>NC_143397.1:115471673-115799673 GCF_052110815.1 Crocodylus siamensis | reverse complement strand
GTTATGAATGCCTCAGCTCTATATCTTTCAACCCTCTGATGGCCTTGCTCCCATCCAATTTATGCCCTTCTATTTCCTTAGGATATTTGGAGTCAGAAAAATGACAATGTCACTTGCTATTTCCCAAAAACCTTGGGAAAGGTCTGGTTAGTTCAAGGGACTGCTGCACTGTGGCAGAAGACATACAATGAGGATCCAGAGAAAGTTCACCACACTGAGATAATAGCATCATTGAGAGGAGAGAGAGAGAGGGAAGAGAAAATGCTGACTGGCAAAGGCTAAAAAAGTGTTTAGGAAGTCTACTAGAAAACTATTCAAGACCATGACAAGAAGCTGTGAATTAGCAAAGCATGGATGAATGTGGTGGTCCTCTCTGCAAGCTATTTTATAACAAACTTTTAAAATTCTCATGGATTTTCTACAGCACAGCATAATTATGATTTCAGATCTCTCTTTGTTGGCGAGGAAGCCCAGTCATCCTGTAGAAGAGTGGTGGTAAGCTCAGCTTGCACCCCGGGGCAGATGGATTTCAGGGCTCCTTGTTGGCTGGATCCAGGAGCTGGGGTGGGAGGGAGGAGCTCCAGCCTGGGACATGTGTTGCAGCTGTGGCTCCTGCCATTTACCCATGCTGGAGCTGGAGCTGCTACTGCCACCACCATCATGTGCCCTCTGACAGCAGCTCTAGCTCTGGCATGGAGCACATGGGGGCAGCAAGGCTGGTAACTGGGGAGATAGGGCTGCAGCAGGCCTTTTACTACCAATCACCAGGTCTACCACAGCCCAAGTAACGTCTTGGTGAGAGAGGCACAGGAATCACCTGCCTTAGTTCTGTGGCAGGCCACTTCCCCTGGTCCCAGCCCCCAAACTCCAGTGGCCCACTGGTAGTCTGGTGAGCTGGAGAGACCAACTCTGTCACCTGGATCCAGCCCATGAGCTGTATGTTTGACACCTCCACTGTAGACAAATCTAGATTCTCCTTTACTTCAGCTGACTTTACCCTATGGGATCTCTGAGGCAGCAGTATGTGAACCTCACCCCAAGCAAGGTTCCTACAAAGTTTTCTACAAGGTGCCAGAAGAGTGTTTATCACTTTTGTGGACTACCTGAATAACTATAATTCCCTGCTTCTCAGAAGACAGGTTTAGCAGCATGGGATACTGATGCAGGACAGATTCATGTCACAGTATATTTTGTGTTTTGATCTTGAAAGGAAGTTCCTTGAAAGGAAGTTTTGACCTTGAAAGGAAGGTTTAAGAATCACAACCTCAGAGCTATTTGAGTAGGCAACCAAAGCCACGGGTCTGTTCTTCTGCCAATGTTTATTATACTCATATTCAGTTATCTTTGGGAGAGTGGGATAAAAGCAACCCTGAAGCAGCTGCTAAGATGAGGTGACCAGAGTTTCTGCTTTCAAATAGCTTCCTCACATATTATCTTTTGATTTTACCCTTGGACCTGGGCATCATTAAATTCAACAGTGAAACTTCCCACTGAGTCTGGCTTGTGATGTTTGGAAAGGCTGGTGGGTCCAGACTGCACTCTTTTGGGTCTAAGGATTTTCTAATGTGTGAGGAAACTATGACTTACTTTTTTCTACTTTAATGTGCAGAATATTGTGCGTGTCAGAGAGAGGGAGAGAGAGAGCGCGTGCACTTTTGCCCAGGGCACAATATAGGCATCTTTTATCCTGCAGTGTGGAAAAATGTTGCTGTTCAAACTTTCCTCAGAAAGCAGTGTGGGAGTCCAACAGTTTGGACAAAACTCAGTACTCAATGAAAAAAACTGAAAAAAAATGCATTTAAAATATTTTTAAAGTCCTATTAAAAATTATTTGCTGACAAGAGATCTTTGCAGCCTACTGACTGAAGGCAAAGAAATTTGGCAAATTCTTCCTAAGGGACAGTTTAATCTGAGTCTCAGCAAAAACTGTGGTCTTCCCTTCAGGTTCTATGGAGACAACGGGAAGAACAACACTGAGCATGCGAGGAGTAGAAATAATACCCAGCTTTGTAAAGTGCTAAAACAGTGATTCTCAACACGGGTCCAGAAGAGCCTGTCAGGGATGCTGCTACATAGACACTACTGTCACTGCTGCTGCTGCTGCAGGGTAAAGCTTCCCTGTGTGTTGGAACTGAACTGAGAAGTGGCAGCAGAGATGTTCACCTGCCTGCTTAACATGTGCAGACATGCCGTTTCTGCTGTAACTCTTCCCAGTTTGGCTCCAATGTGCCTCCTGAAAAGAGGTGCACAATGCATATGCATAATATAGTTAAATTAGTTTGGTAAATTTTGAGACGTTTTGGTGGACTTGCCTTGGGCTTAAAAATGTTGAAAACTACTGCTCTAGAGGAACTTGGATAAAAAGCACTGCATATGGAGAATCTAATTACAGGCATACAAAGCAGCTGGGATATAGAGCTGCCCTATGATCAATTCCAATGCTCAGCTGAGCACCAGGATGGAGCATAGGACAGCCCAGAGTCTGGGACACAGCCATGCACTGCCTGATCCACTGAGACTAACTGATCTTCGCTTGGTCCTGGCAGTCACACAGTTGAGATCTGAGGAATTTTATACCCCATCCCAAAAACTGCATGTCCTGCCATGCACTTGTAACATGGCAGGATATGCAGTTTTTGGGACAGAGTATAAAATGCTTCAGATCCTAATTGTGCTGTTATTTTAACATCTGTCAGGGGCCTCCAATATTAAAGGCTGAAGGGACAGAAATAAGATTAGACTCATGTGGGACAGATGACCGCTGTTCAGGTGGACTTCTGCCTTGCACACACGAGATTGTGTGAAACTTTTGGGCAATCTTTTTTTTATCTAGGCATATTGGATTTAAGTAAAGGTTTTATTGGTAAACGGATCAACACAAAGTTCATCAGATGCTGCCACTAGGGATCTACTTCATTATAGAAAACAGAGCTTAAATATTTGGTGAGAAAGAGGATGGGTAATTCCAAATGTACAGATAAGAAAAAATATTTTATACGAGCTATTCTCTAACGTTTTGAAAATGAAGAGGGAAACAGAGAAATGAAGAAGTCACCTGAGATTACCCAATTGTGCTTTGGGCCTGCTGTAACTGGAATGATTTGGGAGTCAGAAGGACAGTATTCCCTCTCTTAAAATTGTTGACATTTTAGCAGGCAGGGGAAATACAGATGGGAAAGGATCTTAAGATGGGACATGATAGCGGTCTTAAAATATCTGAAATTTAAAACATCTGAAGGGCTGCCATAAAAAGAGGGGGAAGACCTTTTCTTTCTTGTTGTAGACAATAGGACATGTAGCAATGGTTTGATTTAGGTTTAGACTGGATACCAGATCTGATACTTGGTTTAGACTGGATACCATGAAAAACTTTAAACTGTCAGAAAAGTGAGGCAGCAGAATAGCCTCCTTAGGAAAGTTGTGGAACCTTCTTCACTGAAAGTTTTCAAATCAAGGCTGGATAAGCATTTGTCATGGATAATCTAGCAGTAGCAATACATGAAGTGCACTGCAAAGAACAACAGTTGGAAGCCCATAAGACCTGCACACATGCCTCATTTGGAGGTCTTATGAAGAGCTCTGTAGCCCAAAGCAGGTAGAAATTTGGGGAGTGGGGAGACAGACCATGGTCAATGGCTGCAGAATTGAACTCCACAACTGGCTTGGTTATGAAGGAAGGTCAAAAGAGCTTGGATAAGTTGATGGAAGGGATAAGGTAACTAAAGCAGGAGGTCTGGTTCTTCCGTTAAGTGTGTGATGTATGGAGTTGTGTTTAGTCTGTAGGTTGCAGTACACAGTAGAGGGGATTTCTGTTTCAGGGCTTTGTTGCTTGCCACATAGGGTCAGGAAGGAATTTTTTCTTCTTGCTGCTACTCATTAGGGGTGTTTTTTTGTTGCCATCCTCAGAAGCACTGGGTGTGGGCTGTATGTCAGGACCCACGACACCCTTACTCCTCCCCACCATATCCAGCCACCTGTCTGTGAGGAGCCCTCTGATTGGTTGTTTCAGTAAGCATTGCGATTGGCTGCCGAGACAACCAATCAGAGTACTCCAAGAGCATTACAGACAGACACACAAACAGATGGACTAAGCCCTTTATTTATATTTTTATATATATTATATATAACTTAAATTTGTCTAATGGACAAGTTTCTCTCAGCAGGCTGCCAATTTACATGATGAAAGAATGGCACAGTGAACTTTTTAAATAGAAGACTGGATGATGGTAGCACCAAAGTAGTCATACCTCCAAATAAAGATATTTTTCCCGTCTTAACTTTTCCTACCTTTCTGTTTTTTCCCCAGATATACAGATGTAGTTATTTATATGCTGAATTACTGATTGTATCAGGGATGAGCAAATTATTTGGTAGAAAACAGAAAAACAACACAAAATTCCAAGAATATTCAATTCTGAAATATTGGAAATGTGTGAAATAGATTTTTAGTTTGATATATTTTAAAATAATAAGAATAAACAACTTAATAATGAACTATTCTTCTTGAAAATCTATTTTAAGAAGTTACAGGAACCACTAATTTTCCTCCTTTTCATCCAAATTCCCTTTATTCTTATGCCACTCTTCTATGATTTAAATTGTACTTGTCTCAGAATTGTAAATTTCTTCTTTCCTTACTTCTGTATCTTATTTTATTCTTTACTACCTCTCACTGCCATTACTGTATCAGCTCTTCTCTTCTTAAAAATATATTTTTCGCTTCTTTTCCACTATCAGAAATTCCTCACCTTTAGTATACTATGATATTAAGTATCCCTTGCTGGTTAGAATTCTGGGACGTTATTGGAGTGCTCTACTTACACATTCATGTCAGATAAGGTGGAATTGTTTCATCAACCTCTTCTTTTCTACCAACAAACTTTCAGTGTGCCCCACTATATTTTAGCTACAATGATCTGATAAATATGTTATAGCAGCATGCTTTTGACATCAGGAAGTAAGTCTTTTTCAGAAGGTTTACGTTTTTGCCATAGTAATTCATTCTACAGCAAAACTTGACATAAACCTTTACATGCAGGAAGGAACATTTCCTAAGCAATTATGGCTAGTTTTAAAATGCATGAGGGTAGAAAAGAATGTTTTCTGGATTGTGGTTATTTTGAGCTCAGAAAACAAGCTTTCATTAAAATAAAAAGTAGAAGGTCCCATAGTTTTAATCTTAATCAGTAGTCTTAATTAATGGAATTAATTAAAAAACTTTAAAGTTCACAGTTTCATATCCCAGAACAAATTTGATTCCTGGGAACTGATCCAATTCACTATACATCTTTCCTCTACACAGACACCAACTTCAAATAGTACTAACATGAATTTTGGATATATAGGGGAGAAGAGGCCCTATTTATTTTAAACACATACATTAATATACCAGAGGCATAACACTGTCTTCACTTGTATTTACATGATTTCCACTGAAATCAAAGACAGACCCCATGGCTAATGGCAATACCTCTACTGTTCTTCATAGAATTATAGAAAAATAGGGCTGGAAGGGACTGTCCAGAGGTCATCTAGTCCAACCTCCTGCCAGACAGGATCATCCATATCCAAACAACCCTATACGCTCCATAATCTAAATGGTATATAAGCCTACCATTAACACCTGATACAACACAGACTTAACCCTAACCTGCCACAGGTAAAGCCAGGGAACCATGGCATTGAATGTCCTGCTTCTATGAAATGCTGCTCAAGTGGATCTCTTGAGCATAACTCCCACAGTCTATACCAATCCGACCATGGGGTAAAATTCCTTCCTGGCCTCAAATGTGGTGATAGGTTTGACTCTGAGTGGAGGGGCAAGATCCTCTAGCCAGGAGCCTCTGGCTTTGGTATCAGCACCAGTGATGGAGAGTCCACACCTTTCCTAAGACAGTCTATTCTACTGTCTCACTATTTTCACAGTAAGTTTTTCCAGATATCCAATCTAAACCTACTTTGCTGCAACTTCAAGCCACTGGTCCACGTCCTCCTCTCTGCAGTAAGAGAGAAAAGGTACCTTCTGTCTTCTTTATGGCAACCCTTCAAGTATTTGAAGACTGCCATCATGTCCCCTCCTAAGTGGTTTTTCTGCAACCTGAGCATGCTTAGTTCCTTCAGCCTCTCCTCATATGACCTACTTTCCAAGACCCTGATCATCTTTGCTGCCCACTTTTGGGCCCCCTGTAACTTTTCCATGTCCTTTTAAAAATGAGAAGCCCCAAAATGCACAGTACTCCAGATGAGACCTATGCAGCGATGAGCAGAATGGCACTATCGTCTCCCATGTCTTGCACCTAGTGTTTCTATTGATGCATTCCAAAACCTCATTTGCCTCTTGTGCAGCTGCATCATGATGCAGACTGAGTCTGTAATCTACCAAGACTCCCAAGTCCTTTTCCATGGAGCTGCCATCCAGTCAGGGTCACCCATTTTATATTTGTGTTTCTGATTATTCCTCCCATAGTGTAGAACCTTGCATTTGTCTGCATTGAACTTCATCCTGTTAGCTATAGCTCAGTTTGCCAAACAGTTCTGAACTGCACTCATGTTTTGCACTTCATCATACAACATGTTTGCAGTCCTTTCCAGTTCCATGTCATCTGCAAACTTGCTCAAGAAGCTTTCTATGCCAGTATCCAAATCAAACATGTTGAACAGCACCAAGCCCAGGACAGATCCTTGCGGGACTTCACTCGAAACCTCCTGCCATTCTGACATGGATCCGTTACTACTGGGCCAGTTAACTATCCACCTTGTAGAAGTTTTATCCAGTCCATATTTCTCCAATTTGTTTATGAGAAGGTCATGTGCAGCAACCTTATCAAAAGCCTTGCTGAAGTCCAGGGATGCAGTTCATAGCTGCGTTGGTCTAATGACACAGGCAGACAAAGTTCTTTGGGTAAATCTGGTATCTTTCACTAGACCAACTCAGATAATTGGAAAAAAAATTATTTGCAAGCTTTTGGGTACAAATACCCTTTGTTAGGCTGAGGAAGCATCTGCAGTTGGTCTGTGCTGCAGATGCTTCCTCACCCTGATGAAGGGTATTGGTACCTTAAAGCTTGCAAAGAAAATTTTTTCCAACTATTTGAGTTGGTCTAATAAAAGATTTACCCAAAGAACCTTGTTTGCTGAAGTCCAGACACAGTATATCCATAGCATTCCCTTCATCCACCCAAGCAGTTACTTTGTCAAAGGAGTTCAAGTTAATCTGACATGATTTGTTTTTCATTAGTCCATGTTGGCTGCTTGTGATGAGCCTTTCCTCTTCCAGATGCTTGCAAATGACTTTCCTTTGAATACAGGAGGTAGTCTGACTTAGTGTTTTGAATTACAACATTTCTCAATTACAACGTTTGTTCACCAGAGCGTCCCAAGGGATGACGAGGTCGAACGGTCACAAACTCCTGCAAGACCGTTTCAGGCTGGACATAAGGAAGAATTTCTTTACTGTCCGAGCCCCCAAGGTCTGGAACAGTCTGCCAGCGGAGGTGGTTCAGGCACCTACATTGAACACCTTCAAGAGTAAATTGGATGCTTATCTTGCTGGGATCCTATGACCCCAGCTGACTTCCTGCCCTTTGGGCAGGGGGCTGGACTCGATGATCTCCCGAGGTCCCTTCCAGCCCTAATGTCTATGAAATCTACGAAATCACAAATTGACACCATTTCAACTTTATGACGTCAGATTTGACTTTACAACGTTTGATCCGATGTGACGCCATACCAGCGAACAAGTTAGCTGCGTCACTCATCTCCCTGGAGAACATCTCTCCAAACTTCCTTGGACACTTTAAGAAAGCAGCCAAGACTCCAGAAAAACCTGCAACCAGGACTCCTGAGAAGACTCCAGCCAAGAACCCTTCAAAAAGTCCAACCAAGAACCTTTCAAAAAGTCCAGCAAAGTCATCTCAAAGAAGTCCTTTGAAGTCAATATGATTGCTATTTACAATATAAATACATTGATGTAGCTATATTACTCATCTATAATTGATAGAGTACAAAATTCTGGGGTATTTTTAGTGAAAACAGGGTGTCAAGCCCTGAGTCAGGAACCAATCCCCCATTTATAACATTGTTTCTTATGAGAAAATTGGTTCTGAGTTACAATGTTTCGACTTAAGATGCAGTTTTCAGGAACCAATTGTGTCGTAAGTCCACAGACTGTCTGTATGCTCCAGTAACTTCCCAAGTATTGAGGTGAGGCTAGCCAGTCTGTAGATCCCTGGGTCCTCCTTTCTGCCTTTTTAAAGAGGGGCACTACACTGGCCTTTTCCAGTCCTCTGCTACCTGGCCCATCTCCCATGACTTCATGAATATTACTGTCAAGGACTCTGAGATCTCCTGTGCAAGTTCTTTAGTATCCTGAAATGAAGTTCACCCAGCCCTGATAGCCTAAATTCATCCAGACCCATCAAAAGCTCTCTGACTGTCTCTTTTGTTATCTCCTTCCTCAGCTTGTCCCTTCCTTATCCAGAAAATCCTTATTAGGTGTCTTACCTGAAGCCATCAAGTTGCTACCTAACACTGGTGTGATTTACCAGTAGAAAAAATTAACTTTGTTTGCTTATCGCAGCAATATTTAACCATAAGTTTCTATGGCAAGATGCATGATGGTATATATTATAGTAACTGGACAAACAGAATACCTTATACCAATGGTGTTCAACCTCTGGCCCACAGGTCAGATCCAGCCCATAGAACTGTGTTATCCAGCCTGGACACCTCTCCCCACTTCCACAAAGCTGCCAGTGGGAAGCAGTAGCAATTAATGCTGCTACCACTCCCTTGTTGTCAAATTTCCAAACCCCGTGGGTCAAATGACATGGGCCCATGTACTGGATTGTGTTGGCACATGAAGCTGGGCCAGCAGGCCCACTTCAGTGTTTGCAGGGTGGGGCAGCATGCCTGATTTGACACAGAGTTGGAAATGGGGCCAATCTGGTGCATACAAGGACAAGGCTGGGGCAGTGAGCCCACTATGGCACACATGGAGCCATGGCTGGGCAGCAGGACTGAACCAGTGTGGTCAGGGTTGGGTCTGAGGCAGTAGGCCCTATCTGATGTACACAGGGCTAAGGTCCAACTCTGTGTACCAGATGTGGCTTGTAAAGTGACCCCACATGCTTACCTGGCCCACAGCCTGGAATGGTTGGGCAATACTACCTCACACTAAATCAGAGGCTAGTACACAGTGCACATGCTCACTTTCTCAATGTCATTATTTTAAATTTTATCTCCTTGGTCCTTTTAACTGCAAAAAGCAAGGAACATGCATCAGATCAGAAAGTTGTTTTTCTAAGCAAAATATATGCAGGGAAAAGCTTTATCATTTCAAATGCTTCATAAATTGTTTCTCCCACTATGAACAAAGACTTTAAAATTTATCTCCTAACTGTGTTACTTTGCATGGCAAAGCTGAACAAAACCATGCAGACATGCATACCCTCTGCAACTTGAACATAAAACTACATCAGAGGGAGCAGAGTGGAAATCAGCTCAACTTTCTGGCTTGATATGTTTGTGTCAAAACAATTACAGAGCAGAACAGCAAAATAAAGAATTTAGTTGCATCATGTGGCACTACAGTGTACATCCATTCATTACTGTACCTACGTTACAGAGAATCCCCTAACACAGTGAGGGCCAATCTTTTTGACAGGCGCGTCACAAATTAGCCTTGCATCCTCCTGACGTACCATTCTAATCCCCTTCCTCTGCCTGATTTGATCTACTTTCTGCCTCCTGCCCTATCTGCTGCTTTGCTGCCTGTCTCTCCCAGTCAGCTGTGTGCCAGACAAAAACTGCTCATGCCACTTGTGGCACATGTACTACAGATGGGCCATCCCTACCCAAAACAGTTACTTTAGAGAGTTTCCATGCTGAGAGATACTTTAAAAATAAATATTTCCATGCTATCTTGATGATAGATTTTTTTCAGAGATGGAAACTTCTAAAAAATTTCATACAGTTGAAGACTGGGAATGTAATGTAATTCAGCATAAGTGGACTGCATAATAAGTTAATTGATATATTAAAAAAAGTTGTCATGGTGCCTTTATACGAGGGGTACATCATGGCTTTAAGAACAACTTTAATTCCTTTGCCTCTTAATTTCTGAGTGGCAGTGTGGGGGGGAGGGTGTGTGTGTAATATTATGAGTTTTTAAAAAAGGGAAAAATACAATAAATTACATTGTTTGACATTATGGTGACACCCTCTGACTTATCAGCAAGGTTAGAGCCTCTAACTCAGGGATGGGCAATTATTTCAGGCGGAAGGCCACTCACTGAGTTTTGGCAAGCCATCAAGGGCTGCATAACAGGCAGCCAGGGTCAGGTGAATATTAATTTTATACAGTTTTTAGGGGCCCTGCAGGCCGAATAGAATGGCCTGGTGGGCCGCATCCTGCCCCTGGGCTGCATTTTGCCCACTGCTACTCAAAATCCTCCCGAGAAGCCTTTGCCACCTAAGGTAACACTAGAGCTGTAAAATGTGGTCATGTTCTAGGCGAATCAATTTAGAAAAGGTAGATGTTCTTTGCAAGGCGGTTTGCAAATATCTGGTGATAGCTGAGGTATAGAGACACTCAAGAGTCCCGAGTTTTATTCCAGGCTTTGGGAGAGAGTATACTTTATTAGGCACTGACTCTTACATCTCCTTCCCTCTAGCGTGTATTCCTGTTCTGGCCATCTTGCTCCTCATGACAGTCCATTTTATTCACCCAGGTCATCTCTGTCTCCCTGTATCAGACTTCTCATCTCAGTTCCCTCCTAGAGACCTCTCATTCCAGTCCCTGTCTCTGCTAAGTGTCCCTAGCCTTGTTTACCACTTTCCAGCCACATTACTGTTCTTGCTTCATTCTTAGTCCATGCTGGCTTGGTTTGCCCCAACCTGGCTCCTTGTCTATCTGTCTCTTCCACATCAAGCCACAAGGTATCCTCTGACCTATGGCTTTCTCTCTTGTCATTACGGCCCAGGAGAATTCCTCCTCAGATTCCTCATCCAATCTTAAAGTCTTGAACAGTTGACTCCTTGCCCCATTCTTTTTGCCCAGCCAGTTCCAGTTCTCCCTGTGCACCTGTGCTCTTTGTTACAGCATCATTCTTCCTTCCTCACTGACCCTGGTTCCCTGTCAGTCTCTTGCCCAAGCTATCTTAATTTCCCTCCCCTTCCCTGCCCCTACTTCCTTGTTCCAATCTACTTTCCCCCTTGTTTAGCACCCTGGCTCGAGTCTCCTGAATTTGATTCAGGAAACTTCTTTCTCTGGCCTGCCTGGTCCACCTGAGAAAAGCCCCTTTGATCAAAAGGCCCTAGAAGAAAGAGGCTCCATGGCTTCATTCCAAATGTCCAGACATGGACCTGGTACAGCTCAGAGCAACCAAGCACTGTAAACCGTGTCCCCCCTGCTCCCCACCCCCCTCAAGAAATGACTCAACCATTTTGATGGGTTTTGGAAAAGTTCAGCTAATCAGGATTAGGCAGCTACAATACATGGAAAAATCACATTCTCGTAAAGTTATAAGCCGGTGAAAACTAAATAGGCAATTCCCTTAATTTAATTCAGAGTGCTCCGCAACATCTTTAGCAAAAGGAATTCCGAGTCTCCCATGGTTCCATCAGTTCTTTTGACTAGCTTTTCCTTTATTTAGTGCAGACTTCAAACTTGAATAACTTGGACAGGATTCTTTTCTGTTGCTGTACCAACCTGGTACTTTAAAAGAGCCTTGTTCATTAATTATACCCATGTTAAAGCTTTTCCCACTATTAGAGTAGTGTAAATGAGTTTTGGTATAAGTGAGCATTTGGCTTCTTATTCTGTAGCATCAACATTCATACCTAGTTAAAATAAGATAATTCAGGTTCTTACAGTTCTTTGCGTTACTTTTTAACACTGAAATAGGTATTAAGCACTATGTATAGCTTAAGGTTATATTGTGGCAACCTTCTCAAGGTCTATTCCAAGGGTGGGTTAAAACACAGCTCACGGGCTGGATTTGGCCCACCAGGCTGTGCTATCTGGCCCACAGGGTCCCTCTAAAATTTAGAAAATTATTACCTGCTGGTGGCTGCCTCTCTAAAAGCTGATGAGGTGCCAGTGGCAGGACCCAGCAGTGGCAGCACAAAGGCCCGCCCAGCCTCTCCCACCCCTAACTCCCAACTAGAAGCTTCTGCCTAGGAGAGACTTTTGGCTTGGTGACCATGGGGCTGTTCTCCCACCATCCCTCTGTCCAAGAGTGGAAACTCAGATAAGAATGGGCAACCAGGGGTGGGGCACCTGTCAACAGGCAGGACTACCCTTGCAGCCCTCAACAGCTTACCAAAACTTGTTAAGCGGCCCTACAGCTGAAATAGTTGCCCACCCTTGGTCTACTCTGTCAGTACCTCTTTGAAGGAAGCTAAATGCTGTGCTTTCATCGCTGCCCCTGGATGCAGACTGCTACCAGCTGAGTAGCTTGTGGGACCACTAGCAAGGGTCCCACACAAAGCATAGCACCCTTTTTAGGGTAAGTGGTTACAGCTTCTGGGCCCACAGTCCTGGCAGGCAATGAATCTCTTTCTACCAGCCAACAACTCAACATCAAAGGAAGCAGCACAGCTAAGCTCTCTGTTGTTAGACTGCTGAACAGAATGTAGCTGTCATCCTCCTGCAGGAAACACACTGCGAATCAACTGACAGACTAGAACTGCAAGGCTTTAGTTTGGCTGCCTTCACCCTCAGCAAGACCTAAAGCCTTGCAGCTTTCGTTAACTGAGTAGTACCAAGTTGCTTCCTCACTAGATGACAACAACATTAAGTGGCTCATGATCAAGATCAGTGGCATGTTTTCATTGTCAATATTTACAAGCCTCCAGGAATTCCCTATCTTGTGCCCAGCTGCCACCAATTCAACACCCATGTGTTGTAACTGGTGATTTCAACTCACAAGACACAGATTGGGGCTGTAAAAACAAACCTTTATGGGGATTTCTTGGCCAACCAGGCATCAACAAACAACTTGTACCTGCTATTTGACTCCAAAGAACCTGACAGCTTTGAATCAAGAAGACGACAGACAACTACCAACCCTGACCTGGCTTTCAGGGTCAGGGTTGGTAGTAAATGTCAGCCTACCAAATGAGTGCTGGAGAAGTTTCCATGGTGACCACATCGGTCATTGCTAATCATACATCTAAGTTTTGTAGCCCCAGTGAACAGCAGACCATCATTGAGGTAGAATTTTCACAGAGCCAAGTGGGAAAAATTCAAAACAGATACAAACTTTGTTGCCAAATCATTGCCAAAACTATGGAATACAGATTTGAATGCTTCTTACACTGCATTTTGTGATGTCATTCTTAGATGTGCCAAAAATAGTATCCCCAGAGGGTACAGGAAAAATTATATCCCTGGCTGGGATGCTGAATGCCAACAGCTGTATGAAAGTTTCATCTCAGCCAAGCCAGAGCAAGCCAACAATGATGCACAGAGCTCATCAACCATACAGACAAAGTCAGAAAAGCCTGATGGGAAGAAATATTGGAGTCAATTAACTTCTCAAAATCCAGGCAGAAGGCTTGGCACAAGATAAATCAGCTCACAGGAAAGAAACAAACTGTAAGCAAGTGTGAAGTCAAAGTTGATGCCATTGCAGCTCAACTTGTGCACAATGGCCACTACAGGGCTACCCTTGTAACCCGACAAGGAATTCACTAGGCAGATAAAGAAAGAAGTTAAACAACTCTGAAAGACTCACATTTGGAAAACAGCCACAGTCGTTGCAATCCTAACGCCTAACAAACCCAAGGATGATGCAAAGAGCTATAGACTAATCTCCCTCCTGTACATTCCACTCAAGCTACTGGAACACCTCATTCTACCCCATAATTGATTCAGAGCTGCCTAAGGAGCTGGCTGGTTTTAGACATCGAAGGTCAACAGTGGAGCAGGTAACCCCTTACTCAAGAAATTGAAGAGAGCTTTGAGGCTGGAGAGGAGGTTGGTTCTGTCCTGGTGGACCTCACTGCTGCATACAACACTGTCTGGCTCCATGGTCTCTACTACAAGCTCCTTCAAATGATACCTTGCAACACAATCGTCAGCTTTATTATGCTCATGCTTCAGAACTGCAGTTTCACTCTCAAGACCATCAATGGACAGGAAAACCTCCCTAGAAGTTGTAAGAATGGTGTCCCACAAGGCTTGGTACTTTCTCCACTGCTTTTCAACGTGTATATTGTCAACCTGCCTGACACCCAGTCCAAGAAGTATGATTATGCCGCTGACCTGGCTATCACTAAACCTAGCACTCAGTGGGAAAGCACTGAATCCACTTTGACATCAGACATGAACTGCCTTGCCGACTACTTCCTTAAATGGCATCTCCAGCTCAGCCTTGCTAAAACATTGGCAACAGTCTTTCACCTAAATAATAACCAAGCGACAAAGAAATAAAAGTAAAGATTGGAGACCAGACACTTGAACATTGTTACATTGTTACTAGGCGTGTCAATTAATTGCAGTTAATGCACATGATTAACACATTAATTGCTTCTTGCATTAATTTTTTTTAATGCATTAATCATGCATGTGGCTTTGGAGCCTGCACTCATGTTCTGGTCCACCACTGTCACTGCTGCCTCTGGGTGGCTCCAGCAGGGAGGAGGGGGGTGGGGGTGGGGGTGGCACAGACACAGACACAGGAGCGGCCGCAGTCTGCATACAGCCAGGAGTGCAGTGCGGCAGCACGTAGAGCAGCGCCCAGCAGTTAAGTCTGTGGAGGGAAGGGTTGTGGGGGTGAGAATGGGTGAGGGAAGCAGATTGAGGCCCCCACTGTGAGGAAGGGAGTGAGGCAGAGGTGAATGGGGCCCTGAGGTTAGGACAGGTCATGGGATGGAGCTGTGGGTGGCTTTTCTAGGGGCATGGCACACAGCCTTAGCCTGCAGCGGGCAGCCTGCCTTCACTCCATGCACAAAGCCAGAGGGCACATGCCTCCCTATCTCCCCCAGGGGTACACGTGGTGGTGGGGAGCCGTGCCCCCAGATGAGCCACCCACAGGTCTGTCCCACATCCTGCCCTGGCCCCAGGGCACCATTCATCCTGGCCCCAGGGCCCCACTCACCCCAACCCCTGTTCCAATTCCTCCCTTCCCCTGGGGGCCTTGATCTCCCCTCCTTACTCTACAGACCTACTTGCTGGGCACAGCTCTAAACGCTGCCAGGCTGTGTTCCTGGCCAGGTGCAGGGTGCATCGCGTCATGTCTGTCCGTCCGTGTGTGTGTCCCAGCCCTGCTGCTGCCCCTTACTCCTGATCCACAGTACCCGCCATCCTGCCAGGGCATGTGGGGACCCCCTCCACCCCCCCCCCCACACATGCACCCCAACCATACAAAGTGCCTGCATAATTTTGAGCTTTTCTATGTATAATATTGAACTTTTAGCCTTGTGATTAAAATCACGATTAATTGCAACCAATCTTTTTAATTGTGCAACTAACCATGATAAAATTTCTAATATTTTGACAGCCATAATAGTTACTTATTTAGGAGTTGAGCTAGCCCCAACCCTTACCTACTGCCAGCATCTGGAACGGGTCCAGGATAAAGTTAACAGGAGAGCAGCTCTTATCTGTCACTGTGGTGGCACCACCTGGGCTGCAAGTTTCCAAACACTTCACACCTCTGCTTTGACACCTGCATATGCTCCTAATGAGTACTGTGCACCAGTATGGGGCCAGAGCACACATGCTAAGTTAGTGGTTTCCAGCCTTAACAGCATCATGAGGACCATTACCGGATACCTTATATTAACTCTAGTTGACTGCTTACCAGTCCTCTCAGACATTCTCCCCCCTGACATCCGGATATAGTATTTTTTCCACACTGTGTAGTGTTAACAAATTTTTTTTTTTATGAAGATGTTACCATATAAGCCTAGAATTCACTCACAATCAATTATTCCAACCATTATAGAAGTTGGATCAATTTTTATGCTTCTAAGAGAAGCCTGCCAAAGTCTGTTTCAGAACAATGTCACTATATTTATTTTGAACTCCTCTTCTTGTATCTCCTTGCTTTCACTTGCAAAACATGTATGCAAAATAGGAAGTATATTTTGCTTTAGTATCTTCACAGTTAGTTCTGAGAGTGACAAGCTCTTGAAAAAGACTTTAAATGGACACAAGATACTCTTTTCCTTTTGCTTAATATCTTTATACCTTGATACAGCTGCCTCGCTACTTATTGTAAATAGGTCTAGAATCTCCTCTTTGCTTATGGCGTACTTTGTCTTTTTATCTTGGTTTGTATTTCTACTTAGACACACATCTGACTTTTCACTGTTTGCTAATGGTTCTACTTGGAAGGTAACATTCCAACAAACTTGTGAGTATATTGTATTCCTTGAAAAACAAAAACAATTTTCTTAAAACAACCTTGCTTTGACAAGTTATAATGCTAATCATTTGGTTTCATTCTGGGTAGTCAAATCCCAAGCTGACAAAGAGGAGTTGTGGAAAGATCTCACCAAGATACACAGGTGGGCAAAAAAACGGGAGATGAACTTCAATGTCAAAAAGTACAAGGGAGTGAACCAAGGGAAAAATAACCTCACCTATATGTATACACAAGTGCTGGGTTGTGAACTAGCTCTTATGACTCAGGAAAGAGATCTTGGAGTCATTGTAGACCAGATGTGGACAATTATTTTGGCTGGAGGGCCACTTAATGAGTTTTGGTGAGCTGTCGAAGGCTGCAAGAGTAGCCCCACCCTTTGACAGGTGCCCCATCTCCAGGTTGCCATCTTGGGACCAGAAAAAACCCAAATCATATACTAAAATCAAATACCTACTATAACATACTGTAATTTTCTTACAAAAAATATTTTTGTCATGATTTGTATTTGTGTACTGTATACAGAGGTGATTGCACAGTAACTCAAAATTAGTCTCACTCTTTGTCCCGGGGGCCGAGGTAACAAGGGACACTTACTGGGAGCCCAGGACAGGAGAGACGCAGAGATGGAGGGAGAGCCCGCGCAGCTCGTTAGCCGACTCTACGTACAGCTGCGGCCAGCAGCTGACGGTGATGTCATATGTCGGCCGGCAGATTTAAAAATGGCGGCTGCTGCTCCGGAGGGGATGGAGAGCCTGGGGATCAAGCGGCGATTAGGGTCAGCGACAGCGTGGGATCCCCAAGACAGGCAACGCCGAGCTGACGTGCTGGAGGGAGCAACGACCCAGAAGGGAAGCCCAACGCTGGGGACGCCGGCGGGTCGACTCAGAAGCGACGGATTGGGTGAGCGACTGAAGATCGGGACGACCCAGGAGGATTCAGAGGACCCTGAAGTAAGTTCCGAGACGGTGGGTGCGGGCTCCGCCGAAGAGAGGCGAAGGACCAAGGACCACCTGGCTGGAGGGAGATCAGGGCAGGATCGCCGCCAAGACCAGTGGACATTGATTAAAGGAACATGAGCGGGGCAGCTAGAGAGCAATTAAGGGGAATCCCTTCCCCCTCCCATTCAGGCCAATAGGGATCTGGTGGAGGGTCAGCAAGGCAGTTAGGACGTCAGTAACTCCAAGTGGGGAGTGTCACACCGGGAGAAGGGCTTGTGGCGTGGGTCTATAGAAGGTGCGACTGAGGCACCGGTGCAGGCTACGGTAAAGGGGTCGACATTAAGGTCGGAGTGTCCCACGGATTGTAGGATCGAGGACAAAATCTGTGTTAGAAGCCTGCAGAAGCAGCACGGAGCAGGCACAGGGAAGTGGAGCCCATAGGTGGCGTGAGGCCAGGGTGTAGAGGTGGCGGAGCCCTGTGTGCAACCAGTGGGCCAAGCCCAGGCCACCGACGGACCCGTGAACTAGCCCTGCCCCACTGGAAAAACAACAAGTCGTGGCAGGCGAGAGCGGGGTTGGTGATGCAGGAGAACCAACACCCAAGGTAACAAACAGGTCCGGATGGGGAGTAGCCACCAACCAGGTGGGCAGAGCTCTCAGGAGCGATGCAAGAAGGCCCGTCGGGGACACTCTTATATACTGTGAGGTGTGGCTGTGTGCATATCAAACAGATATTACTTTAATTTTGCAGGTCTACAATATGATCTTCATATTGCAGGTAGTTCATTTTATACAGAAAATATGCTTTTTCCAAATCACAAAAGATTTCAGAATTCTTGAAATTTTTAATTGCTTTGTTTAACTCCTCACATCCTACTTTGCACTCCTACTAAGGTTTTCTGCATTATTTTACCCACCAATAGTCAGTGTTGAGAAAAAAATTCTGCCAGTAACACCTACTGCTTTTGGTGTTTAAGAAAAACGCAGACTGTTTTTCAAGCCCAGAAACATCTTTCTATTAAAGGTTATATAGCCTCTAAAATCCACACAACATGATGACATATGCATGTCTTCACTGCATTTCTGCCTAGCTACAAAACGTATGGAAAAAGCTTCCTTTGCTGTGCTGCTCACCTTGGAGGGAAAAAACCCTAATACAAAAAAAATCCCCAGTAGGGCAGAGGCAGGCATTTATTTTGGGCGGAGAGCTGCTTATCAAGTTTTGGCAGGTTTTCAAGGGTTGCATAGGCAGCCCTGCCCCTTGACAGGTGCTCTGCCCCCTGGTCGCCATCTTGGGACTGGAACTGCTCCTAACATTTGCCACCAGAAGTCCCTCCCCTTGCTTCTGGAAGTACTCCTTTGGGGAAGAGGTTTGCCATCTCAGAACAGGGGAAAAAAAATAAATTACACACTAAAAATCAAACACCCATAATAATATATTTTAATTAAAAAATAGATTTTTGTCTTGATTTGTGTGTGTTTATGCTTTATATGTAGAAGTGGTTGCATAATAGCACAACACTTGTCTTACTCTTGTATACTGTGTGGGGCGTGCAAGGGTGTTGGGAGTATGGATGGATAGGTGTGGGGTTTGAGGGGAGCTGTGGGTATGTGTGTGGATGTGGGTATGGGGGATTTGTGGGGATCTGTGTGTGGGTATGGTATTTGTGGGGTGTGTCATTGTGTGTGGGGGACAGTATGGCTGTCAGGCTTGCAGGAAGGTTTTGAGGGCATGTGTGGGGTGTGTATGGGAGCTCCCCATGCATGCTCCTGAGTTGGTCAGCACCTGCCCCTGCCTGCTCACTTCCACCTCCCTCCTGCCTCCAATTTCCCCACTTTTATTGCCTGCCAGCTGCTTCTGCACTATGCAGCTCCTGGCTGCATGACCATGACAGCAAGACTCAGCAGGAGCAGAGCTGGCCCGGCCCCAAGGACTGGAGCGATTGCCGGTGGTTTTCCCCTGCCTCCCTGCCCCTTCTTACTCGAGTTTCCCACTTTGGTGCAGGCACGAACAGCCCTGTGGTCCCAGGCCAGTAGCCTCTGCTAGGCAGGGGCTTCCGGTTGGGGGGTGGGCAGGCCTTGCAGCTACAGGGATCTGGTGTGGCTTCGCCTGGGACCTACCACTCCCATCTCCTGGCAGTCAAAGGAAGATAAATATTAATTTTCTAAAGTTTTTTTAGAGGCCCTGCAGGCTGGATATAATTGCCTGGTGGGCCATATTTTGCCTACCCCTACACTAGGGTAAAAGAGCGAACAGCATGTCTTTGACAAACTTCTCTTGAAGTGCGACTGCTGAAGAAAGCATTTTTTGTACTCATGTCTGACAATGAAGACTTCAGGGTCAAAGTGGAACAGTCAGAAGGTACTTTGGAAACAGACAGACACTTGTTAAAATTTCAGGAAAAAAATATTTAGGTGAGGCACAGCAGTTGAGATCTGTTCCAAGTATGTTTTCTTTCTTGTCATGGTACACTGGCAACATAATACAACGTAGAGCAGGATAGCAGAATAGCAGTTCTAGCCGGTGGCTGGACTCCATTTCCCCAGCAGCCTCTGTCTGTGTCTCTGCGGCTGGTTTTCACAGAGACCCCAAGAGGGATGAGGCCGTGACAGCATGGAACTGGGATTTCCATGGACACTGGCCCAAGCAGTGCTGGCAGGGTGCCCAGCTGGGTGGCGAGCTGCTTCAGGGATTTTACGGCCGTGACAGTGTGGTCTGGAGCTGGGGCAGAGCCGTGATCCACTGCCTGTATACAGCGGATTGCGGCTATGCCCTGGCTCCACACCATGTTGTCATCACCACAAAATCCTAGACACAGCCCCAGAGCAGCTCCCTGCCCAGCCATGTGTGCTGCCAGCGCTGCTTGGGCTGGTCTCTGTGGAAACCCCAGCCCTATGCTGTCATGGCCCCAACCTTCCTGGGGTCTCCATGGAAACCAGACACAGTGACGTGGGCAGGGGCTGCTGGGAAACAAGAGTCCACCACAGGCCAGACACTGCCTGCACCTGATGTAGGGGGATGGAAAGGCTTAATTGGCAGTGGATATCCACTGCACATCTCAATTTGCAGAAGTAGTGTTGATCTTCTAAGTGACCACAGTGCATTTCTGAACATCAGTGGTGAAAATGAAGGGCAGTGACGAGTGAATTTAGTTTGGTCCTGACTAATATCTTGTGAGGATTAAGACAAAGATGTCAATAGGTCTCAGATAAGTAATGTTTGTCTCCTTATGCTATACCACTTTTTTGACATTTGAAACTTGCAAGACAGCAGGATTGTTTAGTTCCTTGATAAAATTTCTCCTGCACTATATATAGCATCCTTGTACACGTGGAGGGGGCCATACAATTCATCTCATCACCATCATCTTTTTTTTCATACCCCATATATAAAAATGGGGTTACTGATTGTGATATAAATCCAACCTCGCACATAAGAACAGATTTTATTTACATAAATAAAAAGTAGGCAAAAATAAGATGTTTTATTTAAATTAGTTATTTTAAACCTCTTTCTTTTAAAGTTACTACTATTTTACTGTTTACAAGCATACATTCAGCTCTATTTGCACAGGAAAGAAAAGTGCATTATTTCCTTTTTTCATACCCCAGTACATTTGTTGCATGAAATGACCGTGATTCGCTCTCTATACCAAACCAAGGTGTGGTTTATCTCAGGGGCAGGCAAAATATGGCCCAAGGGCTGGATCTGTCCCACCAGGCCATTCTACCCAGACTGCGGGGCCCCTAAAAAATTTAGAAAATTAACATTTATCTGCTCCTGGCTGCCTGTCAAAGATGACACAGGGGCACAGGGGGAACCGGCAGCAGGACCCACTAGCACAGCCCTGCCCCATTTGCCTGCTGTCCTGCACGCACACTGCTCCAGCACCATGTGGCTCCTGGCTGCATCGCCAGCCCATGGGAGGACGGGGTTGCGCCAGTACCCTGGGGCCAGGAGTGGAGAGAGTGTCTGTAGGGTGAGTCCCACACATATACCCTGCCGTACACATGCACCCAAAACCCCTCTCACACTGCCATATACACAGATCTCCCACACCCACATCCCCTCACACATCCCAGCCATCCTCCCTACACAAACCCCACATCCCACACATCTACAGACACACCCACACCCTCTCCCACACTTTTCCTCATCTTCCAAGTCAGTGAAACAGAATCCTAGTGAGAACCTGTAACTATCATGCTTTAATCAGCCAAAAGGGTCATCAATGTGCAGGGATCCTGGTCTTCCCTGATCAAAAAAAAAAAATCAAAAAAAAAATCACAAGTTCTCTGATAAAACCCCCAAAATCTGTGATTAAAATGAAAGGCCCCTCACTCTGCCCCCCCTCACCACAGCCTCCCCAGTCCTGCTGGTGCCCCTTACTCCCCTCCAAAGCCCCCTGGACCCTGCTAGTGCCTCACTCCCCCCACTGCTCGTGCCCCTGACTCTGCCCCACAGCCCTGCTAGTACCCCTTACTCCCCACCCACAGCTCCCTGCCCTCCACCAGCCCTGCTAGAGGGGAGCCCTGGCAGCTGGGGACGTGGGACCAGGGACCCGGGTCTACAGCCCCCTGCCCATGTCAGGAAGTGGCAGCTGCTGCAGCAGATCACAGCCTGGCTCCTCCCTGCTGTCTGCCTGCTCTGGGCTTGGGTGGGGGAGAAGATCCCTGCCACTATGTGCACTCCCAGGGGGCAGGGGGACCCGGGCTCCCCAGATCTGTGTGGGAGGGAACAGGCTGCCCACTGCAGGCCTGGGTTTGTACCCTGCTGCCCTCCTCCAGGACCTCCGTAGCCTAGTGAGTGCAACTCGGGGCTTCAGGGCACAGCAGGGACGTACAGAGATCTCTTTGCGGCTGCACACTTTGTGCTGCCCAAGCAACTGTCCCCTGCCTGTGTGGCAACAGTGGGGCCGGCAGCATAGGGTTGTGCCCTTTACTGCTGCTGCATATGCAGGGGACACATTGCTAAGGCAGTGTGGAGCCTGCAGTGGCCCTGTTGTTCCCTGCAGCATTGGGCTGCACCCACCAGGCTGAAGAGGCCCTGAGGGAAAGCAGCAGGGTGGGAGCCTAAGCCCACAGCCTGTGCTACCCTACGCACAGATCTGGGGGGCATGGGCTCCCCCTGCTCCCTTCTTCCCCCCACCATAAGAGTGTGTGCAGTGGCAGGGAGCTGGGCGTACCTTCCCTCAATCAGCATGGGGAAAAAAACTCATCTCACATTCACGTACAAGGAAGCCTAATTAAATACAATGTCTATCATAAAGCTACTGCCAAAAGCTCTGTTTACGAAAACCATCTATGGAATTGATTAAAATGCAGCCAATACTGTGCATGACTATAATACACATGGTCCATATTGGACAAATGTGTTGATGGGAACATACCACACGGATAGGTAAGTGCAACCCACCTGAATAAAATACGCGCTAGTGCCCATTGCAGGCAGTTGCATCCAACACCGATTCTTTTTCAAGTCATGGTGAGCCACTACACTGAATACATTTCAGCTTCCTCTTCACTCCCATGGCTGAGCGGTGCCTTTCTTTCCCATTTGGAATGATGCCTATTTCTTCACCAGACAAATATCAGCAAACAGGACCCCAACCAGTTCATCCAGAATCCTTCTGTCATCCCCCCCCCTCAGCCTACTGCATATGGATTACTGTGGCCTTGACATCCATGAAGTGGAGCCAGACCAGGATGCCCTGTGCCTCATCTGCATATCAATTTTTGGAGCATCCCAGGACTTGTGACAAGAACAACCAGTTCCAATCATGAGTTGGGGGTTAATTAACACATGGATCCTGTGTGTGTGTGGGGGGGGGCGGGTATTTGGAGTACACACAAATACAGAGAAATGCTGAGCTAATTAGATTCTAATAATTAGATTCAATACCTGGAAAATTAGAATAAATTAATATGTTTTTCATACAGTAAAAGCTCCAGTAACTGGCATCTTACAAGTCGACGTGCTCAATTAACCGGCATGCTGGCTTGTAAGATAAAGTAAAACCAGAAACGCCCACTGTGGCACTTGTGGTTTCTCTGAGCCCCTATGGCTGGGGACAAAGCAGCCTGAGCTGCAGAGCCCCCACGGCCTGAGAGCATAACAGGCTGTGCGGGGCCTGCATCCCTGACCCGTGGGGCCCGCAGGGCCTGCGGGAGGGGTGGCGGGACACCTCAGATGCGGTGGGGGTACCGGCGGCCCGGGCCGCTCAATTAACCGGCATATTTTGTTATCTGGCATTCCCCATTCCCAGGGGAATGCCAGATAACAGAGCTTTTACTGTATATAGAGTGTAATTACTGGGTGGTCATCTTACATTTAGGGCCATCTTATGTTTGAGTAAATACAGTAAATTTTCAACTCTTGATATCAAAAGTAACGAGTAAAATAAAGACATACCATCTCACTATATACACTGCAAAAGGCTCACTGATACTTTCATCTTTACTATGCTTGTTCAGCAACTACTAATGGAACAAAAAAAATCTAAGTGAGCATGTAACAACCATACAAACATGACCAGACCACAGCCAACAGCAGGGCTTAAAGGTCACAGTTTGCTCAAATCTGAACTAATTCCTCATGTAAATTATGATGCTATATACTTAACTATTACACAATTATTTGTATATACATGCATGTATGTTAATATGTAAAAAGGTAAAAAATGGATGCTGGCTGTTAGAACACTAAGTTTTGACATCCTTAACCTATAGCATCTGGAATGAGCTCAGGCTTATAAAAGTTTATCCTCTACATCTCTGTTTTAGTTAATCTATACGGTACAAATCTACCCTGCCCTCTGCCATTCATAAGAATTGCCAAGGGAGGCACACATAGGCAAATCTTTACGCAACATCATACTCACATCAGCGTAATGGCCTTTCATATCACAGCGATTACAACGCTTACTCCAATAAGCCCTCTCAAGGCACTCCTTAGAGTAGTGTCCAGGCAAACAGCAATTTAAACAAAACCGTGCTGGGCAGGTGTTTTGCAAGTGACCTCTCTCTGAGCAGAGGCAACAAGGAGGCATTTTCTAAGGAGAAATATGGACAGAAGAATCTTAGGCAGAAATTTTATAATGATTACAACAACTTAAATCACCTTAACAAGTGAAACAAACCAAAAAGTTGGAAGAGGGGAAACTCCACAAATAATAATGCATGTAATGTAATACATGCAATATATACCCCCCCCCAACTGTAAATTGCAAGTTTAGTACCTTTCATTAAGACATTCTGGTGATATCACAAAAAATGGAGACTAAAAGCTACAGCTACAATTCCAAATACAGCACTTTTCTGAACAAGATTTTGTGCTTTCTGGGCTGGGGACCACATTTTTGTTATGTATCAAAAAATACTGTATACACTTATATTGTTCCCTGAATAAATCCAAGATTGATCAATCAACATCTTTTTTTTTTTTATCACTTAAACAATGTACGTGCAAATTTTGGATACAATTTGTATGAAAGATGCGATACCAAACTCAAATTGGATTATATTTCGTTTTTTAAAAAGAGAGTTTTAAAAATGCAAAAGCTATATGTCAATGACACACTGTATTATCTGCAATGCAATGAACAGCAATATTTCATTGATATTATGTATGCTGTTGAAGTAGATGTATATATCTTATGATTCACGTATATGATTATATGTACATTTACGGAGTTACAAAAATAAATTATCAAAAGTCTACTCCGAGGCTCTGGCTGTGTCTCTTTAAACCAATTTCCCCAATGACTGAATCTGTCGTCATTCCAGGGGCTTAAATGGCAGTTGGGAGGGATGAAGCCACAAACTCAGTCACTGAGAAATTGGCTTCACATAGGCACATCCTTAAGCTTAGAATAGGGAACAGCCTTGGTACGTGTGAGGTCTGTAAAGTGCGTGGAGCTTTTGCAGTCTCTCATGCTGGGAATGGTAAATTCAGGCTCAGCAGACACTACCATAAATTCTGAATATTTACAAAATAGTTAAAAAAGTCCTGAAGATGAATGGGTCAGGTAAAAGCTCTCTCATATTTTCTGGTTTAAATGTGAGCAGGTTTAAGGTGATGTTTAATTTCAAATTTTCTCTGCAAAGGAAGGTAAATAATATTTAAAGCTACTTTTTCCAGGGCAGTTTCCAAAGTCTCTAAGTATTCTTGTTTCTTTCATTTGCCATGGATTGTTCCTCTTTCTTTTGGTTCCTTTTCTTCAAAATTTCTTACAACATAAAACAATATTTCGCAGTTACAACTGTTTTATGACAAGGACACTGTGACCTTGCACTGTGCTTATCTTTATTTTTATCTCTATTCACTGGCAGTTTTTTTCCTTCATACAAAATTCACAACCCTTAACATCACAAATAAAAGTGTTTATTGTTATAAAAGTAAATGTATGTCTTCTAAAATGCTTAATTACCACATTTCAACCTAGAACTAATTGTAGGCTCTAAAGATAAACCCTTGATATGAGGGGTTTACTAGAAATCCAAGAGTTAATTGGCAATCAAAGAACTAGCAGCTGAGTTTGCCAAGTAATCAAAATGTGCCATTTACCTTTGGAGTAGGGCAGTTTTTGGACAAATGGCCCTGTTTATTGCAATTTCTACAGGTAACATTTTTGTCTGTCGCGTAGTATCTGTTGTTACGTCTCAGAGATGGATAGTTACAGATCTGTGCCTAGGGAAAAAAAAAGAAAAAAGGATGTGTTTATTATTTGAGCTTTTGTATGTTAGCCCTTACTGAACTGGAGTTCTGTAAGTGTCAATGCTGGCATGCTTAGTTTGAAACCTAGTATATCTAGTCATCAACCATTCAGTTTTGAAGTGGATAATTCTATTCTCTTAAACTTTGACCTACATGATACTAAATAACTGATTTATAATGAGACATTTTTTGGTTAAATAAAGTCAATCATTGTGAAGGCTTGCCTTTCTTTCAGCATCTCAGTCCAGTTCAATAGGCTTCACCCTTTCAGGATAATTTAGAGTTTTTCCTAAATTGCAAGTTCAGGCAACATTAATTGCAAACACAGGTTACCATACATCAAAGGAAACTACAGCTTGTTAGAAGAAATATAATGCTTTGAGCAGATGAATCAAACCTACATTTTGTAGTGAGCCTGCAAAAGCCCTGTGACCTCATATGAAATCTTCAGAGAAACTCCCCTCTGTAGTACAAGTAAATATCTGTTTGGTTTTAAAACAGGATTTTGAGCAAACAACTAGGATTGGTGCAGAGGACCAACTGTCCCACACTAGGCAGAAGTCATCCAATTATGGAAACATTAGTGAACACTCGCATGAGACAGCAGAAATTGGCCCTTACCCTTCAAGAAGCTCTATAACATACTCTTGGCCTCTGGAGCATCTTCTGCAAGTGCTGCAGGTGATTGCCAAATTCTGTTCTGCCTGCAGAAGTGCAAGCAAGCTGAAGACCCACAGTCAGTTTTGTGGAGATATCTAAGCTGAAAGAGCAGTAGAAAATATCCTAAGAACCTCTCTTTAGCAGTTTGGGGATATGTTTCTGAGATGAGAAACAAAGTTATCACAGGAAGTCTTAGCTGCCAGGAAATATTCATCAGCACTAGAGGCAGCAGGGGAAGAGAGGACCTAGGTTCAGTGCCATGGCAGTCATGAAGAAGTATCTACTTATCTTCATTCTTTTCCAGGACTGCTTCAGGAAGGGTGTCTGCTTTGGCAAATGAACTTCTCCCTCCCTCAGAAGCTTTCAACTGCTGCTGTGGTAGCAAAGATCTGTCAAAGCCTGAATAGAACACGCTAAAAGTCGCACATGAAAATTACAGCTTCAAGAGGCCTAACAGAGATGTGGCACTCGTGTCACTCTGATTTCACTTGATCTATATTTCTCAGATGAAGCTACAAACTTCACTTTCATCCAGTGGTGATGCACTGGGGGTGCAAAGTGGTGCCGCTTAGGTGACAGGCAGGGGGGGACAAGAGGGAGCGCTGGTGCCCCCCCTCCAAGCGCCAGCTGGGGAGTGGGAGTGCTCTGGCTGCTTAATGATCAGCTGCAGGGGGACTCCTCCTCCATTGGTGATTGGTCACCCTGCCCCCCCCGCCCCAGTTAGTGAGACTGGTCGCGGCCTGGTCACTGGGGGGGCACATGCCCCCCCCCTCAAACTAAGGTGGCACCAGTTGCCGATGCTTTCATTCATGCTGTTGCAGCAACAAAGAGGGGGAAGGATAGAAAAGTCTGGAAGTGCTGTGGTGTGTTGCAAGAAGGAACATGACTTGAAACAAGAGCAGAAGAAATATACGTTGGAGTTACCTTAGGAAGCAGTTACTCTTGGAGGTAATAGTTGTCAGCTGTTTTTGAAACATCAATTAAGCCCCCGAAACACAGCTATTTTTAAATTTAAGGCTTCTGCTAATTTCTAGAATCCCAATGCCCAAAGCAGAGGGAGCATATTAGTTAAGAGACCTACTTCTAACTCAGTGATATCTTTAAACAAAATAATTCATTCTGATTACACATTTTCTCTTTTTATTGCTAAAAATATCTGCAGGAAATAAAAAATATTATTTTTAAGAGTTCTTCTACACTTGCTGGAAACTCTGCATCTGACATCATCTGTTCCTGACATCAGAGTTGGATGCTGCAAGAAGTGATTATTATGTTAATAAAGAATTATTACTTCAAATTTTAATAATTTCAAGAAGCAGGGACAGATATATTCCTAAAAAGCAATGACTTTCTTTTCATTTAACCTTTCGTATAAATAAAGACTGGAGAGAGACATACACACAGAAACACTTGACACTTGAATTTTTTTTCCAAGTGTATTTTTCAGTGAAGGATTGTAGATCTATTATAAATACTTCAGTTAAGAAGGTTATGCCCCTTCAGAAAATGAATAATACACAAAACAAGTTGGTAGGCTACATTACCTCCAAATCTTTGTCACTGATGGACCAGTTTACTCCACTTTCTCCTGCAAAACAGATAAATACATAAATATATTGATGTGCTAAACTTATTTTCTCAATTCAACCACAGGGTTTCTATATATAATCAGTGCAAGGGAGGAGATTAGACCTGATTGTAGAAACACATTATATGGAATGCTCATTTCAGTAAAGCACATTATCAATCCATTTGATACAATTTAACCCACCATAAAACTAACACATGCCCACAGTCATGTGTGTGTTTTATTCAAACCCAAAGTCATTTGGCATGAATACATAATGAGAAACCAGAAATGTGGAAATACTGAATTTGTGCATTAATATAAATGTAACTGTGCTCTGTCACAGCACAAGAAGAGCCACAACCTTTGGAAAGTCCCTGGCTAGTCTAACCGACCTCTGGCAGCTTGGGACATATAAAGCTGATACAACACAAAAATATCATTTTTCTCTTTTATGAAGCTGTGAGCAGTTGCTACTCTAGCACACCATCCCTTGCTTGTTGCCTGGCAGAACAAAATGCAATACCTAATTCACAAGCTAAGATTCCAAGCTCTTTGGGCCAATTAATCTTTTTCATTGTATACCCACACATTTTGTAACAGTCGAATGTTTCCAGTGAGGGGAGTTATTCTGAAACTAAAACAATTATATTAGAAGAACTGCTGTTGTAAATAGTTATACGAGTCTAAGGTCACCATGAACTACCATCGTTTGCTCCCCTTTTTTTGTATAAGGAGATAGCAGTATAATGATCTTTTCATACTGTTAAAATTGAATCCACACTAAAGGAATTGCTCACTTTAACTATATTAGAATCTCAAAGATGGGCTCACTTGTGTGTGTACAGAAATCTTTTGTATTTATAGAGCATCTAAGACAGCGAGGCCCCCCCCCCCCCATCTCAGTCAAGATGACTAGTTGTAACAATACTCAAAAACATCATCATCATGATCACAGGATGTCTGTAAATGCAGGGGGGACTTGACTTGATAGGCCAAGGGGCCTTTTCCAGTCCAGTGTTTGTGTTTCTAAGCAATAAACAAAAAATGAGGTATATACAGAATTTCAACCATCTTTGACTGCAGCATTCCAGTCCATTAACAGGGAAATAAGGGGTTTCAATTGCTAATTCTACATATTCTTGTGACTAACAGAAGTTTGTCCTAAACCCTGCCCCACCCAAAAGTTGACAAACATATATAATATAAAATCTAGATACAGAGAAGTCATTCACAGACACCCACAGATGAATACTCTGACCTTAACTTGTGCTATAATTTTCCATTTGTAATATAGGAAACATAGCATATTCCCGCACTGACACCTGCACATGCCCAGAAGAGGCAACACTTTGCTTCAAGCCGGCTCGCCCGATGTCTGTAAAGATGGAATGTTTTAATGGGGGCTTTTTTGGTGCTTTTATCTAATCGTTGACTGAAATTAGCTATTAGCTAAAAGCACCAAAAAGCCGTGCTGAAGCGCCTGATCTTTACAGATCCTACAGAACTGGGTTAAAGTAACGTGCTGCTGCTTCTGGTAAAGTATGTTTTTTTGTTTTTTTTAATGTCTGCAAGCAGCCTCTGTTTTCAAGTCAGGGTTTATGTAGTGTGCTATGCATAAGTCATGGGGCCACGTGCTGAAAAGGAGAAAGCAAAACACTGAATAGTTGCTCAATAAATGATCATCATCCATTCTGGGCACCCAACAGAGGCAGGAATCCTGTGCTAAAAATAATATATGATAACCACAAATAGGCCAAATCAGGTGGCTTTCTCCTTCATACAACTTGACAGGTGGTCACTGGGAACATAACAGAGACAGTTCTCGCTGGTTTCAGAACTGATGTCTAGAGATGCATTTACACCATGGCTTTCAGCTGCAAATGCAGAAAAAAGTCCTACTCAGTTCTAGCCTGAAACGCACACAGTGCAGATGTAATCTTTGGAAAACGTCAACTGCTAGAATTGAAGAATTCTTTGCTGAGCATATACTATACCCTAGTTAGGCTTTCATGGAAGTTGTGAAAAGCAGAGTCGTGGCACAAAAGCCACCCGCTTCCGTATCTCAAGCATGTACTCTAAAGCATGGATGGCACTAGAGCTTTTCAAAGGAAGGTTAAAAGAATTAAAAATGTATAAAACGATGCACTTTCCCCTATCTTTGTACTTAGAAACAACTGAATCGTCTTGGCAGAAATTTTCCAAAAAAATTAGCCTGAAGTCAACACCAGACTATAAAAGTCACCTAAATCAGGGAACTTTTGTGACCTGTAAGATGGATACAGCCTGCAGAGCTGTGGGAGTTTGGTGACATTTCAACAGTGGGAGGCCTTTATCTGTGCAGCAGGAAGAAGCCATGGCAGGGTGTCTCTACCAATCAGTAATGAGGGGTGGGGCCAACAGAAAAACCCATGAAAACAGCCCTTTCTGCTGCAAGCAAACCAGTAAAATGGCTCCATCTTGCTGCAAATTACATAAGCCCCTATTTATAAGTATTGTTCTCCATGTATAAAACACAATCCTAATTATGGATTTAGTCCTGCAAGATACTGAATGCTCTGGTCTCAATCTAGCAAATTTCTCAAACATCTGCTTAACTTCAGGCATTTGAGTACTTCCATTTGTCCTGGCTGTAGAATTTGAGAACTTGACATGGATCCTAATTCCAGAACTGTGCTTCAGAATCTCAGCCCTCATATAAGAAATGTATCTTAGTCCCTACACTTCTACAGAGAAACTTGAATATAAATCTGTGTGTGTTCACCTATTACATGCATACACACACTACATATAGATACACACACATATCATATTTTCTCACATTTAACATGCTCCTGAATACAATATACTCCTAGGTTTTGACATGCAAAATTAAGAAAAAAAGATTTTCCCAACATTATGGTGGCAGAGAACAGACACAGCTAATCTTCAGCTGAGTCACCCTGTCTTTCCTGCTTAACTAAAATCTTGCCTGAAGATCCATCTCCATGGATGGACCTACGATTTTGAAAGAGCTGAAGAGCTGTGAAACAGGAGAAGACACCAGGTACTCTAGCATCCTGCAAAACTGCCCTAAGAAACTTTAGCCTGGTTAGTGGAAGATTAAGACCATCATTTAGACCTCTGGAGCCATAAGCTATTAAAACAACAAGACATTGAGTTGTTTGAAGTTCTGGTCCAGTATCACTAACCACTTCACCCCTGATCATTCTGCAAAATCAAGCCATCTCCTCCTGGAGCCAATCCCCTCAAGTTCCGCTACCTACTGGTCAAATTCTAGCTATAGAAGCCAACTTCTAAGATACAGTAACAGGAATCCCTGGCATTTCAGAAAGTGAAACTGAAAGGATCAGAAAACAAAAGCTATATTGAGTGTTATTCCAATAAAATCATCCCTCACTAAATTAAATCGCTACAGATTTACCAGGTGAAGTGTTGCAGAAATTAGGTCCAGTTTATTACATGGCCTTGATTTTATTAACATTTCTTGATAATGAAAAAAAATGTTAACAAAACCAAAGCCTACTGCAGTCTGTGTTAAACTAGAACCAATTTCTGGACCAAATTAAAGCATGTTTCCTTTTTCTGGATGTGTATTTTAACTAATTACAACTGGACAGGCACCTCACTGGGGTCACTTGATCCCAGTTGTCTTCCTGTCTAGAGCCTTTGGAGGGGGTGGGAGGGGGCAGGACCTTATGATCTGTGAGGTACCTTCCAGACCCTAACAATCTATGAATAATTTGGATTCAAGTTAAATTCCTGGTGTTTTGTTTTTGTGATTATGCAAAAAAGTTTACAGTATTTTGAGGCAGGGAATATATCATTATTGGCTGGCATATTCACTATATTAATCACTGAACACTAGACAGATTAATGTACATCCTCAAAAAGTCACTTAGAAAAAATTAAAATTTGAGTTTAGGAAAGCTGCAGAGTATTTTGGTGGCTATGTACATCTCAAAGCTCACTGCATACAGATCGCTGTTTTACTGTTATCGGACAGGAAATAAAAAGAGCATTAACGAATATCTTTTATATTCTACACAAGCACTGGATTCTACATACTGCAGGTCTCCCCCCGTGCCCCCCCCATCAGGGCATGGTCTCATCCACATACTCCCCTCTGTACAGTTTCCCCACTCTGTGTGCAACCTTTCCCACTGTGCAAGCCACCCCAGCTCCAGCCCTAGACTTGAATCCAAGACAAGGTTCCTCTTCCCCTGCTGCATGTTGATTAAGGAAAAAGCCCCCTCATCTTGGATTCAAGTATATGCAGTATTTCTGTTCAACTCAGATACATTTCTTGAAAGACAGCAATTGCAAGTTTCTGATAAAGACAAGTTAGTTGTATACTAGGGATTATTAACAAGGGAACTATAAGCAAAACTGAAAGGCAACCCCATGCCTCTTTACAAATTGATGGTGTATCCACACCTTGAATAACATGTCCAGTTCTGGTTCCCACACCTCAAAAAGGATATAGAAGAACTAGAGAAGGTACAGAAAAGGGCAACAGAGATGATTAGCGGTATGGAGAGGCTTCCATGCAAGGAATGACTAAAGAGGCTAGGCCTATTCAGTCAAGAAAAGCGATGCTTGAGGAGAGGACATGATAAGCATTTACAAAATACTAAACAGCAAAGAGAAAGTAAATGGGAATTTGTTATTTACTCTCTCTCCCAATGCAAGACCTAGTGGTCACAAAACAAAAATAGTAGGTAGTAAGTTTAAAACTAACAAAGGGAAGTTCTTTTTCACACAAAATGCAAGGAAAGTGTGGAACTCATTGCCACCAGATGTTGTGGAAGCTGACAGTTTAGCCAGATTCAAAAAGAGATTGGACAAAACCTCGGAGGAAAGGGGCATCAGTAGCTACTGAGCATGGGAGTTGGGGATACAGCATGAAAATCAGAACTTACTATACCTTAAATGCTGGAGGGTGCAAGTAAGAGAGGAACAGTGGGGAAAAAACCCCTCTCCCTTTCACAAACTAAATTACATCTGCTTGGAACTCCTAAGAAGCAAGGAAGTTGATTTTTATTTCCCCCAACAATTGCCCGTAGCTCCTTACCTCCCACACGGCAGCTTGGAGGTACTTACTGGCCAGAGTCACTTGGCAAGGGCAAAAGTAGATAAGGTGGATAGATGTTCATTTGGCAGCCAAACCAAACAAACAACATTTCTAATTTGATTATATTGGTTAATTTGAAGTTCTGAGAGAAACAGTGAGGTTTTTCTTTAAAGGGACCACACAAACTTTTGGATTGAAATGAAGATAATGTTTCCAAAAATGGTAATGTTTTGTATGTGGAAACATGCAAAAACCAACCCCATATTTTTTAGCTTGAATAAAAATATTCAAGCTCTATTTTAATTCCTGCCCTTTCATTCTTATCCTGCCCCTTTCTCCCAACCATCCAGACATTTCCTATTATGCTTTTTTGACAGGTTGATTCACAAGCTTTGCTATGGTGATGACTATACAACCATAATGTAGCTCTTTAAACTAATTTATTTGAAAGAGTTGTTTTCATTTTATCCATTGTATATTATTATGCACAAACATTTTGGAAATTATATTATTTACACTGTATGTATATTTTGGCAACTTTTTCATTTCTGAGAAAAGACTTTTTTTTAAACAAGTCATGGTGGGTGTCTCAGTAAAAAGTTATTAATTTTTTAAAAAACATTGGACTAACCTCCCTGTAGACCTCCCATCATCTTTATTAAGCAAATGTCCCAAAACATCAACTGTTGTTTAACCAACACTTTATTTTTAACAAAAGATCAGTAAAATTCCCCAGAACATGGGTTTTCTTTACAACTTATTTACTTTATTTTCAATAAATATATTTTTAGTTTGGTTTTTCATCTTTAGATTTTTCTCATCTTCAGTTATCAAAATGTAAATTTATTTTCTTTCCTTATGCTTCATTCATTCATATATTTGGATGGGAAAATCTATATAATTGCTTATTTACTTATTTATTTTTAACTAAGTGAACTTTTTTGCTTCAAATTTGTGTATACCATATGAAATGAACATTTTAATCAACTTGAAGGAAGGAAAAGGGGCCAGAGAAAACAAGATGCTACACAGAGTGCTTATATGAAACTAACAATTTTGTGAAAGTCTTTTATAATCCATTACACTTCACTTACCCTGAAATAATACAGTGTTATACGATGGTGCATCATACTACGACAGTTAAGGTTTAAGTGTCATAAAGCCAAATTTTCAACCTTTCCTAAAATTCACATACTTATTCCAATCAGTATGAGATACCAGCTCAGGAGTCGAGGTAGAAGTCTGTGGTGTAAATTTAGGGTTATCTGGTCACAGGATGTCAACAATCTCTCTCTTCTACCTCATGGCTTATTTTAGAAAATGATACGTTACATTTATTTACTTTGACAGGCACTAGAGGAAAAGCTGTGGACAGTATTCATACAAAGTGTATGTTACTCCCCTGCTCCAGTGCTCAGAACTAAGAACCAGTTCCACGACACAGCAGTATAAAAGCTGCTGAACCATACATAAATTAGTGTACTGTTGGGCTGTTGCAAATTACATACAGAAAGAATATCAGTAGATATTGATGGAGAAACCCCTTCTAATATACGCAGTGTAGCCTACTGTTAGATACACTCATCTGGGAGCCAGAAGATCATGAACCTAAGCAAAGAGCAGTACTATGGCAAGAAAGTTTGGCACCTGGGACAAAGCACACACAGTGGCAGCCTGCTCTTACCCCATGCACAGATCCAGGGGGCACATGCCCCCCCATGCCTGCCCGGAAGTGCATGCAGTAGGGAGCCCAGGGAGCTGCCCTCCCTGCACCCCCCCCCAAACAAGCTGCTCACGGCTCTACCCCACCTCTAGCTGGGCAGTGCCTGTTGGCGTCCCTTCACTTTGGCTCCCCCCCCCCCACCCCACTTTGCTACAGCACTGGTAGGGAGGCAGAAGATGGGAAAAAAAATCTTGGGGAACTGCTAAGAAATCCTTTGCCTTTGAGAATGGAAAAAAGGGTACCAGGCAGCAAAGTCAGCATTAATGCATTTCACAAACCAACCCACAGGGAGCCTTAACATGAAGACTGGCTTTGGGGAGAAACCCCCCCCTGAAACTTGTTTGACTCAGAAACTTGCTGAAGGTGAAAAAATCTAGGAGTTCCAAGCCTGATGGAACAGTGGGTTCTGATGACAGAGAAAATATGCTTAGGCTGAGTGACAACTGTTCACTACTACTTTATCTATTCTATCATCACTGATGATCTGGGGATTTGAAGAAGCCACCCCTTGATCACCCTTGCAGTCAAGCATGCTGCTTGGTCTAACTTCTAAAGCCCTGGGGAAAGTGACACTTTTTACACTACAGTTCAGCCCACTTTGCAGAGATGTGATACCACTTTGCTGAGATTAACCTTAGCCTAAGATTAACTGCATTTCCAGTGTCTTAAAAAAAGCTTCTGTATATTGAGTTTCTCTTGTAACACCATGTGTAATAATATTCCATAGCATTTGTGCATTAATTGTAAAAATATCTTATTTCCTAAAATAAGAAAAAAACCTGTTTTTACATTTGATGGTAAGATAGATGTAAACAACCCTGGTTTTAAAACTGTATCAATCTTAAATTCTTTTAAAATTTAATTTATAATATAATCTTAATTAATAATACATGTAAACTATCTGTGATGGGCACTGCCCTCAATAAATCTAATTGCTGCCTAATTCATTGGGCCCTTTGGACATTTTCACAATGTAAATAAAAACACAACATAGGTAGAGATGAATCCCTTAAAGATGATATAAAATAGGAATAGTTTATTGTTATGCAGTCTTGCAAATAACTAGTGTTTCTGAATAGGGAAATAATTTGCTTGCCCTGCAGTGATTCAAATGGCATTATAATGGAATTTTCTGTGCTGAATTTCCTGGTTGTTTTATATAACTTATTTTAGAAAAAAGTGAAGGAATCTGACAAGATCTTTAAATTTAAGTGTTGCAGCTTTCCCAGGTATCAGGAAAAATATATTTACTGATCTAACCGGTGATGCTGATATACAAAGAAATCAAACAAATCTGAACTTTGATCTTAGCTGCATATTCTGTTTGCCCAATACAACCAAATAACAATTTTTGGTTGTGAAGAACAGGCGTACAATCCCCACCCCCATCAACAACATATTTGGCACTGTATAGGAGGGAAAAAAATCCCCAGGAGCTCACATTCTAAATAGAACACAAATAGTACCACCTACACATGATATGGTGCACATCTAAAATGCAGAACTCGGACAAGGCACCAGGTGACAGAACAAGGCTTTATGATGCCTTTTTATTTATTTGCTCCCTAATTTTCATACATTTTAAAATTATATATATTTTGGTAATGCTTTGCGCTAAAAAGCCAAATTACCATATTTACCTGAATCCAAGATGACTTCTAATTTAAGGCAACCTCCCAATCATTCAAATGTATACATGGAAATGTTATAAATTTGTTATTTTTTCATGTACAGAACATACTTATTGGAGGATCATCTTAAATTTGTCCCCTCACCACTGTAGCAGAACAAGCATTGGGAAGGGGCAAATGGTAGGGTGCAGGTAGGAGGGGAGTCAAATGCCCTGAATTCTGCCCCTTGCCATCTGTCCTGTTCCCCACAACATTCCCCCCCAGCCACCAGTTTCCCCTACACCTTTCCCTCCCCGCAGCTTCTTGCTTACCACTGCAACCCCTGCTTCCTGGCTAGGCACAGGCTAGAACTACAATGTGCTCTGGGCCTTCAGCCAAAATGGGGCTGGAGCCAGAGCCATGACAGAGGGTAAGTGGAAGCAGGAGGTTGTGGGGTGGGACAGAGGCAACGGGAGATGGCGGGGGGGGGCAGGTGTGAGGGCAGAAGCAGCATGTGGTGTAGTGGCAGTGGCTCTATGACCCTGAGCTCAGTAGCTGCCTTGTATTTGAATCCAAGGGGGTACTTTTTCCTGCTATGTTGAATCCGGAAGAAAACCTCATGTTGGAGTCAAGCAAATATCATTTCCTAGAAGATAATACTTCCGTTGCAGTAGAATGTATTCAAATACTCACATATTACAGATTGAAATCTGTATTAACAGCGTCTTCCTTTGAGACATGGAAAGATCAATATGTAGATTGTACTAGCCCTGTTGCTTGCTCCACTCAAGGTCTGCATTCAAGAGATGCCTACGCCAAATTTAATTCAAGTAATATATTTAAATAATGCACTAAAGTATAGATGGATGGAGGGAGGCATCTAGAGGCCCAATTACTTCTGCATGTTTAGTTGTTGCAAGCTTTTATGACTTATTTCAAAATACTGAATGCAGAGCCAAATCCTACATTTCTGATTTCCTAAATTCTAATAGTGATTAATGAAAACAAAAATTATATGGCAGGCACTGGCATTTAAACTTAAACACCTCTAAGCAGTAAACCAAGGGTAAGTGATGCAGAGAAGCAACAGTGGATGAAATTCTGTGTACACTGTTAAGTCATTCTGAATTAGAACAGTTTTTGGAGAAAAACTGGAATCAATTGCCTTAAAGATTATTTTCTTAGACACTTCAAGGGATTTCTCAACTTTTGTTCTGATAAGAAAAAAATAATTTACTTAAAAAGAAGACACCTGCTGTTGGAATAGATTATGTGTCAATGTCCCTTTAAAGCAGAGGACTTTGAAAAAGAGATCCATAAATTCCCAGCAAGTAATCAGTTAATGCCATAGATGACAGAAGTCCAATTTGACAAATTTTCCTATGACAAAGACAAAACGTCCCTTCCTTCCACAAAAACAAAATGTACTAACTCTCTTTTCTCACATTTTTTATTAGTACTCTGTGACCTGTGCTCTGACCACTGTCATCAACACAGTGACAATTTCTCTTCACCAGCTATATTTTGACACAGTATGGTATTCATTAAAGCCATTAACAGGCCCAATCCACAGAAAATAAACATGGAAACTCTGTCTACACTGAAATGAATCAAAATATAAGATTGTTTCAAGTGTAAAAAATACTCACCAAGAGCATATACAAAGTTTTTTTTACAAGCCCAAAGCCTAACTATCCTCCAGATAAATGTGAAAAAATAAATTCAAGACCTCTTAAAATAACTTTAAACAAACTTAAGCAACTCATTACCCATGGGAGTAGACTTTAACTGTCATTGCCAGAGAAGAAAAGTCTGACAGTTGGGGGCTATGACATGGTATTTATAATCCCTAGGCAGCATGTTCTGTTGGGGCCCACTGCAGGGCTAAAGATGGGATTTTCAAGAAGGCTCACAAGTCCTGAGTTTTAATACACATGCATTAAGAGTATTTAATCCAAGTGGAGATGCTTGCTTTTGATATTTAAAGTAGTCTTTTTTTAAATATAAAAAATTGCCAAGTGCTAATATATAAAGCCACGTTTATCACTTTTTAGATGTTTAGTGCTGCTGCATATTTTGTCCAGTATAACCAGTTTACAGTTTTCTCGCTGTTGATTTTTTCTTTTCCATTTTGTGCATGCATGTATGTGTGAGCATGGGAGTGCATGTGTACGGGTATGCGCATGTATATGTGTAATGGGAAAAAAAATATGAAGATGATGAAACAAAACGGTGAATTTATAGAATTTCACATTCCTGAAGAGATTAGATAATGCAATATTATATATAGATGAACATGTTTATACACATACACTGTGTGTTTTTACATTCTATAAATAAGCATCATTTTCCACCTGTTTTCTGTATTCTGTTATATATGCTCTTTCCCTTAAGTCCTGGTCAGTGCTGCTAATGTTAATTCACAAAGCTCAATAGCTCATGATTTTCAAAGCTTAGTGCAACATTTGCAGAACAAAGTGGGGTTTTTTCTTCTTTTTTTTTGGTGGGTACAAGTACGGGGACCACAGGAACAGTTAAATTCATGGCATGGTTGGTCTACCACACAGTCGGGGGAATTCTTTAAATAGAGCCTGTCACTCTCTTTGCCCATCAATGGGATTTCCTTCTCAAACTGCTGATTCGTTCAGGTACACAACAGAGGAAATTTCAGTTAACCTTTGTTTCACCCCGGGGAAAAATCTGTCTGAAAAGTATAAAATGAATAGATTAAAAAAAAAACTAAGTAGCTCAGCTGCAGGGCTATTCTTTCTAGTGTTCACAAGCAGTCAAAGTTAAACAGAGGAAAGGAAACAAACCTGAACATTTTATTCCCATTAGAGAATAAATTTGCAATATGCAATTTGGAAATCCCGTTATCTATGCTTTGATTTTTGATTTAGTAAAGCAAGATGTAAAACAGAACTATTCCTCACAAAAGGCACCCACAACATTCACCTTTTGGTCATTTCCCATATGACTCTGGAAACAGTCTGGTTTCTTTGAGCAGGGAGGCATTTAGACCATTTAATTAAGTTGTCTTAAATACCTTTTAAAATGCTAACAATTCTTAGTGGAGAAATACATAAGAAATAGTAATTCTGTGTTATATTTAAGGAATGAATTTATAGGTAAGATAGAGTGCCAAAATATGGTTGGAAAGTAAACAAACAATTTGTATTTGAAGGAATGAGAATAAAGTAGTTTAACATCAAACTCTCTTTTTCCACAAGGTGTGCTGTAAAAGTTGGTTTAAGAGATAAAATCATCATAATTTTTTAATAGGTATGAGTCTTTAATTTCTGTTTGAGGCCTTGGATTGTCCTTAGACTTCTAATTGCAGAGACTGCTGCTTTGGCTATCACAAAGAAAAAATTTACTTAGTTGGCAGTGGGCGCATCTACATGTTCATTAATGCGCAGTAGTTACTGTGCATTTAATTTAGTACTTACTTCATGAAGCACTAACTACATGTACAGTTACTACAGTTGCTGCGCAGTAGTGCCAAAGGCATGTTTTTTTTGTGACACTTACTGCACAGGAGCCTAATAATGCTGTGCAGTAGTATACCAGTCAAAAACTGTGCTAATACACTGCTGCGTAGTAAATATCTTGTGTAGATGTGCCTAGTAAGTAAGGCCTGCGTAGTCTAGGGCAGGGGTCAACAGCCTACAGTTTGTAGGCTGAATCCAGTCCACAGAACCATTTGATCTAGCCCACAAATATGGGGCTACGGCAACTGGTTTTGACAACCAACTTGAACTCTGTAAATCCATCATAGCTTTGCTCCTTTACATCTAAGGGACTACCTTTTTTCCTTAGGCCCCATTGCACCCTAGGCATGGCTGGTGAACTCAGACTGGTGAGGCGGTAGAGTGTCCCCTGGGAGCGGGGTTTGCAGCCAGCCGGGAGCAGTGGGGTTTGCAGCTTCTATGCTAGCAGCAGGAATGCTTGGCCGGCTACAACCCAGTGCCCCCCCCACCTCCCACCAACTGCAAACACCCCCTGCTCCCGTGGGATGCTCCGCTGCCCCACCAGTCTGAGCTCACCAGCCGCACCTTTTGCAATCCCTAAGGACAGTCAAGAAGAATGTCCTGAAAATATTATCAATGTGCCAAGTTTGCTTGAAAAAGGTGGAAGGTTGTTCTCCACAGTCAACCCATATCTCTGAAACTCTCTCCCACTTGAGACCTGCTAGAACCTGAGCCCGGCCATCTTCCAAAATGGCTCTAAGACCTTCCTATTTGAGCAGGTATTTAGCAGACCAGGCTAAAATGGGATATTGTTCAGGGAGGTTTGCAAAATAGTTTACTGTAATACTGAGTAGGGCTTTTACATGTTATTTTGCTTCTTCTGTTTTGTTCTCTTGTTCAAATGTTTTATAAATTATTTTGCTCTCTCCTGTAAGTTACCCTGAACTTTTGCTGGGAAGGGAAACACATAGATCTAATAAACAAACACGTATATTTTTAAAATCTCAGTAGGCATCTATCTGGACCTACAGGTGCTTAAATTTCTTTAATTATTTGACTTTACAGGAAATAGTTTACTGCAAGGAAGTGCTCTCACTGGCTAGTTGTTGACATTAACTATTACATTATTTCTTTGTTTCTTACAGTTGGGAGAATAAAAAGAAAAGGCAGATAGACGGCGTTTTTAAACTTCTGTCTTCTGAAAGGTGATGAAGTTTGGGGCCATTTAAATTTCCTGAGTAAAATTTTATGGAAGTTAACGGGGCCATATGAAGTTCTGTCTGCAGCTTCCATGAGACTTCCTTTGTTGCAAACGTCTCCTTTGCTTCTGAGGAGCCCAATCAACATGGAAGGCCCTCATTATGATGAGAGAAAAAGGCCCTCATGTAGCCCAATATTAACTCTTGGAGACCACTGAGGTGCAGAACCCAGACTTGACTGCATCTCATTTTCATTGAGTAGTTAATGTGGTAAAAGAGTGTGGCACTGATGAGTTTTTACCCAGTGTTTGACAGGTATGGTACTCTGAGCCAGGGCGTCAAACCTACAGCCCGAGAGGTGGGTTATACAGCCTGCCTTTTTTCCAAGGGCTTTTCACCCCAGCTCTTGCCTGTGCTCCGACTGCCATATCCCTGGCAAAAGGTCAACCTCTGTCAGTTCTGGCAGTACAATGGCCAGAGCGGTCACGGCCTGCAGGCTTCTGCAAAGCAAGGAAAATGGCCCACTTACTGATCTGAGTTTGATACCCCTGCTCTCAGGTAATGGAGAGTTTTATCAGGGTTTGCATATTCATTCACAGGTATAGGACACTGTACTATAATCAGAGCCTGAAATTCAGGCTCTCTCCATCAGCACCTGGCACAGACTTCTAGTCAGCTGTTAGTGAGTAACATAGTTCCTAGTAGCTGTCAATCTAGAAGTAGGTAGGGAGCCCAAGACAACCCATAGCAGGCACTGGTTTTTGCCGATTTGTAGACAGACTTCTTTCTTGGAGATGACAACATGGTACCACTATAGCTCCTCACAGGTGTATCACTGAATGCTGTCCATCTATATGTTAACCTACTTTTGTAGCTTACTGATTTTGTAACTGTATATTGTTCTAGAAATACTGCAATGAATTATCAATATGAAGAATGAACAGATCATCTAAATTACTCTTTAGGCCTTATACACATTATTTTTGTAGCACTATATACACCTATACAGCATTTCAGAAAACAGGGTGTCCATAGGTTCAGGCTCTTTGTAGGGCTACAAAGATGGCAGATCTGCTTAAAAAAAAAGAAAGAAAAAACAAGAGTTCCTGTTCTACATAGGAAATTCTTTGCAATGCTACCTTTTCACAGAAGTTTAGGGCTAGAAGGGACCTCATGAGATTATTGGGTCCAGCCCCCCCATTCTGGGCAGGAAAGGCTGCTGGGATCAAATAACACTAGCAAGGTGTGAAGATGTCCAGGGCAGATGCCTGCACCACCCCTCGCTGGGAGTCTATTTCAGGGTCTGGTCACATGAACCGTATAGAAGTTTTTCCTTATCTCCCATTCCTGGTCAACAACCTTCCCACACAGCCTCTAGCCACCTGCTTGGGGGGATAGTTGTTCTCCTTGCTAGTGATGGAGAGACTGACTTTGGTAGTCACTGCAAGTCATGGCTGCAGTCACAGTTGTTGAGCATAGCTCCCCACTATCTGCAGAAGTGACAGAGGGCTGGGAGAATTAACCCCCTCCCTGCAAGAAGGTGGTAAAGTTTTCTTCCTGTTGAGGAGTGACATCATTTGGAGGTGGTCTTTCTGAAGGGGGGGAGGGGAGCAAAAAAGCAGTTCCTTATCAGTCCCTGGCTGAAGAGCAAAACTTTGAAATGACTTTGTTGTATTCCAGCCATGGGGCTGTGCAAGTATGTGCACATCCCCATAGTGCTCTATTCTTACAGAGCTACAAAGTATTGAGGGCTGAAGGAATGTGTCCAAGGCCTTAGGTAAACACCTATCTTCTACAGAACAATGCTAGGAACTAAAGCTTGAGACTACATGCATAGGAACAAGATAAAGGTGTAAACTTACATGTCTGATGCTGCAGAATAACTGCCTATGTTCATGGGTTTTAGCCTGCAGTATATGCAAGAGACCTTAACTTACTTCTTTTGTAGAGTGAGCAGCCTTGTATTTGCTGCTGGCACACAGGACATTGCCACGGAATAACGAACTGCTCTCAGTTCACACCCTAGCTTACCTCACAGAAGAGTAACGATCATTCAATTCTTATATTATCATTTCTATAGAAAATCTTGCAGTTCAACTAAGGGGTGCATTCATACAACATATTTCCCATTCCCCAACATTTCTGCACCACAGAGAATCAACTGCAGACTTGTTAATATGCTGATGATGAATTATCACCTGCTAAGGCAGAGAGTTTACAAGTCATGAGTCAGAACAACCAGGCTGGGTGGCTTATGTGGTATCTCAGTGGCAGAGCTTTCACTGCACCTTCTCCCAGGGTCAGGCAGTTGGGAACCTAGCCCATGCTGCCATTGCACCTCTCCCCCTGCTCCCCAGCTGCAGTGCGGGTGCAGCTTTCTTCTGGTGGGGAACTGCACCAGAGCCAGGCAGCTGGCAGCTGTATCTGCACTGCCACCACTCTCTCCTCCCACCTTCCTTCCCCAACACCTCAGCCTGCTGGCTGCTGTGTGGATGCAGCTGGAATTTGCTCAGCGCCAGTATAGTTCCTCATAGGCTGGAAGATGTGCCCACACTGCATCTGGGGAATGGGATGGGGTGGGGCAGGACAGGAAGAATTGGCTGCAGCAGTGGCCATGGCAGCTGACTATCGTCCAGACTGTTTTGGCATGGGCATGGACACAGGTACAGGCAAAGTGCTCTGGCTGGTGATTAGGATGGATGCAGTACCTCTGCAAGCCAGATGTTGCTGACCCCTGAGCTAGGACATGGTAACACAAAAGTTAGTCTCCTGCTATTAGAGCCCTGGAACAAGAGTTCTCATTATAGCATTTTGCTTCTGTTAAGTAGAGAAAACAAATACAATTTCAATGTCAATGTAATTCAATTAGGCCTTTAAAATAATTACTATTTTATATGGTCTACATTTTAAAGACAGATTATATTGTAGGGACAGTCTGCTGGGTTAAGTCAAGACTTAATTAAGCCTTCCTTATTAAAGCTTCTGTACATGGGGTAATAAGAAGGTAACTGTAAACAGAGTAACAATATTCTAAAAACATATTTCTTGACAAGCAAGAAATATCTGAAGTTTCTAACTTCTAAAGAAAGCAAGAAAAATACCTGTTCTTCAGACAGACCAGTAAATCTCTTCTACTTTAAACAGTTTGGATATAAAGAAATAAATCTCTTATCAAGTTCAGATTTAATTTTCTCAAACAAATTTGTCTTAGTTTAAGCATATTCGAATTGATCCATCAATGCTTCAATTGAGTTGCCTACCTAAAACAGTTGTTTAGAAGCCCATAACATTTCAGACCTATGTAGCACAGCTACTTTGCAAAGCAGAAGACAGTGGAATAAAAGAAATATTAAGATGGAATTGAAATGTAGGATTTAAAACACCTTCCCAGTCTAACTGCAAACTTCACATGGGTTCTTTATTAGATACCGCCCTCAGTTCACCTCCTGCCCAAACACAAAACCTCCAACCTGAAGTAAATGGTTTTCAACTCAAGAGAGCTGGCACAGCTAGGGGTACAAGTATCCCATCTTTTCGCAGGCTAAAAGCTAAATCATGCCAGTACCAATAGCCCTTCAATGTCTTCTCATATGTTTGTGTGCCAAGGTGGTAAACAAGTTCTACAATTTACTGGAAAAGAATCTTAGGCTGGCCGGACTTATTAACATACAACAAAATAATGGAATATGGCTCCAGAAAGCCAAGAAACACACATAAGGGTGTGCAGAAACCAATGGGGACATATTCTTTTGGTTAGGATTTTGTGTTGTGACCAACTAGGTGTTGATCAGTTAGGCTAATTTTGCAATGAACAAAGAACAAGAGTTCGGCAGTTTGGCTTGAATCTTACCGGTTGTATTGAATGAAGATATTAATAGTAAAAAGGTAATTTAAGGATTGCTGATACAAGCAGAATTCTGTTAAGACTCTAATTGTTCACTTCTTCAACAATTACAATAAAAAGTTGCAAACATTTGTATTTCACAAAAGTGTATCTGGAGAGATGTGGAATGATACTTATCAGAGTTCAACTCATATCTTGAACTGAGAAAACTTGTACTGAAGAAGAAGATGCAAATATGGCTATAAAGTGACTAACATGATCCAATGACAAGTTCAGAGCTCTTCAGTGATAATGATCAACTCAAAATTAAAAGAATCATGGAAAAAATGGAGTAAATGAACCTGAGTAAAATGATCTGCTAAAACACCGTAAGATAACTTTCTCCAATTTTAAAGCATTTTTTCCTTGCAAAAAGGATTTTCCTTTTTGAAAATTGTTAAAATTTGACTGCATGACTTGATCCAGGCTTTAAGATTCAGATACTTTTCAACTAGATGAAGAACCTGACCAACGTTTTAAGACAAGAGATTGAAAAGCCTTAGTAGTGGAGCTGGAAGGTCTGATAACCAGGCTGGGGATACAGGCAGGTAAAATAATTGTACCGATATCAAAGGATACAAATATCAGCTGTTTGTATGCACTATAATTCTGTTGTGATACAAGTGTGGCAAAACTGCACCACCTTTAATCCTACTTTATTCAAGGTCAAAGTTACAATGATTTAGCTCACTTGTATCGTTACAGGACCACACAGGTACAATAGCTATACCGTAATAGCTGAAGTACGCTCCCAAGCAGCATCCTTGAGAACAAGAACAGATTATCTATGCTTGGAGTTATTACTGATTTATGTCCTTTTCGATCTGTTTTTGAAGATAACAGAGGCAGAGTAAAGGAAGCATACAGGCAGGAAAGTGCGAATAAGCTATATGTCAGAAAGCCAGAAAAGCACTTTGACTCCCTCAAGGAACTGATGGGCAGGATCCCTGGGGAGGCTAGTCTGAGGGGAAAAGGACTCCATGAAAGCTGGTTGTATTTTAAAGAAACCTTACTGAGGGTACAGGAACAAACCATCCTGATGAGCAGGAAGAATAGCAAATATGGCAGGCGACCAGCTTGGCGTAGAGAGCTCTCCAGCGAGCTCAAACACAAAAAGGAAGCTTACAAGAAGTGGAAGCTTGGACAGATGACTATGAAGGAGTATAAGAATATTGCTTGGGCATGCTGGATGAAGTCAGAAAGGCCACAGCACAACTGGAGTTACAGCTGGCAAGGGATGTGAAGGGTAGTAAGAAGGGTTTCTATAGGTATGCTACCAACAAGAAGAAGGTCAGGGAAAGTGTGGGTCCCTAACTGAATGGGGGAGGCAACCTATTGAGAGATGATGAGGATAAAGTACAGGCAACCCTTGCTTAATGCTCTTAATCGGTTCCAGAAAAACCAAGCATTAAGTGGTGCACTAAGCGAACCCCCTTTCCTCATAGGAATGAATGTAAATAGAGACAGCTGGTTACTGCTGCTTCTTGTTGCCACCTCTCCCCAACCCCTTGCCTGCCCACCAGCCACTCCAGCCCCACGTGCCAACCTGCACCCCAGGCTCCCTGCCACCCTGCCCTGGGCTCCCGCTGGCCCTGGCACTGGTGGAGGCCTTGCACTTGCACCTGGCCCCCCACTTGCTGCTTCTCCCCACTGCCACTTCTCCCCACACCCCTGCCCACTAGCCGCTCCAGCACCATGTGCCAGCCCAGGCCCTGCGCTCCTGTCACCCCGCCCTGGGCCCGTCAGCCCTGATCCCACAGCACCAGCACAGGCCCCATGCTCATGCCTGCCTGCCCACTCGCTGCCACTCACCACTTCTCGCAACTGCTTTGCTGAGCGTTATAATGAAACTGGCTCAGTGCTAAGTGGAAGCAGGTATGAATTTTAAATGAGTGCTATAGCGAAACAGCACTAAGTGAAACCATGTTAAGCAGGGGTTGCCTGTACTCTATGCCTTTTTTACCTTGGTCTTCACAGGCAAGGTCAACTCCTGGACTATTACACCAGGACCTACTGAGGTCACTCCCAACCCTCATTTTCTAGGATTCTATGATACTGATAAAAAAAATTAGATCACCTTTGTGTATCACCTAACATATGGCATTGATGTGTGAAGATCTGCATGAATGTGTTTAATCTGTTGGACTCAAACTAGATGAATGCCACTCATCTCTAATCTTTGTGCCTTCTTTGAGCCTTTTCCACAAGGTAGGATATAAATCTAATAAATAATCAAACAAACACATTATTACAGGTGAAACAGGCTCTATAGTCCGCTGCTCACAGCATCCATTATAACCACCTTTATTGGCAGAGCAGCACTGAATGATGCTCTCATGCACACCTCTTCATGGATGGCCTGTCTCAAAAGTGTCTTGGATCACAGAAGACACTGCCACCAGATATCCTATGCTGCTCTGGTAAGGGTAACACATGGTCCTTCACCAGCTTTTCAGAGGTCTTGTACAGAGTCTAGCAAACAGCATTAATTATACTTTAGAGGCCATGAGAGTCGTAAGACACAAGAACCAATTTACATTATTCTGAAGGGGTAATCTCATAAAAAAAAGCTATATTTTCTAAACAGCACAGCATCTGGCTTTTCCCATTGAAAACAGTCCTCCTAAATGGGTTTTGAGCAATTTTAAAGAACTGGCAACATATTTAGGTGCCTGGTGTGAAATGCAGTTGAAAACCTGGCCTCCTGTAATTTATAGTGAGGGACAAAAGTTTTCCTTCTAAAAGACCATGTCCTTGGAAGCTAAAATACTTTAACATTGTTAGAAAGTAGTAACCATTGCCAGGAAGCTGAGAGTATCCTTGACAGGTATCAAAATGACAAAATAGTCAATAATCTTTATTTGTAAAGATTAACCTTTCCAATTACTTGGCCTAACAGAAACATGGAATGGGATTCCTAAGCTTGATAATACTGCAAAGATAATAGCACGCAGTATATAACAGCAGAAATAGTAGACAGGATCTAAGAGAACAGGCTCAACTTGATGTTTACCTGAAAAATTCTCAGACTGAACAGAAAGGAATTTGAGGGTTTTGCTTTCCCCCTTTTTCCTCTAACTCTAACAGCATACAGTTACTAGGAGGGAGCAGTACTTTGCTAAGGCAGTTCCTGCTTCTGAAAGCAAAATGGGATCAACTGTCTTAAGTCTTGGGAGAGATCCAAAGATCTGGTGGGTGGATGGGGGAGGCTGAGGGACCTTTTATTTCAACTTCAACACAGAATCACTAATCTCAGGGTTGGAAAGGACTTCCTCAAGGGGCATCTAGTCCATTCCGCTGCACAAATGCAAGCTGTGCTATCTAGAGACTCCATATTAAGAACACTAAGACTTGTGAATGGCAGATCTTCCATTCCTCACTGGATCTCACAAAATCAGGTGAGTGTTCAGCTATACAGAATGATGCATCATAACAGCTGACAACATATGAAATAACTTCTTTATCAGAAGTGGTTTATGCAGCATGCTAAGTGCAATGACTTACCCTTTGGCATTTTGTCATAGAGGAATTGGCTTCTTTTTTTCTCCTTATGCAGTTTCTACATCAGTGGAAGCAACTTCCCACACAAGCAGAAACCATATCACCTGGTACACCTGGAAGCTGTAGATCATAACTGCAGGAGGGTTAACAAATCCAGTATTCATCCAAACAAACCCTGCCAGAGAACAGAGATGCTCTTTGGCACAGTATCTCAGATTCACTAACAAGGTGCAGTTTACAAGCAAGAGATTTTTAATACTATGACAGCCATATGACAGCACGCAATATCCAAATGCTCTTGTCATCCAAATGCTATGAAAAGACATGAAAGGTCAATCTGTGTCCCAATTCTGCAATGAAAAGTATACAAAGGAAATACTGGAGTTATTCCAGTTATTCCAATGCTCTTCCAGTCTTGGTGCAGCAGTGATTTCAGGTGAACCACTGTCTTAAACTGGTTAAACTATCTTGGTTTTAATAGTAGTAAAGCTGAAGTGGTGTTGTAGTCCCGCTAGTTCAGGAAATATGCAAGATGCAAGGTTTTTTAGTGATAGCTTTTAGTGGACTAAATGTATAGCTGGAAGAGATGTTACATAAGCCTTAAGATACAAAATGTGCTTTGAAAGTGTGTCCCATTACTTATTACAGCTACATATATAATATTTTCAAATGTTTAGCAATTATGTCCATGTAGATTTTATCCTCTTAAAATTTTGTTTTAGAAAATTCTTTAAAGATATTAGTAAGTAAAAAACAATTCTTCCCATGTTTAAACAATGGTACTACTAGTAACTAACTCCGTTGGAGTCTCTCCAATTTGTCCACATCCTTTCTGCAGTGGGGGGCCCAAAGCTGGACACAGTACTCCAAATGTGGCCTCACTAGTGCTGAATAGAGGGGAATAATCACTTCCCTGAACCTACTGGCAACACTCCAACCAATGAAGCCCAGTATTTCATTAGCCTTCTCAGTAACAATGGTAAACTTTTGGCTCATATTTAGCTTATTGTCCACTGTAACTCCCAGATCCTTTTCTGCAGAGCTGCTGCCCAGCCATTAGGTTCCCAATCTGTACACCGGTGCATGGGACTATTCTGTCGTAAGTGCAGGACTTTGCACTTGTCCTTGTTGAACCTCATGAGATTCCTTTTGGTCCAATCCTCTAATTTGTCTAAGTCACTCTGAATCCTAGCTCTACCCTCCGTCATATTTACTACTCTGCTCAGCTTGATGTCATACGCAATACGAGTGAAGGTATTGAACAAAACTGGCCCCAGGACTGAGCCCTGGAGCACTCACCAGCTACCAATTAAACATTGAGCCATTGATTACTACCCTCTGAGCCCAATGCTCCAGCCAGCTTTCTATCCACCTTACAGTGCATTCATCTAGCCCATACTCCCTTAGCTTCCCTGAGAGAATGTTATGGGAGATCGTATCGAAAGCCTCATTTAAGTCAAGGGACATCACACCCACTGCTTTCCCCACATCCACAGAGCCAGTCATCTTATCATAGAAGGCAATCAGGTTGGTCAGGCATGACTTGCCCTTGTTGAAACAATGCTGGCTGTTCCTAACCACCTTCTCCTCTCAGGGCTTAGAAATGGATTCCTTAAGGATCTGCTCCTTGAGTCACAAACAAACTTCAGATCCAAGTATTTTTTGCACAGAAGACCACCATGTTTGCTGGTTTTACATTTATCCTCGTAAAGCACGAGAGAAGTGATCTGAAGTAGGGACTTTCATGTTCCTGGAACTGATTTAATTGCAACAAGAAACTGAGAATCTACATGCAGTTCAAGAAGTTTCTGAAGATTCAGGAATGTTTTAGAAGGTTCCAGAAAGCTGGAGAAGGTGTGCTTGACGAAAGCTAGTTCCAAGCTGTGCTCACCAATTTTGATCATACATTCAAAGCTTGAAAAGCAGTTGTGTATCAACACTACCAGGTGTTGGCTCATGTAGATCCAGATCAGAGCCTATGCAATGATGTTTTTTTAAACCACTTTGCAGCTGCAAATACAAAGAGGAAGGCTGCTGTGTATCTGCCAGACCTTAAGTAAAAAGGTAGATTGTTTAAAAGTTGATACTTCAGATTACCTGAAGTGAGTCAAAATCTGAAAATTATAGAAAGGCCACTTTCCCCATTGGTCAGAGGATTGCAAATGCAGATCAAAGAGGCCTGTAAGGAAGTTGTTCCAACATACTGGCCAGGTACGGAAACTGCACTCTTACCAGTGTAACACGCAACCGTAGCCCTGTTACTAGGAAGAAGGGCAGCCCCTTTAAATCCAGAACTTTTCGGGTGCAGTTGTCCGGGAGTTAAGGATTGACCCCTGCCAGCTGCTCAGGTGACAGGAAGAGAAAGGCCAGAACCATATAAACCTCAGGCGGAGAAGGCCAGGGGGATGGCAGAGAGGGGGACAGAGAAGCTGCGGCAGCCTCCTCAGAAAGAATGTGGTAAGGTGGAGACAAAAGTCCAATCACATGTAAGCCAGCAGTGTGCCTCTCCCATCATTATTTTCTTTATATGGCCACAGGGGCCTATTGTTTACATTTAATGTTAAAGTCAGTGGTTTGTGGCTGAGGCTGTGGGGAGGAGCCCTCATTAGTGCTGAGGGGCGCTGCAAAAGAGGGCTCAAGAAGCCTTGTGCACTAAGGGTGCAGCACTGGGGCCATGAGCCCAGAATTGCTTGAAGGGAAGATAGGAGCCTTGAAGCCGGGTCCTACTGGATGGACTTAGGTGAACAGCCCTAACTACAAAAACAGGGGCAAAGCCAGAGGGGGCTGAGGCCCCAACAGCCTGGCACCACAGGGGCACAGTGTAGAAGGGCCAGTAAGGCCTGGTGTCATGGAAAGTATGAAACGGAGGGCCTCAACTCCGAGCGGGTTAAAGAGCTAGAGCCTTGGAGTCAAACCCTGCTTAACATATTTTGACTAACAGGCCTAGCTAGAGAGAGAGGGGATAAGATCACAGTGGCTGAGACCCCAACATAAAGAAAAAATTATAAAACATCCGCGAGGCATGGGGCACATCAAGGGAAGGTTGAAGCGTACTTTTTGTCCTTAAAGCAACAGCTTATTATCCTACAGGTGGTGAGCATTAGAGCCCATCTAGGAACCTTTGGGTCAGCCTCCCTCTTTAAGAACCAAGTGACATGAAGTCGTGGCAGGAGAGCAAAGGAGGGACGCTGGTCCCCAGAGGAGGAGGAAAATATAGCAGGACTTAAAGGCTGGTGAGTGAGGCACCCTTCAAAAATGCCGCCAGAGACAGCACCCTGTTACAACCAGCATCAGTGATCGTAAGTGATAAACAGGGTTCAATAATCAGTGATAAACAGGGTTCAATCAGCATTAACATCGACCCATGCCATTTTCTATCATATTTGATGGATCTCTGAGACTCTAAATGGATCTCTGAAGAGGTTATTGTGACCTGTGAGTGTCACTTCCAGTTCAAAACCACATTCCACAAATAAATTCTAAAAAATTGTAAAAATGATTTATTCATGCAAATCTTAATCTGTGAGAAATCAAGATTGTGATCAAAAAAGCAGCATCTTCACTGTTAAGTACTGTTTAAGCTTTTGTTGATGTTTCCCGAATACTGTATTTTCTCACATAAAACATTCACTTTTTTCCAAAATTCAGCTGCTAAAATTTGGCATGTGCATTCTAATAGAGGGAATACAGTGACCACAATTTCTGCCATTTAAGTTTCTGCCAAAAGGAAGAAGTAAACTACTTCCTGTAGAAAGGGCTCCCTAGCTGCTGTCTGTGGATATTTTCTCATAACACCCACCTCCCCTGCCAGAGGCTCTCAAGGAAAGATTTTTTTTCCTTCATTCTGCCTTTCAAAGATAAAGTACATGCTTTATTTCAGAGTGTGCTGTATGTGAGGAAACATGGTATTTTCATGGTTTGGCATCTTGCAATGCAAAAAGACAAAAACTAATTGATACTTTGTCCTACTTCATGAAATTAAGTAATTCACATATAGAACAAACTCTCCAAACCAGAACTGAGGACAATAAATCCTGACACCTTTGACTCAGTTTCCCCCATCGCATTCACAGAAACAATGGAACTTGTAACTGATGCTTACACTGCTGTTTGCAAAACAGATTCTGCTCCTGCTGAGCAACACTCAATATAAAGAAAAAAAAACAAAGCACCCAACTGGTTGTACCACTGAAGAAAATGATCATTTCCTGTATAGTGTCCAACTGCTCAATGTTCGACTGATGTGAGAATGCACTTGCTTTTCAAATAACATCTCATGCAAACAATCTTTCCAGCTCCCATGCTCATTCACTAGGCTAAACTGAAAAAGCAGGAGCAAGATCACCGATAAAATGCAATGTTTGACATCCTCAGCACTTTGGATAAGTCTTTGAACCAGGATGTAGCCATCAGCAAAACTCTGTTGGCAAGAACAGTTTAATGTCTCTGCTTGTTTTACAGCTCTGCTCCGTTGCTTTAAATAGGCTTTTTATTTACATACGGAGTTTTACATGGGCTATCTTTCTACTTGTTACTTAGATCAAGGTGCACCTGCTTTTTCCTCAGACCTGAGGAAGGGTACTTTTCCCCAAAAGCTTGTCTATAATTTATTCCTACCATGCAGTTGGTCCAATAAAAGATATCATACCCCAAAAACTCACACATGCGGACCATCATGCCTACAACTTCAACAACAGTTTAGCCATTCTGTGCTTTCTTAGTGACTCACTGTATACAAGTTCTCATAGATACATATGGCAATTCTTCTGCACAGCATAAGCTAAAATATCAAATAAGTAGAGGTGCACTGTTATATTGGTGCCATATCCAATCAGCACCGATAAAAGGAAAATTAACATCATCAGCTATCAGCTTTTTTTTTTGCAGGTGCAGCCAATAATGTCACTGATAAATATAATGCGTCTTCTGGCTGGGGCCCCAGCCACTGCGTGCATGCATGCAGCTGCACATGGCCAGGAATGCAGCCAGATAGCATGGAGAGCAGTGCCTTGTAGGCAAGTCTGTAGAGAAGGGGCACGGGGGTTGTGGGGGGACAGATCAAGGTCTCCACAGTGAGGGAAGGAGTGGGGCAAGGCCTGGGGGTGCTGCTCAGCCAAGGCAGTGAATGGGATCTGGGGCCAAAGCAGGATAGAGCCGTGGGGGAAGGGTGGATGGCTCTCTGCTACTATGTGCACCCCTCCAGGGGAGACATGAGGGCCTCCCCCCACCCCAGTTTTTGCGCAGGGTAGATGTGGGCTGCCCGCTGTGGGCTCGGGGCTCTCTGCTCTGCTGCCTTTGCCCTGAGGGCTCTGTATTGGCCACACATCCCCTGCCCGTTCAGCAGCAGTGGAGGTGGCGAATTGTGCCTTCCGCTGCTGGGCGGGCGTGGGACATGTGGCCAACACAGGGCCCCCAGACCAAAGGCAGCAGAGCAGAGCCCTGAGCCCACTGTGAGCAGCCTGCATCTGCTCTCATCCCACTTTGCTTTGCTTCAGTTAAGAGCGTCCCCGTGCTTAAAAATGGTGGAGGCAGCGCTTGAACTCGTGCTCATCTGATGAGTTCAAGCACCCCCACCACCATTGTCAAGTGCCAGGACGCTGATCCCTTGGATAAGCTGCTCGTGGCTCCGCCCCACTCCCTGCCTCTGTCCCAGATCCAGTCTACCACCCTGGCTAGGCACCACCCTGAACCCCAGCCTCACTTCCTCCCTCACTGTGGGGGCCTCAATCTGCCTCCCCAAGCCCTTTCCCTCCCTTACACCCCTTCTCCCTCACTCACTTACCCACAGGGCGCTGCTCTCCACACTGCTCAGTTGCATTCTTGTAAATCAGTTATTGGATCTACATCAGCCGATATGGCTGGTTAATAATTGACTATCGATATCAGCCAAGAAAATCTTTATCAGTGCGGCCCTACAAATAAGCAGCAGAAGAGAAAAATGGATGCAGTGGTTCCATATCATCATCAGATAGAATCCTCTGTATAACAACAGGCCGGTAGAAGGAAAGTGATATTGACAATATTCACACAGGTCTTTCAGGAGACAAAAAGGCAGAATATCTTTAAAAGGAGACAGGGCTTAGGTTCACACTTGTAATACTTTGCATCAGAATATTAGGAGGCGCTACTTCACAGTCAGGGTGGCTAGGGCCTGGAACCAACTTCCAGGGGAAGTGGTGCAGGCTCCTAGCCTGGGGATTTTTAAAAGGAAGTTAGATGAGCACCTTGCCGGGGTCATCTGACCCCGGTGCTCCTTCCTGCCAAGGCAGGGGGTCGGACTAGATGATCTACCTAGGTCCCTTCCGACTCTAGCTACTACGAAACTATTACACTAAAATAGTATACTAGCACTCCCAGTTTTACTGATAATACCAGCATAAGTGCAGTATTGCCTATTTGTGCTCCACCTGCCCTACACTTAAGTGAAACAAGCTATACTAGCAAAAATGCCACTTTTCTGCCACTGTAACAGTGTTTATACCCAGAGCTTTTATTGGCACGGATTTGCTGGTCAGGAAGTATACTCCATTATGCCCGTGACTGACATGGCTGTGCTGGAAGAAGTCTGTAACACAACAGAACAAGTTCAAATCGACAAATCCACACAGTGGATGTCCTGCTAACGGTTGTAGTAGATATACACAGTTCCAATGGTCAGTAATTTTCAGAGGGTTTCAACGTTTGTTCTTAGACAATATTGTCCAGAAAGAGTATACTGACTTATAATGTCAGTTCTCAGACACTGAAGAACTCAGACACTGAAATGTTAAAGAAGAGGGCTCTGTCAGAGCTGACAGACTAATATGGAGTTACTAACGCATCAACAGTTTACTGCTATGTCTACACCGTCATTCTGGCTGCCAGTGCTCAACAACTTTGCTTTGCTGCACATTCACTGTGAACACACCTCAGCCAAAGTGGGCACAAAAGTCAGCTGCTCACCTGACCCCCTGCTGCATCCAGGTCTCTTTACCCTGCTCTAGCTTGCTTCAGATCCTGACATCCCCTATTGCCAGCTTTGTCATGCCGTGACTCTTGAGTGACATCTTGTTGGCAGAAAGAATAGACCTGGGGTGGGCAAAATGCAACCTGTGGGTTGGATGTGGCCCACAGGGCCCCTAAAAATTTTAGAAAATTAATATTTATCTGCCTGTCATGCAGCCCTCGATGGCTTGCCAAAACTCAGTAAATGGCCCTCACCTCGAAGTAATTGCCCACCCCTGGAATAGACCCTCTCACTAACCACTTTCTTGGCGTGCGGCCGGGGGTGGGGGGCAGGCACACAAACCCATCTACTGCCAACAAACACAGACAGTTTTCACTACAAAGGCTTTTACCCTAACCAGATGAGATGGGACTCTGGTGTACTGAATTTTGTCACTGAGAAGGCTGTGGTTTGACTTGGTCAGATGCACATATGTTCATAGTAATAGCAAAACATTAGTTTTGATATGGAGAAAACATATTTCAAGTCCACATTTAGCAACAGCTTCAGAGAATCTTGCTTAATTTTTTAGTTTTCTGTGTTGGCTACAAATTAATAAGGTTTGTATGCCGTATTTGTTTTGTGCGCCACTGATTCAGAAGATGGAGAAAGAGAAGATTATTTCATCGAAAATATAATAGAAAATTCAGTTTTCTCCTTTACTACTTACATTTTTAAATTGTATATTTGGTTTACAAAACTGCAAGGAAGGTAAATTTAACATTTATTATATTATTCCTAGAATTCACTTGCTTTTCCCATATATTCAATCTAATCCATATCTTGTAGAGAGTAAAACAGTATAAAATCACATTAATAGCACAAAAATAGGTATAAACGGGACGAGCTTTATCATCCTTTTCTCTCACAAAAATGAAGAAGTGGTATGTAAAAAAAAGATTAATCAGAGCAATGATAAAAATAAATTCGCTACTGGGCAGGAATTTCCATACAAATCGTGATATTGAAGGTACCGTATTACAGCAGCACAAATTACTCAGTACAGGTGCTTCTGAATAAAGACACTATTTAAATAACTTAATGTACATTGATTACCAGAAAATATCAAAAACTGTGCAAGTTAAAGTCTGAACTGGATATCAGCCACCTGGGAAAGAAATGCCTAAACATTATCCTCCTCAGAAGCATGAAGGGGAAAAGAAAAAAAAAAAGACACAGAAACCCAGTACGTAGCCACCCAGAAAGAACACATCTAAAGGTATTCCAGAAACAGTTTTCTTTTCCATTAGTCCTTGATAACATGCCCTCTTAGAAATTCACCCTGCCTCTAACCTTTATGGTTTTCCATGTGTTTTACTATAGTTATAGTAAAGGTATACTCTATTATCTTCTTAACTCTGTCAAATGCTACAAAACCTTTCCTGTTGACAAAAATAAAAAATGCAACCCTACCACAAGCAGAGCTTTTATACTCAAAAAAGAGACAAGGCCCAGAGATTCCATGAAATCTGTGGTTGACTCTGTTATGCCTGTCAATTTAACAGAGTACATACTATGATAGACAGGCAGACAAAAACATTTAATTGCATAATCATCAAATAACAATAAAATATCCTCATGATCAAATTGTTATACAGTAGAAATTTTAAAGTGGGAGAACTATAAATGTCCACACACTACTGGCTCCTTACCAAATCCTCAGCTGTTTATTTTTTAACACACACACGAAATTAAAACATAATCTATCATTGTAAACCATAGGAGAAATGACATCAAGATTCACTGCATAGTTAATTACTTGTGTTTGCTTCACGTCCGCCATTAAGTTGCTGAGAATGACACTCCGGGCTCTTTTATAAACATTGGTAATGTGACAATGACTTAATCTGAAATTTCCTAAATGTAAAAAGAGAAACATTAAGGCCAGATCCTGACCCCTTCAATTCAGCCTCTTTAAAACTTTTCTGTCGAGACCAATGGGCTACACTTTCACCTCCATCAGTCAGCTGAAGATTGTAGGGATTCCTGGGTGGCGTAGCTGGTTCGACACCACTTCCATCACAGCACTTTTGGGCACCATGTTTTCCCTAAGCTGCACTGGAAGAAGTTGAACTGGTTTCTGGCCAGCCATTGATCAGGAAGCTGCAAAGGTGGTTGAGACACCATTTCCCCTCCCCCTCAGTTGTGGCAACAAGAGCTCACCTGCAGCCAAAGATTTTACCTAAAAGCTCAGATTTGGGGATCTGAGAATAGCATATATCTGGTATATCTGATTGACTGTATAGTGTCCCTCAAATCTGCTATGCTGCCCTCTTCTCCTGTGCTCAGGGTGCATGCATTTATTTATACCTTCAACTGACATTTAATACAAGACTTAGGCATGGTTAACATTTTGAATCCTTTGGTCCAAATATGAAAATTAAGTGTTTTTGTTTAAAAACTACATTAAGAAAATTTGTCAGAGACATATTTTATCTCCTGCAATATGCTATTTTTTTTAAGGCAGAGAAAGAAGTGAAGTGCTCCCCCTGGATAACCCTTGAGTACTGTTTCCAAAGCCTTAGCATGTCCCTCCCGGCTGTGTGAATGCTGAATAGTGGATCCTCCTCTTTCTTTAAGGAATCAACTACTTTTGCACTTACATTTTTAACAATTAAAGTTACTGTAAACATTATGTTATCTTACTTAGTTAAAGTATTATTAGGCAGTTCCCAATGGAAACAAAAGCAGTATGCGCTAAAATAAGTAGCTGTATGTTTTCAGAAGGTAACTACTATCAAATTAAGAAATGCTAATGATCCTTACAGTTTATGTGCCTCAAAGTAAAAAAAAATTTAAAAACTCAAGTAAGATAATACTGCTTACGCATGAACATCAAGATGCCAAGGGACCCAAAGCAATCCTCAGTCTAACATTTTCAATGGCACAGACTAGTGATCACACGATACTGGTGATACTCTCTAGTTACCCTTGGCAACCCTTCTCAACTGTAACGATGCTGCCCTACAATAGCTTTCACTGGGCAGCTTTCTCTTCACTTAGCTGAATGCTTTGGGACCATCTGCGTCGGTAAGCATAAAAGGCCAGCCTGCCTGTGGGCCCGTCACTCTGAACACCACCTCTCTGACCCTGATTAAATACAACTTTCAATCCTTTTTGTCCTCCCTGTTGACTTCTCCTATTAAGGGAGCCCTTTGACAAAGAAAGCGGAAGAGTGGACTAACTGCCCCCAAGAAAGGTGATGTCTGATACTGCTCAACACAAGGATTAGCAAGCCAATACATAACAAAAGCAAGTTTGGGGGAGGGGGAAGAGGAAAAGAAAAAAAAATGGTTTTAGCCAGGTCTTTGACTAATTCAGTGGGTACACAATTCAACAAATAGCTATACAAGAGGCCTGTTTTGAAGGAAACAACTACTGCAGAACAATAATTTGGGGAGATACTTTTCAGCGTCATGCCGCAAGGCCGTGACATTGACAGGAACACTAGATATATCATTTGCTACCTATACAGCTTTTTTAAAAATAAATTTTTGAGGTGGAAAGCAGGGGTTGGGGGAAGAGGGCTATGGAAAAGAGAATTGAAAAGACGTTCTCGAAAGCCTGCTTCTTCTGGAATGCTCTATACAAGTCACTTGGCTATGTCATTAAAGCTGCTATGTCATTAAAGCTAGCAACTTATGAAGCAGGAAAATACAAACCACAAATGACACAATATGCCAGGATTGTCTAAAGACTATTGAAATTATTTAGACGTGTACACTCCGGCTTCTCTCTCAGCATGCAACGTTGTCCCCTGCTTCCCCAGAATACTGTGCAATTCATGTGGCTGCACAGCTGAGACAAGCATCTCATATATTCAAAAATTTTAAGGAGGCAGCTTTAACTACCAATTACTTTGGAAAAGAAATGAAATGTTTTCCTGAGAGCAAAAAAATTCCGTGAAGTATAGCCTGTTACGGTTTGTGGCTAGAGAAGACCTTTAAAAGCAACAGAACTGAGAGATCCGATTTGTGTTCAGAGCGGTATGCCAACATGCCAAACGTGATCCAAACACTGCACATTTATGACCAGTTCCAGGTACATAAAGCATTATGTTTAAGAGCAGGCCCTTTTAACTTTACCATATTCTTAAGCAGAACTGACCAACCAGTTGACCAACACTCTGATGCAGCACACTAATATGGGATGATGTAAGAAGGCAGGTGATGGAGGAGGGGCTGTTTGGGAGATCAGCATGCTCCATATTGGAGACAAAATGACAGGCTCCCAGAACACTTGCCCAAATTCCTGGGCAGTAGCTGTAAAGGGACTATTAGAAAGGTATACCTAGGAGCTCAACTAATACAGACTGTGCCTCTATTGATAAATCTATACCAAATTAGAAGGGATGACTGAAAAATGAAGTAGAGGGGACAATGTTTTGGGTTTCTATTTTCTTAGGAAAGAGCTGACTGAACTGTAGGACAGTTACCAGAACACAGATACAGCAGCAGTGTACTCCAATATGAAGCTAGAGTCTACAAAAAAAAAAAAATCAATTTGAGTTCCAAGAGGAGCCATTTGAAAACCTTTGAACTGGCATTATTTAGACAAGAAACACACACAAATCAGGTAGTCTCAGGAAAATGTATCAAAGTGTAGAAGAATTACCCTGCATCCCATTATGAAGACTCAAGGGTAGAACTATATTTTCTAACATCACGATTTTGATCATTACAAATTAGAAACCTTTTTCCTTTCTTTACACATGCCTGCGTCTGTAGGCAGGATACAGAAATCACATGCATTATCCTTCCATGTGAGGTCCAAAAGAGACTTCCCTAGGAACATGTCATAACTGTTTTATCAATTAATGCTCTTTCTACTGTCCCTTGCTGTTAACTCCCAATTCTCATGGTCCTCTTTGTTGAACAGATAATTACACATTTTTTTCAGAAAGTGAAAGAGTGGGACATATCATCAAACTTGTGCTTCCATGCTTGCCACTGGGAAAGCTCACAAATTTGTGAATTAAGAAAGGATCTACTAGGTCACTAAGAAGTGCTGGGGGTACTTTCATAGGAAAATGACACACTCATGACAGCCTTCTTGGGGAAAAAAAGTAGAAGAGTATGTGTATACTTGAGTGCATATTCAACTGATCCTTTTCCAAAATGTTTTTAATAGATTTATGTATGATTTAAGCTATAGGATGTCACTGATCATTTCCCTCAGCATCTCAAGTATTTGCAAATACAGTCTCTAAGCAGGTGTCTTGAATCCACTTACTGAAGAATTATCTATGCAGATGTCAACACTGCTGACTGTCCTACATAATCCTGGTACGCAACTCAGTCCACTGTAAAGTTAAAGCATACAAGGATTGTCAGATCTAATTCAATATATAACAAATCTCTGGTTTACCGAATCATTGCAAAAATTCTCCTAGTGCCTTTGATAGTGGTTACCTATACTGCATAAGGAGCATGGAGGTGGCTTTACATACATAATAAGCAGACATTAATTCCTGACCCAAGGAACTTACACTCTATCAGGAAGGATACATCCGAATTTAAAGGGTGGGAAACAGAATGCAAGCAATCAGTTGTTTGAGATCAGTGCAGGATGGCAAGACAAAATGGGTTTTAAAGATACAAAAGGGGATACTTACTGCACAGGAAGAGGAGGCCTGTTCAGGCAGAGAAGACAGCATGACTCCACTCTCTGCAACAGCCCCAACAGGCTAGATGGGTTACATTTAGAGTAGATTCATTTTGGGAAAAGCCAGTAGGCACAAGGCCAAAGCAGCAGAAAGTCCACCCATAACAAAGAATCTCTAACTTCTTCTTTACTGGGGGGTCACATGGACCAGTATAGCTCAAAGACTTACTATAACCGGTAAACAATAGGGCACATCCAAGGCACCCAAAGGTACGAGATAATAATGAGTACAATTAAACCAAAGCCTAGAAAACACAAGAGTCCTCATGCAGATTTCCATTTTTATCTAGAGTATGAGAAAGCAGAACCCCCAATATCATTACAGTGTACAACTAAATCCAACAAGTTTGGCTTTTGAAAACCACAGTTCTCCTATCAAAGAAGTCCAAGCAATAGTTACTGTAAGAATCAGAAACCAATATTATCCAGCTAAAAGCGTAAAGTGACCACGTCTCAGTATATACAGTAGGTAAAATTTTGGTTTCATTGTGGCTAACAGAAACACTTCCCATGATTCAATGCGGACACAATTTCATCAACTAGCTTTTCAATACCAATGAGATTACCATCAGTGGCTGTAGTTCCAGAAAAATTTCCTTTACTTTCAGGATGCAACACTTTAGTCCTCCTTAATCCCAGAGAAATACCATTCACTTTTTGATAAAAGCTCATCTTGTTTCCTGTATCACAGAGCAACATTTGAAAGTAATATAATTGGCATTTCTCTTTGAAATTGGGCTTATCTTTCACTATGAGAAATATACAGCTATAGAGATATGATACCAAAGTACTAACCAGAGGGTACAAATTGAGACTCAAGAGACCCTGCTCCCAAGGCGCCCATCCTGTAAGATGCTAAGTGTGGATACAGGGGAGAGCCCATGACAAGGTCCTAGAAGAACTGGATTTTTTACTACAGCTTTATTAATATTAACTACCTTGTATAGACAGTCAGTTCCCTTTACAGCATCTATTGAAGTTCAATGCTTTATTTGGTTTAGTCAATTTAGACTTTAGATGCATCTCCATCTCTCTCTTTTTTTGTCTTTTTTGAAGGGGGTAGGGGGAAGGGAGAGAAATCAGTGAAATCACCCAAACTGGCACCGCTGCAAATTAGTATTTCTCTATGCACTCAGGAAAGTAATAGATGAGAACCTGTTTCCGATAGTTTTACTTTCTGTGTTATCTGGAGAAAAACAGATTCATACATACAAAATGGACTGTTTTAGAAGATACTGCTGCTAAAAATGAAAGACTGTTCCAAAGTAAAAAGTGATTATTTCAGATGAAATGAGAAGCTCTAGTGTCAACCCTACTGCCTGAATCAGCAAAAAAATCAAAGCTTTGCTTAGAATAGGAAATTGAAGATTTTCTTTTAATTTACATATCTTTTTGCTGAGTACGTTTTAGCTTAAATATGAAAGAACTTCTTAGAGACACTACTTCTAGTTTCAAACATTGCTTTTGCTATAGCGTTGTAAAAATGCTGCTGGCTGGGACTAGGATTCCATTAGCACGACTAGAAGAATTTATATATTAAAGGCAGATATGAGCCATAAAAGCCATTGAAGCCAACCATTTTAAAAAGACTCATGTGTATGGATTACATCATCAAAATGAAATCTGAATTTTTAAAATAACTAAGATCTCTTACTTAAGCAACAGTAATAATTTACTAGTAGAAAACTAAAAATGAGAAAAACCCATATAACCCTTGATAAATAATTCCTGGATTTCAAATACACAAAAAATGCACAAATTGCAAATGCCTACGTCTTGATTTTTGTCTACATTTGTTATTTATTTGCAAGTATCTGGAAACACTAGGTAAATTAACCTTAGGAGTGCCATTGTTTATATGTTAATAAATATTATAACATTTATTCACAGAGGTTACACATATGCAGTAATAGTTAATAAATATTCTAACATTTATTCACAGAGGTTACACATATGCAGTAATAGTTATATTATAGTTATTGTTATCCGACATTTTTGACATCCTAACTCACACTCTGCCCATCAGTTCTTCTCCATTAACTCTTAGCATCAGTGTTCTGAACCTCTAAACAGCTTCAACTAGCCAAAATTGAAAAAAAAAAAAAAAAAAAAAAAAAAAAAAAAAAGAGGAAAAACCCCCCAAACCTAAGCTCACCTAGCCAGAGAAAAGCGTTTTTTCTTACCCAAATGCAGAATCCTCTCCTGCCCTCAAATGATCTGATGTGTAAGTTTTCCACCTGCACTGACCAAATAGTTTAGGGTTCGACCTCTTTCAGCCCTCACTGTTCCAAAAAGAAGCCTTATGGCAATGGAAGTGAGACACAGGGCACTGTCTGAAGTAGTTGGGAGGTTTTTTTGTTCCGTTTTGTTTTTTAAATGATAATGGAAAGTGTGAAGATTCTTTGTTCAGATGGATGGTAATCTCATGTATATTCCGCTACTTGCACTTTGACAGGACTTCAGGACAATCCAGACCACTTGAAACACAACAACATGTTAACAGAACATGTATTTGTGGATAGCTCAGCCATCCTGACCTTTTGAGTAATGAACAATCAAAACCTCTTCCACTTCAGGGCATTTTTTTCTCTGTTGGAAGTTTCTGAACAATTTGTTGACATTTAAAAATAGTAGTAAGATGTGAAATGAATCAACGTGCCCTTCTTTGAACTACCAAACGTAAACAATTTGGAGCTGGCAACAGAATCTAACCCTGATTTTGTTATAAGAGACCATGATGGTCTAAAAGCACTAGAATCCCAACCTCCATCAGAGGAATCAGGTGTTATTGTAGCCTATAGCATGTGAACATCTGAACTGTATTCTTGGGCATGTCCTTTGATTGCCATATTGCAGTCTCAAAATCATCTGGTGTACAGTCATGACTTAACTGCATGCTGCAACTTATTTCCTAAACTGGCCCTGCAAAGGTCTCAGTCCATGCCTGAGAGAAGCTCTAAGTTCAAGTTCTTCCAAAGATGAGAACTGACTGAAGACAATTTATGTCTCAATCATTTGAAACTGGTTTGGCTCATAAACAGTTGCAGACTTGTACATAATTCCAGTCCATGACCAACATAAAATTCAAGCTTAAGCAGTCTTTACTGCTCAGAGCACGGGGCTGATCTCACAAGGTTCCTTCCAGCCCTAAACTCCTGTGAATCTATGAATAGATTATTTAAAGAAAAAAAAATATGGGAGGAAACGCTCATTCCTCCCATTGCTAAATATGGGAGGTAATATCTATGTTAGGTATTTATATAGCAGTCTAATTCCCTTGCTTGTTTAGGGCATTTTTAAAAAAGGTTATATGGAACACGGATGCTGTTTATTTGTTCTTTTGCGTTAGTATTATGTATTACTTGCTCATGACCCTCCCTTCCTTGCTTTTGTCTGTCTCCCATGCTAGTAAGTTCTTTAATTTTGTTCAGCCTAGCAAAAAGCCAAAAGGCTAGAACATGAGGGTCACCAAGGTCTACAAGGTAAGTGAACAAACCAACAAAGCAATGGCACAGGGCACCAAGAAAAGAAGTTACAAGAAGAACCTGACCAAAAGAAACACGCTGCATAGGACTCATAATTAAAAATAACAAAACCTAAAAAAGCAAATACTAAACACACTGGAGATACAAGCAGTGTTTTATTATTATTAGCACAGGCAGAGTTGTTGCATTAAGAAGTTCCCCATCTGAGGCTGAAATGCTAAAGCTTCCACACTAATCTCTAAATGCAAAATAAGTTATTTCATCAGAACCCAACACTACAACAAAACAGCATGTGAGCCAGAATTAACAATGTTTACCTGCTATGTTAGCAGTTCCATACTCGCTGGTCCTCTTGGATTGAGAATCCTCCTACCCCATTTCAGAGCTCATACATGGACTTTTTGTAGCATAAAAGTTTGCTAGCCTTTAAACTTAGCTCAGCTTTCTTATAAACATCTTCAGATCATTTTCATTAAGGAAAAGGCTCTTCACATTATGAAATTGCTATTTAAACAACTCTCTCATACTAGAAAGATTTAAATAAGGATTTCCACATGATGAAAAACAAAACATACTAGGTTTAAAAAACATTCATTTTTCATTAGATTCTTGCCATATTTCTCATGCACATCTTCAGTTTTTACACTGAAATTGTTATAAGGAATCTGCTGCATCCTATGCTTTTCTGTCACAACCAAGTTATATTAAATGTAGGATTATGACTTCTGGGGAACAATGAAGCATTAAGTGGTTAGGCTGTGTGGAAAGTTTAATTTAACTACATCTACAATATGCTAACCTACATTTATGCTGAGCTGGGTCTTTCTACTGGAATAGTAGTATCTCCATTAATGACATGGTCCATTAACTCACAACAGTCAAAATAATCAATTATTGTTTAAGGAAATATCTACAACTTTCACGAGAGTGTCTTTGCCTGCCTCCAAGAATGTTTACAGGATTGCTCATATAGTATTCTTCCATGTAAAGCTAGTTCTGTGACATACATACTATGAGATCTTTGTGCTATGCATTAGTAAGACCAGCTTACTGTGAGGCATAAAAACCAGAAACAAAGGCGGTGTGGGGAGAAAAATTAAATAAACTTCCTCTTAGACTATCAAAGTAAGCACTATAACAGTTTCTCATAGGCAGACGTCCACTGGCCTCACTGTGTGACATATTGTACAGCCTTGTAGCTGCAACCTCAGTAAGAGGCGTGCGCTCTAGGTACCCATGCTACAGTAGTTTTGGTTCACAACCACATCATTGTACAGTGTAAGGAACTTCAGAGATGCCTGAGGAAGCCATGTGAATGAGCAGCGGCATGATGAATTATACCAATTTTTGACAAATCAAACATACCATATTTACTTGAATCTAAGATGACCCTGAATTTAAGACACCCCCCCTCAATTATTAGATTCTATATACGGAAAATTTATAAATTTGTTACAATTTTCCAGGTACATAAATTAATTATTTGTGGGCTGTCTTAAATTTGCAATCCCCTCCCAAAATGCTACAGCAGGGGTTACAGCAAGGAAAGCAGTGGCTGGGGGGAGAAAATCAGACATCCCCCTTACCCTCTGCCCCCCACCACCTCTTCCTCCTGCAGTCTCTGTCCCCCCCACCTACACCCCCAGCTCCCCAATCTTTGATCTTCCCCCACCTACTCTCCATAGTCTCTGCCCCTACCCTCCACTCACTACACACAATCTCTGCCTCTTCCCCTCCTTTACTGTCAGATACTGCTTGGACTCTGTTCCCTCCTGCGGTTGCAGAGCACAGCATGCAGAGCCCTTGTTGGCCCGAGCTGGAGATGAGCTGTTAGTAAAAGTCAGATTCACCATTTCAGAATGAAGCTTGGGGGAAAATACTTTCCTGTCCTATCAAAGGCTCATGATAAAATTCTCCATACACTTAAAAGTCAAATCAAACTGGCTACTGTGATCTCCTATGGGATCCTCACACATTAAAGAAAGTCTCAGCACTGGAAATCATCTGAGGCAGGATAAAAGTAATAAGAGCTGGAAAAAGTCTAGGAAGAGTTGCTTTATTACCCCTCCCCAGGCAGATTTAAGAGACATGGCAGTATTTGTGAGAATCATAGAGATTTTACGCATACATAATAATAGGCTGGGACTGCTGACTGGATAACAACCAGTGAGTAAGCTATCACAGTGGCTGTATTTACATGTGTATTTAACTGTGGAGCAGACTAATTAGCTGAGGAGTAAAGTATTACTGTCTACATGTGTAATGCAACTTGGCCACAGTAAACTAATTCACACTGCCGTAAGATAGTTCAGTCCCCAACAGTACTCTCACGGTGGGATAATTAACTGCAATTAAATGCATGTGTAGATGCTGACTGTGGGCATTAATGGCATCTGGTCGTCCCAGACATCAGGGGGACAGAGACTCCTGCCTGCCGCCTAGCCATATGACTTGCAATTCCAGCACCCTCGTGCCCTAGCTAGTCCTGATGCTGCCCAATGCTGCCACCTGGAGCTCAGGGCTGTCCCCCCATACTCCTGGCCCTGGTGTAAACCCCAGCTCAAATTGTGGCCATCCCAGGAGCGTGTGTAGACACTGTGCCTAGGAGTAGTTTACTGTTTTGAATTAATTGCACATATAGATGCATCTAGTGCATCACTGGAGGTGCCTGGCTGAGAAATAACCTATCCAATGAGCAATGGACCTAGCTTCCAATGCCACTGGCTCCTAAAAGGAGGGTGCTGAAGGGATGAAACACAGAGACAGAAAAATATCACAGAATTATTAAAGTTCCTCTTGTGGTCTTTAGGAGCAAGGAAGCTGTTTCAGGGGTTGTCTCTGTGGGTCTCCATGCAAAGAGGGTGTTTTTTCCTCTACCCTAAGTTACTTGTAGACTTTGTGGTATGGTACAAGCTCTGGTGGCAGAGCAGATTGATGGGCTTGACTCCAAAACTGCTCTCTTGCTATCCCAGAGGTGATCACAATTGGACTGTCAGGCAAGTGGCGGTCTAGCTCACATTGGAAACATGACTGCCATTCTGCAAAAGGGTGGTGCAAAACCTGCTTTGTTGATTCACCTGGCATGTTCATGGATTAATTTATATAGCAAAATGGAAGTCAGCTTAGATGCTGGACTAAGTAAGGAGTTTGGCAACACAGTGGATGGCAGACAGGCACTGAAGGAAACCACTGGATTGAAGAAATTTCTAAATTTTCTAAACATAGCACTCTATTCTAAGACTAAAAAGATTCTTTTGCTAGTCCAGGATATGGAAGAGGATGAAGGAGTCAAGGAAAGATCACAAACACTGTGATTGCTTTTTTGCAATTTCGACCATAAAACAACTTGCTGCTGCACTGCAGCTATTTCCTTCCTGTCTGACCTGTGAAAGAAAGAAGAAATTAAAGAAATTAAGGGGAAGAGAATCCCATGCAACAGGCACTCTTGAAAGACAGCTGAAACAGCTGCATCATTTAACTCCCTTTGTGGAAGAAGACATGCTTGGCAAGCTATCACAAGTTCATCAAGTATGCCAGCAAGGGGGGATATAAAAAACAGGAAGAAAGACATATATGCCTCCCTTCAACTGGAATGGCCTGAACAGGCATAGTTTACAACATGACTTCCAGCAACAGTCAATATAATGCAGAATATCCCTTTTTATATTTTATCTTTCCAAGCTTTAGCAACCCTGAAGAAATATCATGTTGGCATTGTACCAGCTGATGACACCAATATGATTTCCATTGTTATAATCTTTCTAGTCAGTCTATGAAGCTTATTTTACAGAAATACAACTGAAATGGAGAAAACACATTTCAGTAGATCAATCGTACCCAACCTATTTTATATACATGAAATAAAATGTTTGAATAACTTCAGAAATTACATATAAATAACACCCAGTTAACTGCATTCGCTAAGATAATGGCTCTCAATCAGGGTGCCTTGATGCAGGTGCTGGTGCTGGGGTGGCAGCCAGGTGAAACTGTCCTTTGTGCAGGGGCACACGCCTATTCCTGCTGCTATAGGGCTCTCTGATAATACTAAAGCAGGAGAGAAGAGCTAGGTGAGACAGTTCCACCCTCATGCCTCTGTTTCTAGGAGGAGCGCTGGGGGCTGGATCATAAAAGGTTCCAGTCTGAGCTACCTTTCCTGTCCTATTTTAGGGTTATCAGAAAGCCCTAATGCAAAAGAAGTGTGCACATGTGCCACAACCCTTCTTGAGCCAGCTGTGCAACATATGCATGCAGCAGTTTTACCTGGAGATAACATCACCCACAGTTGAGAGGCACTGAGGCAAGCTGAGACAGCTCAACAGTGCTTCAGGGATGAGGTCACATCATTCAAAAAGAAGTTGTGAAGGGGTGCCCTGATTCTGAAAAGGTCAAAAACAACTACACTGAGGTAAACAGTTCAAATAAGGTTAGCTACCAGGGCCCTGGCAGGTCCATAATTCTATAATTTAAAAGCGCATATTTCTTTAAACTCTTACAAGAATTTAAGCGTGAAAGACTATTTTAAAAGAATAAAGTCTTGTATAGCACCTGTCTTTCAAAATACAATTTTTTTAGCACATAGTGGAGCAAAAGGACTAACATTCATTATATAGTTGAAGATAATTTTTTTTAACAAATACTACAATAAATTCAAGATGAGACATACAAACTCCAGTAGTAAAAAAAACCCCCAATTCTCCCATGCATACATTTTAAATATAAAACTAACTGCTAAAGTACTTGCAGCAACTACTAATATCTCCTCTCCTGAAACTAACAAACCTTTGATTCCTGTGTTAAGTTACGAGTGATATTTACTGACCCAACCTTATGGCAAATTCATCTTAATGATTTTTAACTCCATTTACAATTCCTACAACAGTTCAAATTAATTTTAAAATCAGAATTAATGCACTTTCTACATTTCTTTGGACTATTTCTGAAAATGTCATCTTCATGCAGAAAAACGAAGATGCATGATTTAGAACAGGGTTAAGAGCATCTTTTGCCAGTAAACCTGGTGGTCTCACAAACAAGCTGGTTATTTTAAAAATACAGCAAACCTTCAATTTAAATTTATGGAAAAGCTGAACCAGAGGAGCCTACACTCAAACAATTTTAATAACCTATTAAGTTGCGACTTCAGAATCATTTTATAACCATGTTCCTCAGGGAGCAGCACTATCTGGATAAAGATAGAATTTTTTTCTTTTAAAGATAAATAGCATCATTAATCTGCAACATTTCTTTTCTATTATCTTTCGAAATGAGGAGTTATTTTGTTCCGATCTTGAGGTAATTAGCCTTCATTCACTAGCCAGAAAATGTCTGTGTTCTGAAAATTAAAAATGTGTCATTAAGTGGAATTTACCATAATGTCATTTATCTTTATATAGTTCATCAGTGACAGCAATGGGCCTGGGAATCCATCAGCTTTTACCAAGGAAGCATTAAAACAAATTGAAAAACAGAATAATCCCAGGCACTCTTTAACACAGTAAAAGCCATTTGGGTAATTAAATAGTGGTATTTAAAGTTTTAATTTAGATTTTCCCCTCTGTTCATCAGCAGTCAAATGAGATGTTCATATTCATAACTGTTTGTAATAAAGGGTTTCATAAAGCAAGCAGAATATCAATGCTATTAAAATTAAAGAGAACACAGAGAAAGCTTTCAGCTGCAAACAGGGAAAGTTCACTTTTACTATTTTCTACCATTATATCAGAAGTAAAACCTTGCTACAACTGACTCAGTTTAAATACTAAGAACATAAAGGCTTCAGTGGTGTTTGCTTCTACCAGATAAAAGTAATTTTATTTAAGACTCCACTATCTGAATGCTCTATGAGGAAAATAAGTTTAATAATTGAGATGCTTGCCTTATTGTTCCATTTTTAATTATTTTATATAATCTTGGACATCTTTTACCACATTTATTTAGACCCTAATAAGTTACTTTTGTTCCTACAGTTACAATGATGCAATAAATTGCTCTCAGGATAACCGTTATGTAATATACATAAAAAACCACTGGTGACAATTATTTGAAAAACTGAAATACCAATATAATTTAATTAACAAATTGCATTTATTCTAATTGGATGTGTGAGGAATTTAGGAAATGATCCTAGATGTACTTTCTAAAATATGTTATAAATAAGAAAACTTACTTATAAGAACATGCCTTAGCAAAAGAATTTTACCTAAGAGCTTTCAAATTCACATTAGACTAAGCTGACATCATTTATTAATAATTGTACTAAAATCCATTATAAATATCAGCAAATGACCAACCACACATTCCTAAAAACAAAAAATTATTTTTAACTTGAGAGAAATATCACTTGCAGTATGCTCATACCCAGATAACATTGGCAAAACATTATGAGGTCTATCATCCTTTATTTTAACAAAGGCCATTAGTGATTGCAGTGTGGGGAATTAAAATACGATTCATATTTCAAGTTCAAGATACAAATTCATACTAGTTAAGGCCTTTTTTTTTTTTTTTTTTTACTTACAACTTAAGCAAGAGTAAAATTGAGGTTTAGAAACATTCTAGTTACACCACATGCAATTAAAAGTTTACTGCTGGTTTTTGCTTAATAGAACTGGAGAGAGCTGATTAAATGGTTTCTCATAAAATAGTGTACACTGAAAGAACGATCTGATTGGCTGAAGAAGAAACTTCCAATATATGCATGTTTCACCCCAACAGTATTGGCTATGACTCGGTGTTATTCAGATGAACAAAGGATGGTGTCTTTTTTAGTTCAATTGCACTATAATGTCACTAATAATAGATTCTTTCATAACAGAGATATTTTCTCTCTCTCTTTCATCTGCAGTGGTATAAAAATCATAACTTGTTCACCGAATCCAAAGAATAACAGTCAGTCAATTTCAACAAACATTCTAAGCATTCCTTTTCAAAGAAAACCAAAATGCAAATGCTTACTTTATTTACAAGCTTATGGTGATTTTTTAAAAGAGATGTGCATCTCTGAAGAACCACCTCAGAGGTTCCATTTCTCAGCCCTGGAGCATTTTTGAGATAATAAACTAGAGAAGTCACACACAGTATGCATTAGGCAGAGAAGGACACTTTCACTTCATGCTAAATTTGCTCATGCCTGAAACTCAAATACCTCTGCGTTTCTTCCACAATGGACCAAATTAACTAAGCTCATTGCATTGTGAATTAAATTATAAAACAACACAAGCATAACAATTTTGTACCAACATTCCTGGGGTACATTTGGAAAATACCCAAACTGTATTTTCAAAATATTATAACCCAGTATCATGTTTTGACAGCAGTCTGGTGTAAGATATTGTGACACATGAGCAAACCTATCTGTATAAACATTCTGGTAGTTCAAAATAAAAATGCTTATATATGATAATAGTTTTTAAGTCATCCCATTTTTTAATTAATTGGATAAAAAAGGTGTTGTTCTAAATGATGCATCAAAAATATCTTCTGCAAAACTCCATGACAGATGTTTCTAGGATCTTTTTCTGGCAATCTTTGTCAGCCCTACTGCCTCAGATAAACATACTTTGATCAATTTTTGAAGGTCTGTTGTGGACACATCACTTATTTTGTTTATAAACTCTGTAACTACATACTAAATTTCATCACTCCACAGATCGTTCCTTTTGTCCATAATCTTTTTTTTATTGTGGCTGAACTAAACCAAGCACAACTCCAATTTCTATAAGTAACTGAATTTTGTGCATTTTGTCACAAGTCCTATGGCCACCCAGTGAGTAAACGCAACCATTACCATCACGTGGAGTTCAAGTTGAACATTAAAGCTTATGGAGTACAGACAAATCATATATTAACATTGTAAATCCATGTAGTTACTTTAATTCCAGCATATTTGGATGAGATTTCTGCAACAATCATTTAATAAATTATGGACTAGGGTGTTTTTAACAAAGACTAAATTAGATGTAAAAATGTCTCTGTGTTAAACAACTTTGGGTGGGGGTCATGACTTTAGAGATATTTGTACAGTGCCATGAACAAAAGGGTAACCAACAATCCTTATATGGGTCTCTGGGATCTATTGAAATATAACAATTATATAATGTTAAACTATCTGCATTCATGTAAATGACAAGAAAACCCCTCTGATGAATTCTCACAATACTTTGTCCTAGAAGAGCAATTCTGGAAAGAAGCAGTATCAAAGATTTACCCACAACAAGTTTATTCTGTAATTTTACAAAGCCATATTAAATATAGAGTATTTCATGATATACTGGGACAAAATATAGTAAGTATAGACAGAATTCAGAATGCTGTCTGGAAGACTCAACTCAGAACAGTTTATGTGAGATATTCATTACATTTGAAGGGCTATATTGAATTTGAAATCACTCTTCCTCCTCCCCACACATACTCACTTTTCTGGCTATATAGGGAATGCAGGTACATTTTCCAAGCTCCCTAAAAAAATCTCATACATAAAGGTTGTTTGGACTGGGTTCTACTTTTTTTTCTTTGAAAGAAAAACACAATATTACAGTTGAATTATATATTTCGTACAAAGAAAAGAACTTTTCATTAAGAGATCATGACATTTGTACATATTCTTCAATAAGAAAATGCCCAAACTGAGATTACACATTGATTCTTTGGCCTGAAGAGACCCACCATCATTACCACCACCTTTGCTCCAGGTCCGTCACCAGTATCTCCTCTCATGCCTGCTGCACCCCTCCTTCTTCAGGAATTCAGGGCAGCAGTAATAAAGATTAGTCTCTTCTGCATAACTTGAGCCTTATAAAGAAAGGGGATCTTTGCACCTACTCTCCAAAAAGTTTTGACCTCTCTCAGCATCTTATTGTGCTACAAGGTACCAACACACAGCTAAGCATATACCTAAATTAAAGCACAAATAGTGTGTATAAAGTCAACATGAATACTAACAGGTTGAGAGGTACGAATGGGCTTAAGATCTTTGCTGTATTAAAGCCTAAATCTTCATTTTGCTATTACTGAAGAGTGAATAAGGCAAAAATTTCTGATTCTGATTGCTAAATGCAATGTGACAATACACAGAAGGCTGTGACTATAGAATATTTCCACACTCTTAGACATGAAACTGAATCTCACATTTTGTTCCAAAAAATGTATTTTAAATTTAAAATGTATTTAAATATGCAATTTTATATATTGTTCAGTAGTTTGAGGCTAAAACATACAATAACTGTGCAGAGGCTTTTGAGGGTTTTTTTTTAAAACATATAAGAAAGTCAAGCTTGAAACTAATAAGGCATACATTTTATTGTCTCTTCCTTTCATGTAATAAAATTAAAGACTCTTTGGTCACTTCTCGCCCACAATTGAATTAAAAAAAAAAAAATCAAGAACAAACTAAAAGGAAAGGGGCTGCATCAATACAATGGTTCACGTTCTAGAATTAAAATCCAAAAGTCTGTAACTTCAGAAGTCATATATTTCAGTATCAGTATTAACTTACCTATGTGATAAGCATACCACTGACATTTTTTCCTTTTCCTTGTTAAATATGTACATTACTTCTTCCTGTCCTACAACATAAGCCACACGGCATGCAGGATGTCCAGTACGACAGAGCTAAAATGAAATTTCTAAATCCTCTCTCTCTCAAATTTTTTGAAAAATCAACTAAGCAAATGTAATATATCTATAAATCAGGTTTTGCTGTTAAGCAGTCATTGATGTAAGACTGTCTCTGAACTTTGACTGACTGACAAAATGAGAAAAATTCCAGGTTTTACAGCTTATTTGGTTTTCTGTTGTTACTGGAGCTGAGTTACCTGCTGAAATTATATTCCTTCTCTATTAACTTATTTTTCGAATACGTTTAAAATCATACCTGAGCACTTAAGGCCTGGGATAGGCTCTTTTCAAATATAACTGTACAAAGAAAAAATAAATAAGAACTCCTCAATTATCACCGTTATGGAAACAGCATGCTCATTCAATGGGAAGAGATATACCACATGTCAAAAAGCAACTCCTCTGCCTGACAGAAGTGGTACTGACAGGCCTTTGAAGGGATAAATGTCCATGTCTCATCAGCTGGTAGGATAACTAAACTGAAGGAGGGTTCCAAAAAAAGAACAAGAAGCAATGATACACATAGAATAAGAGTTCTTTGGGCACAGAGACCCCTACTCTCCCAAATACAAGGGGAAAAAAGTGGTAAATCTCACTTTTTTAAAAATTTGAGACAGATAATTATAGTTACACCTTTTGTTTTGAGTTGGGATAACAAGGGCTTTTGATTCAGACAAGCTCTAAAGGCTAAAATCTACCAAAACTATTCTTTAAACAATACACATGCTACAATTCTGATCAACAAATTACAGCACATGACATGAGGCAGGCACCCCACCCTTAAGATGGCTGGCTACCTACTAACGTAATATAAATAACTACACTTTCGGTAATGTGAACTCTGTTCTTGTAACATTTAACTATAACTTCCTGTGTCTTTGTGATATTCAAGGAAGTGAAACTCATGCATAGCATGTTCGTATTATTCCTCTTTATAGTAGACTTACAGACAATGTCAGGTCTGGAGAGATAAGGGCTGCTTCTAGGACATGAATTCTCATGAGGATTAGACAGCCACCATCTGGGGCTTCAGACTTTATCTGCAGCAGCTGCAGTCTAAATATCAATGCTGGATAAAAACAGGTTCTGATTCTAGTGTTTAACAAGTTGCTATAACTTTGTTTCAAATGCATTAGATTGTCTAAGAAAAAAACAAAGGAATAAAAATTATAGTGGCCTTGTTTTTCAACATGAAAATACCAGATCATGATAACTACAGTATTATAATTTTAAGAGGTCAAGGCATTGTTTACTTCCTGGAAAAATACTTGAAATTACTACAATTTAAAATAAACTGCTTTTTTATAGTGGTTTAATGAAGGTAGGTCAATCAATAACAAATGTATGTTTGCTGTATATACTCATGCTGGCATCCAGTGGACTTGATTCTTTCCAAAGGATGTTTAAACATCTGTTATACAGAAAATGTATAGTGTGAATTGGCTACACATTTATACATGGAAAGTATTTTTTTTAACCTCCTGGGGAAGAATTAAAGGTAGTCAACAGAGACATCTAAATACAATCACGTCAGAATCCTATTAAAATTTTCCTCTGAACACCAAGAAGCATAAGAAGGAAATGATAAAAAAAAAAGGGACATTTTCACTAGTTTGATTTTTGGATCTTCAGACCTCAATTTGAAACACAGGGGTTTGTTCTCTTGTATCATTTGATGGTCACAAAGCAGAAATAATCCTTAGCCAAAGATTTTTGGCACTTTTTTACTGTCACCGCTTTGCTTGCTTGCTTACATTCTTCTGTATCCAAATCCTTCTTGTTAATCTATAAGTTAATTCTTACAACACTAACTATAAATCATTAAAAAGTAAAATCTCCTAAAACTGAGAAATAAAAAATCCCCAAGAAACTTTTCTAAGTAATTACTGGATTGAAAAAGGTATTAAATAAAACCAAGGAAACCCCCAATCTTTGGGGTGTTCCCCACATAGGCTGTTCAAAATTGATGTTCGAAACTTCAGAAACCAGACTGATAATTAGAGATGCATTATTTTTTCCAAGTGATATCTACTTATTTTGCACCAAAAAATGGCAAAACTGGGCTAGATCTCTCTACCTTTGGATCTCTTTAGCTTGGGTGAATGCCCAGTCACAGAGCCAGCTTAGATAGCTTATATAACATCACCACTATCACCTAGTCAAAGGTATATCCTGCAGGCCATTTAAGGAATAGATGTTGCCAAAACAACCCATGCCTTGATGCCCTGTAATGGACAGAAAAGCCTTATGTTAGGTTAACAAAAAATCAGAGGAGCCTTATAGTACTCTGATCTGTAAAGGGGCCAGTATAGAGATAGTCCTAGGACCAGAAAGCTGTAATTAGTTCCTCTCTGGCTCTGTCACAGCTGAGAATCTGGGCTTCTGTGTCCATAGGCACTTCCCTGAAACTTGAAGAATCTACCTCGAAATCATTTAAGAATGAATACCATTTGTATCAAATACCAAGAAACAAGGGAGAGATGGAACAAAAAAACTTACTAAGGGGAAATGATTACTGTAAGCAGGAGACATTCCAAGTCATACTAGAAAAAGGCTTAAGTGTCACGCCAGCAGTATTTGCATCAGCCTTGCAAGAACGTGCATATTTCTCAGTCAGAAGCTAAATAACTTTCCAGCCAACAGACTGGAAGGCTCCTGACCCGATGCTAAGGAACAGGTCTAAATGGAGAAAGAACAGGTCAATATTCATGTGAAAACCCCAATAGTGTTGTCTACATACTTCAATGAGCCATTACAGATTCAAACGCGTCAGCAGGAAGTTTTTCAAAACCAGGTGTTGAAATTCAGGCTTCTAAATTCATACTTAACTAGCTAAATCATGTAACTTATTCAGAAGTTTAATTTTAGATTTTCTTTTTTTGTAAATTCTGTCTAGCAGCTTTAGGACTAATTTATATTTATATGGGCTTTATATCCATCTCTGCAGAATTTAGCGATGTACAAATATTCAGAGTATTTTGAACACTCTTTGTAGAAACTATAGGAACACAAGTTGCCAACAAAAAAGGGCCTGGTATTATTTATGCCACAGAGTTTTTTGGTTGTAGCCATGTTGGTCTAAGACAGACAAGGTTCTTGGAGCAGATGTGATATCTTTTATTAGACCAACTGAGTAGTTCATTCCTTGGAGATCTCAGAACAGCAGAGACTCCCTATGCTTGAGGAAGGGTGCTTGTGCCCAAAAGCTTGCAAAGAACTTTTCCCCAACTACTTGGTTGGTCTAATAAAAGATACCACATTTACCCAAAGAATCTTACGGTATTAGCCATGCAACTTATCAAATGCTTGTTTGGACATGAAGACATGCAGTATCCTCTTCCTCTCATTGATCCTTTCTTGATGGCCATCCATGCCACGGTAAAAGCTATATTCTAATAAGCTTCCATTCAACACAGAAATGTACAAACCTGTAGAGATGAAATGTAATCTGGAGAGAGCATAAGAGGCTGGAAAACTTACTTTCTGGAAGTCCCAAATCCTTGCATGGCTGATTAACACCTCTCAAAAAAAAAAAAAATCAAAGAAATAAAAGCTGCTCCATATGTTTAATAAACTTTCACCTTGAGAGTTTGTTCAGCCATTTGCAGGTATAAATATCAGAAAAAACAGGTGCTGATTTGCTGTCTCATGGCAGAAAGAAAACTGAGGGACAGAAGTGAGAGGTGAAGAAAAGGCACTGAAATTCCCATAAAAGATTGATCTTGCTGTCAGAAAAACGCAGAAGTATCAATCCTATTAATGCTATTCTTTGTAGTTTTACTGAACTCAACATGAAATCAATTTGAACATTAGCAGACAATTTAGAAGAGCTTCTGCAGAAAACTAGTTTACTGACAGGACTTGATGGGACCTAGACTGGTTGAATACTGGCAGAATAAGTCCCTAAAAAAAATTTACAAATGCAAAAACATCTCTTTCTACTTCCAGTTCATTCACTATATAGACCTAAGGGTCGATCATATTCCATCTATTGAGCACCTGGTCAAGTCTCTCAAAATCCATTAGTTCATTTAATTTTGTAACCTATTCTCCAAATTGTAAAACTAAGTGTCAAAGAAAAAGTGAGAAAGACAAAGACTCAGTCACTTCTTGTAGGAACAGTTTTTCAGGTCCTCGAGCTGGGTGGAACAGGAACACACTTACATGCCTCAATTCATGGACTAAGACATGACCCAATGGCTCTAAGAAGTATGATCCCTGTGATGCTTTAATTTCACAAGCGAAAAAGTCACCCTTACATCATGACACAAATTAGCCCTATAAAAGGTGACCTATGATGATGCTGATGCATCAAGTCCAAAGTGTTTAATTTAAATATGTAGAGAATCATAGAAAATTATGGTTGGAAGTGACCTCAGGAGATTATCTAGTCCAACCCCCTGCTCAAAGCAGAACCATCCCCAACTAGATCCTTCCAGCCAGGGTTTTGTTGAGCCAGGCCTTAAAAACCTCCAAGGATGGAGACTCTACCACCTCTCTAGGTAACCTGTTCCAGTGTTTCACCAACCTCCTAGTGAAAAAGTTTTGTCCTTCCATAAAGCACAGCTCCCAAGTGCCTTGCGGCGTCTGGAACACCAAGTAAAACTAAGTATCTAGCAATGCCCAGCATCTTAACCAGCAGCTCATCCTAACCAATCTTCCACTATCTATGCATCTAGCACATAGGGTGCCAATTATTTTGGGTGGAGGGCTCCTTAACAAGTTTTGGTGAGTTATTGAGGGTCACATGGGTAGCCTTACCCCTTGACAGGTGCCCCGCTCCCTGGTCACCACCTTGGGGACCGAAAGTCCCACCCCTAATCCATGACCCTTGCCACTGGAAGTCCCTCCCCTTGCCTCCAGGAAATACTCCTTTTGGGAGGAGGAGGTTGTCATCCTAGAACCAGAAAAAAAACAAATCATACTCTAGATGTCAAACACCTCTTAAAACATATTTCAATTTTATTACAAAAAATATTTTTGTCCTGATTTGTGTTTGTGTAGTGTTTATAGAGTTGATTGCATAATAACTCAAAAATAAATTTAGTTTTGAATATTGTGGGGGTGAGGGAGCTGTATGTGTATGGTGGGGTATGTGTGTATGGTGGGGTGTGGTCGGGATTTGTGAGGGGGTGTGGCTGTGTTTGTGGAGGGCATAAGGTATGTTGGGGGTTGCATATATGTGGGGGGTTGTGGGGGCCAGGTGTGGGTGTGTGGAGTGTGAGGGAGGGTGGGAACCTCCCCTACACCCCACCCCATGGTGCAGCAGGCAGGGGTGCTCAGAGTGCTGGTGCCCAGCAGGGTGCAGCTGTAGCCAGTGCTGTGATTTCAGTGAGGAGCATAGCCTCCACCAGGCACTGTATCGCCAGTGCTCCCCGGACTCAACGGGCATGGGAGGGAAGCCCCTTGTTGCTATAGCTGGCTGACTTTCCGCCCCCCAGGGGAAGGTGACTGGGGCTTCCCTCCCATGGGAGGAAGGAAGGCAGCTAGTTCCAGTGCACAGGGCTTCCTTCCTGTGCCTGGCAAGTGCAGGGAGGTTCAGCGATACAGACTGCCCCGCAGAGGCTATGCCCCTCACCATGATGTGCAGTGAAGGCCAGAGCTGTGCCCCCGTCTGCCAGGGCTGTACACCATGAGGGGAATGGGAGGGGATCCCCACCCCACCCCACCCTTCCTCCCACACACTGCCCACCTGAGCTGCATGCTGCCACCTCCCTACTGGGCATGGGTTCCATGCTGCCACCAGCCCCAGCCCCAGGCTCCACGCTTCCATCCAGCTGCAGCCCCACCCTTGCTACTTCCCTACCTGCTGCCCAGAGCCAGCAGGAGACCAGGGAAGCAGAGCAGGTCACTGGGGGCTGCAGGATCAGCCCTACCCATAAGCTGACTACTGGCCAGGCTCAGCCCTTCCACCCATGAGGGTGGGAACAAGGCGCAATAAGGTATGTTGGGGAGTGTGTGTACATGTGGGCGGAAGGGCAACAAGGGCAGGGCACAATTTGTTGCTGCATGCCACAGGTCAGATGAAAGTGCCTCATGGGCCAGATCCGGCCCATGTACTGCATTTTGCCCACCTGATCTAGCACTTTACTAGAATGCCACTGTTGTCAGCTTGGCCTTCTAACCACCTGCATGCATATCCAATAGAAAATGGTCAGAGAAACAAACAAATAAAAGGATACACTGGCCAGTGCCTGGAAAAAGCACTACTACAGAACTAAATCCAGTCCAGTGGTATTTTCAAAACTGCTACTTCATGATGACCAAATCCAAAGACACATCTAGACCCAGGTTTATGATAATAAACTCATGATCCAGGGTCAGGAAGCTCTTCATCATTGCTCATAACCAGCCCAACCTGACTTAATTCACCCTATTAACCAGACTCCAGAGAACATATCTGGAGGTGAAATAGCCATTCTGTGTACTTCTGAGGGAAAATGCAGGATAAGACCCTTCAAAAACATGCATCAGATTAAGGATTACCCCAAGACACTAAAGACTTCCCAGAGGAGTTGAAGAAGATATCTGAGGTGGTAATGAACTTCATAGGACTTCCTATCTTGAGATGTTAGCATCAATACAGATGACATTCATGACAGGTTAGCTCCAAGACTTATCAGAACTCTTAACTGAAACTTTTGTTTTTCATAGGCCAACTCTTTATTTACATGCAGCCAGCCATACCCAGGAGTGATTATGTTTACAACAGGTGGGACATAAACATAAGAACAGCCTGCCTCCAAAAACCACATTTTAAAGAGACCAAAGACAAGAACAGCAAGACCATACAGATTTCCCTTACTGTGCACGTCTGAATACTAACAGCTTTCTCCCACTCATCACCATGGGCCTAATTTATTTTCTCCTTTTTTTGAAGGACATTGTATGTAAGCAAGGCAAAAGACCCCAGTTAAATACAGTAAAAAAAAAAATGTACTAAATTAAGATAAAATTCTATATATATCCGGTTCAAATTAATTTGTACAATTCATCTGAACATTATGGTAGTGTTGCAGAGTATGATTATACATACTGATATATTAGGTTCATAAAATTGATAAGAATGGATATAACTTACAAACTGAAAGAAAACCTGACACTTAATTCTAACAGTGATTACAGATATGAAACTAAATAAACATATTTCTATAATTAATAGGGCTGTGTGAAGCTTCAGGTGCTGACTTGATTCAGAAATGATTTGGCCCAATTCGGTGGCCAAATCTCCGAATCCAAATAGAATCAGGAGACCAATAAAAAGGTCCAAATCAATTCAAAGGCTCCAAAACAATTTGGAAAAGATTTGGAGAGTTTCGGAGAGTCGGGCAGACCCCACTCACTGCTGCAGGGAGCTGGACCTGGACACTGTGTCAGTAACTGGGGGGGGGGGGCTGCAGCTGGAGGGGACCCTCACCGGGCCCCATTCCTGACTTGCTCCCTCAGCTCCTCTGAATGCCCCCCCAACCCTCAACCGCTCCCATACCCATGTCAATGACTGCCCCACCTGACCCCAGCTCCTGGCTCTTTAAAAAAGAAAAAAAGCCCCATACTTACTGGCTCCTGCCAGCTGCAGGGGGTGATTCCTGCTGCCCCCCAAGGCTCTGTGTCAGGGGCTTTGCCATGAGCCCCCCATCTCCCACCCGTTCTCCCAGCTCCTCCCCCATGGCTGCCCCGCCCAGCTCCCAGTTCTTTGAAAAAAAGTCCTGCACTCACTGGCTGCTGCAGCAGCCATTGGGACCTCTGGGGGCTTGCAGCAGAACCCCCCCAAGCAGCGCACGACAGTGGGGGGCAGCAGGGATCACCCCCCCCACCTGGCAGCAGCTGGCAAGTGCGGGATTTGTTTGTGTTTTTTTAAAGAACAGGGAGCTGGGGAGGTGGGGCTGGGCAAGTGGGCAGGGCATGTGGGCTCGTGGCAGAGGTCCCCATGCAGCATGCAGCAGTGGGGTACAGCAGGGATAGCCCCCCTGCCTGGCAGGAGCTGGTGAGTGCGGAGCTGAGACGGGCCAGGTGAGGCAGCCATTGTTGGGACTGGAAGAGCAGGCAGGGGTTGGGGCCTATTCAATTCAGTGATTAGGCAATCTCCGAATCAGATTCGGCCGAATCAATTTAAGACAGTGATTCGAATCATCAAACTGAATCACTGTTCCCCGAATTGGCTGAATCCAAATCCAAAGTGAATACCAGCCGCTTCCCACAAGCCTAATAATTAATGGTGTTATACAGATTGCATTTTAATCACCCATCCTATCATCCATACCTATTCGACTAGGTAATTTTTATGCACCCTAGGCTTAATATAGATTTGATTACTGTTAACCTTCATATATAGCTGTGTAGATACTGATATAGATTATACTACAGATGTAACATGTGACCAAGATACCGGAAAAATTATGTCAGCTTTAGTCCTGTGCAAAAATCCATTTACCACAGGACAGGTGGAGACAAAAGCTGTCGGAGAACCAGTTGTGGGGTTTTAGACCTTAATTTAGCCTGGTCCTCAGAGAGGTTACAGCAGCTTTAAGGCTGCTTTCACTTAAGACATGTAGTTATGAATTTACTACAATCTCTTCACTAAGAAGTGCTGCAGTGGAGTCGAGTTCTATGGCATCCCATCTGCTCTTCAACCAACATGTCCATTATGCTGAAGGGAAAGATATGCCATGACAGCCAGCCCCTTCAGCTGAATACTAGCTCATAAAATTATCTTCAGCTGTAGAATTTTCAACCAACAAGAAGCAAACAGATAATAACCTTTGTGAAACCTTCAGGCAGTACAAAAGGGAAAGAAATGCAGCTAAGAATCTGGCCTTACATCTTCAATATCAGTATACAATATTTAGAAACTACTGCAATTTAGTTTTCTCTAAGCACCGCTGATACTAAAATTTCCAACTCATTCTTTTATTCTTTTCTGTAATACTTAGCTGTGATTATGACATGTAATGCCAGAAATAAAAAGATAATGGACAGAGAAGAGGAAGATGGAAATAAGTATACTATATTTGTTATAAGCAGGGTGACCATACGTCCCGGTTTGGCCAGGACATTCCCAGGTTCTGTAGGCCAGTCCTGGCCAGTTGGTCAAAAGCCCTGGGCCAGAGTTCAGCAGGGAGGCAGAACAGCATGGTACACCAGGCAGGTGGGCAGGCAGGCACCCCTGCCACCATGTTGGAGCAAGGCAAAGAGACGAGTGGTCACATACATCACTAAGATGACATCCAAGGTCCCTACATTCCTTGTTCCTGCATAGCTACAGCTGTGCCCACCTGGCAAACCAACAGGGCTGGATCAACACATAGGCAAACTAGGCGCATGCTTAAGGCCCTAAGCTGCAGTGGGCCCCAGTCCTTCCTTTCATGGCTACAGCACAAATGGCCCCATTTGCCTACCTTCCCTTTCCTTCCCTGCCCCTCCCCACCATGGGCCTTGCTGCTGGGGCAACTGTTTTCTAGTGAAGCTGAGCCCTGCTCTCTGTGGGCAGCAGTGGGAATGGGGGTGTCTCAACTGACCCAGGGCCCATGAATTTGTTTGCCTAGGGCCCACTAAAGGGTTAATTGGGCCCTCTGTACCAAGCCACATTTCCTCCCCACCAGATGCTAGCCTGGGACTTTGGACCAACCAGACAGCTTTGACTTATGGAAGCCAAGGCTGTCACATCCAAACTGGGATTTATGGTCACCCTTATTAGTCACCCTTATGGTCACCCTTTTTAGTTATAAAAAAAACCCAAGCCTAATTACAATTTCCCCCCAGATTTATTTCATACCTTATACTAAAAGACAGTAACTGTAACAAGACTTTTTAAATAGCTAAGTAAGCACAAATAAAGTTTCATAGTTGTTAGGGGCTGGAAGGGACCTTACAGATCACTGGGTCTAGCCCCCTGCACTTGGGCAGGAAAAACTGCTGGGGTCAGATGATCCCAGCAAGGTGGGCGTCAAGATGTTTTTTGAAGATCGTCAGGGTGGGTGACTGTACCACCTCTGAGGGAAGCCTCAAATCCTTGATACTCAACTTGTAAAGTCGAGTCAGAAGCGATCGTCTTATGTCCAGTCAGAAGCATTTTCAATTTGTGCCTATTATTTCTTGTCCGCTGTGACAGGGGGCAAGCTCCCAGGCCCGGTCACAGTGCCAGCCTGCCCACCTGTCTTTGGGCATACTGCCCACCTTACTCACTTGCCGCGCCCTGTTATTAAATAATTCTGATGTTGAGTAGGTGGGAGGCTGCCCTTTGAGTGCCCTGCTGTTCATGGGCAGTAAACACATGACTCCAATTTTCCCTTATGTCCCATGCCTCACAGATGACTTCTGTGACTTGTGGGCTATAATCTGGCTTGAGGCCCAGCCCAACTCAGCACATTGTCAGGCCTCTGTCATACTGCCCTGTTGTGGGCCTCACCCATACAGCCCCTTTCTCACTGGGGCTTCTATCACTCCACCTGCCCTCACCAGGCCTCTCACACCCTGGCCTTTTAACAGGCCTCATTCACCCTGCCCTGCTCCCTTGAGTGACCATGTGGGTCATCAGGCTTGTCCCTTCACTCCTAGGCTGACCCTGGCACAGCCTTTTGGGCCTCACCCGTGATCCTCATCTGCACAGTGGCCAGGCAATTAGCCAACCACTGGCCTAAATTCCACCCCTGGCCCCTCATTGGGTAACACAGCCCACTTGTTCTCAATTTAGGGCTAGTGACTCACCACTTTCACTCGCAGCTCCCTCTCTGCCACCTCACTTGGCTTCAGGCCCACATGCAGCCTCAGGCACCTAAAGGATTACCTGGGCCTGCCTGCCCCTTCCTCACAGGGCCTTAACACCCTCGCCCCCCCCAGGGGTTCCAGGCTCTCCCATGGGCGTGCCTGGCCCCACTACTCTCTGGGGTCTTAAATCCCTATAGGCTCAGCTGCCATGCATGGGCATGCCTGGCTCCACTACCCGCTCTGGGCTCAGGTGCCCCTTCCTGGCCCTACTCTTCTCTGATGCTATGGAGACTGGTGGGGCTGGGATTTTAAGGCATCCCTCCTTGCCTTTTACTGGGGAGATAACTGGCCTGGCATTTCTCGAGGACTTCCTCACCACCGGGAGTCCCATCAGGCCTCCCTTCCCTGGCAGGGTGCAGTTTTCATTCATACTCAGGACTAAGAGCCTCCTGCCATTCCCAATAGCTCCTGCCCTTACTTCCAAGATGTTCCTTGAGCAGCAGCGCAGCCAGGTGTTGCTGCTTTCTCTGCTGCCCCAATACTGACAGCCAGGATCTTAAAATGGCTGCCTCATTAGGGCTGGCTTCCACCCGTCTGCTGCCTGCTCTCCTCAAAGTGGTGGACACCAAAGGTGCTCTGTCACCTACCTTTCCCCTTAAAATGGATGCTGGGGGAGGCTTTTCCTTGCTACCCACAAAGCAGGCTCATTCAGAACCTGAAACAGCCATTAAGTGGTGAGCACTACATTGGTGCTCTGCCACATCCTCCCCTGGGGGACCTTGGTAAACAGATGCTCCCCCAGGCCCTGAAGTAAGCACCTAATATGGGCTGCCACCAAGTCTCCTCCGAGTGTTCTGTTCTCCAGGCTGAGTAGTCCCAAGTCTTTCAGCCTTTCCTCACATGACCTGCTCTCCAGACCTCTAATCAGGCACATAGCCCTCCTTTGGATTCTGTCGAGCTTCTCCTTATCCTTCCTGAAGTACAGTGCTCAGAACTGTGATAGTACTCCAGCTGCAGTCTCATCAGGGGAGAGGGAGGATGACATCCTTAGCCTTGCTTGAGATGCCTCAGTAGATGCATGCCAACGCCTGATGTTCTCTACCAGCTATGGCATTACATTAGTAGCTCATGTTCATTGTGTGGTCTATCATGACACCCAAGTCTCATTCAGTTGTGGTGCTGGCAAGAGTAGCACTGCTAAGTGTGTTGCAGATTATTCTTCCCCAGATGGAGCACTTTACATTTCTCCATATTAAATGTCATCAGGTTGAGGTCCATCCACCTTGCAAGCCTGTCCAGGTCAGCCTGTATTACCAACCTGTCCTCGAGCATGACCATGCTCCCCCATAGTTTGGTGTCATCTGGGAACTTTGTCAGTTCGTTTTTAATACATGAATCCATATAATTGATGAACATATTGAAAAGAACTGGTCCGAGTAGTGAACCCTGAAGAATGCCACTGGTCACCTTCCTCCATGTTGACTCAGTTCCATCAATCAATACTCTCTGCAATTCATCTTGAAACCAGTTACTTAACCACCGGACCATAAAGTTGTTGAGGCCGCATTTTCCCAATTTAACCATGAGGACATTATGGGAGAACAGATTGAAGGCTTTTTTGAAGTTACCTGATCACAGAAGGAAATGAGGTTGGTTAGGCATGACCTGCCTGTAACAAAGCCATTTTGGCTATCCTTCAGAATACTGCCTTCTGTTAGCCTATCAGTAATGGATTCTTGGATAATTTTTTTCCAGGATTTTACCAGGTATTGAGGTCAAACTGACAGGCCTGTAATTTCTTGAGTCCTCCTTTCTCCCTTTCTTGAAGATAGGCACCATGCTGGACCTCTTCCAGTCTTCTGAGACCTCCCCCAAGCACCATGAGTCTTCAAATAACTTTGCCATAGGTCCCACGATGATGTTGGCCAGTTCTTTAAGTATTCTTGGGTGTAGTTCATTCAGTCCTGCTGACTTTTAGATATTTAGTCTCTCTAGGTGCTCCCCTACAAGATCTTTGCCAACTATGGGAGGGAGATCACCTCCCACCTTGACTATCCTGTATCCTGTCAAGCAGGCTAACATCCTTGGATTGGTGGAATACTGATGCAAAGTATTCATTCAGGAGTTTGGTTTTGTTCCAAGTGTTGTTTATTAGCCATCCCATTTCATTTATCAGGGGCCCTGTGTTTCCCTTGTTTTTTCTTTGATATGAAAGTGAAAAAGGAAGTACCAATATAATCAGTTATTACCTATTGCACATAGGAGCACATAAGAAAACAGTTTATGAAGCAAGCAATGATAATAGGATCAGCTAAACCTTTGCTAACTAAATTACTAGAGAAATTATCCAAGATGGAAAATGAGTGGCGTAAGTCTTTACTGAAATAAAACAATTGAAGAGGAGGAAGTGCATTGGCTTAATATACAATTAGATATGTCAAGCCCTCCTGGACATATTAAATTATTCCCCCTACTACAGATCCAAGAAGACTACATCTATATGTGTGTGGAATTATATTAAAAACAACATCCTCTTCTGCACCATTACATTAATAAATTATGTGTGTGCATTCTATATGCATACACACACACAGGTTTAGCAAAGAAATTTCTCTGAAGACACAAATGTTCTCTCTCCCACAGTTTTCAAGCTATTCAAATTTAAAGAGTGTTACGGACAGACATACACACAGCTGGACTAAGCCCTTTTACATAGCTGGTATATGTGTGTGTGTATATATATATAAAAAAAGGGCTTAGTCTGGCTGTGTGTCTGTCTGCCTGTAACACTCTTTATAAATGTGAATAGCTTGAAAACTGTAAGAGATAGAACATTTGTGTCTTCAGAGAAATTTCTTTGCTAAACCTTAGCATTTATTTCGTGACCATGTCAGGATGATTCCAACTTCCAGAACTGGGAAAAAAAAGTCAGGAGCCAGGGCTGTTCTACTGAGCTCCTCCTGGGAGGGTGCCAGGAGGGCAGAGAGAGGAGCCAGCTGAGGAAAAGCAGCAGCTAGGCAGAGGCATGAGGCAGTGGGTGAGTAGCAGTGGCCCCATCCCGAGCTCCAGGCAGGGAAGGAGGCACCCAGGAGTGGCATGGAGGAAGCCCTGGGGTGTGGGTGGCTGTTGCAAGGCACGGAGTTTGCCTGCCTTTGCCCTTGCCCAGCAAAGAGGTGGGTGGGTCCGCTTCAAGCCCACTGGACAAAAGCAAGTGCAGGAAGGGACTGTCATTTCCAAATGTTCAGACTATTTTATTTAAGTTTTATAAATATTTAATTTATTTAATAAATATACAAAGTAAAATTTGTTTGTTTTCATTATTTGAAGTCCATCCATCATTCCTGACAGGCAATTTGCTAGTGATAAAATAATTTTCTAAATGAAATGCACTAAGTTTTACATATGTAAGAGTTTTGAATTCATAAACCTCAATTACTAATCACAATTTCCCATGGAGTTTGGAATACTAATTTCTTTTACTTTACTAGTTACATACCAAGGAACCTTTACTTGCTTATTTTCTCTCTCCTATAACTCATTCAGAAAATGCTTTAATGTGTATGTTAAGAGCTAATCACTAGAGAACTACTGAGTACCTACAACTTCCACTGATGGTGGGGGGGAGGTTAAATGCTCTCATCACTGCTCTCGATCAGGTCCATAGTAAAATTTGAAAGTTTTAACACACACACATACACACATTCCTGATTTGATCCACTGTTTAGGGATTGTAAAAATTAACTTAAAACCAGTAAAGAAATATCTTTAAAATTCCAACAATAGTTTAAACAAAAACATATATTCATCTCTCTATAGTGTATTTGTAACTCAAACAGTCATACCACAGAGTGGAAAGCCTAAACATAATTTTAAGTAGCAAAAGTAGACTCAAGTAATTGAAACCAAATGAAATACAAAGTACAACTAGTACAATACAGTAAAAAGTAAATTAATTTTAAAAACTTCACAAATCTAGGCCTAGATTAATAATTTACATATTCTATACAGCTTGGTCCTACAGACATCTATAGTATAGGTTATAAAACATACCATTTAACACATTTTTAACTTGACATTGCCTGTTTAAGTATTAAAGAATAAAGTAACACAACAGCAAACAACAAAAATGCAGAAAGTTCACTTTCATCATGAGCAAGCACTTCTGTAGAAAAGTGAAGTCTGCCCAGCTAGTATATTTATCAGGATCAGTATTAAAACTAAATTTCTATTTTAAATTTAAGCTATAACTCCTTAAAGTGGCAACTAAGTGGCATTGCAATTCAGCTGCTAAAGAAAGGCTAAGTAGTGCTTCCCATGACTAACTGGATTAATTCTTTAGTACAACACAATTATTGTTCTCCACACTGTTTCATTGAACATCTAAATAAGCATCCAAAGCTTATTTTGTGCAAAGAAAAGGTCCAAACTAAAGAATAATCCAAATGTAAAAAGTTTACATTTTGTGTAAAGTTAAAAAAAATAAAGAAAAATCTATAAGGAGAGATGAGAAAAAGGAATGAACATTTTAGGCAGATTTATAGGGTGACATCTATTGACTAATGGATATCTTTGTTGAAGGAGCACTGTTCACATGGCTTTTTTATTTCTGGATGTCTCTCTCTCTGAATAACTTATTTTTCAGATGTGGGGAGCTTAGCCTAGACCTATCTGACATTTTTAGCACTGAAAAGAGCCTGGTGAAGAAACAGGCTGGTCCAGAGAAGGAGGAAAACCTGATCTTTCAAATCATTGTGAAACTCCCATTTCTTACAGTGACACAGGAATAGCCATATCAGATAATTCCAGTGGTCCATCTACTTCAGTCTCCTGTCTCTAACAGTGCTCAGTACCAGCTGCTTCAGAGGAAGAAAGGTACTTCCTTTTCAAATATCCCTCAAATTTAAATCAGGCATGAGGCCCACCTTCCATCCCAAATCAATTATTAGAGGGTTATAGGAGAAAGAAGGGAGGGGCAGAGTAGTGATAGACACTGTGAATGGTCCTCACAGAAGACATCTACAGCATTATGCCCTGATTATTTTAAAAACTGATTTATGCTTTAGATGAAAAGAAACTACCGAAAAGAAAATATTCTTGACTTTTAATTCCAATGAAGCCAATGTTCACATTTCTAAATGATTAGACAACACATAATATAAAAACAAAAGGTCAAGAAGATTAGCTTGTTTTGTAGGGGCCAGTCAGAGAATACTATTTGTGACTTTTACATTTCCCAAGATTTCACCAGTTCATGATATCTGCCAGAACTGTACAAACATGCCTTCTTTTGTATGTTTATTTTAGTAGCAGAAAACAACTTTCCTTTTAGGGTGACAAAACTATTAACATTAGTACTAACACCGCAATTGCCTGCTTCTCATAAACTGTATTATTGTATTGTATTATTGAGACACTTAATTTTATTTTCCAGAAAGAGCATCCCATGATCAACACTGATTCTCACCACTGATGCCTTTTTTTTTTTTTTATAACACTGATCATAATTAAGTGTACGATGAAACAAGGAGAAGAAACATCACCATGGCTTTCATCATTGTAAAACTGATAGAGAAATGACCTTATTAGCATCACAGGAACTTATACTGTTTGTGCCTACTCTAATGTTGTAGCAAAACAATAACTGTAGAGTTTGGGATCAGATAACTTCCCTTATAATACTGTAGTATCATCAACACTTAAATCAGTTTGCAACCAAACAAAGCCTAGAACAAAAAAGTGCCTGTTAGCAAATGCATTGGTATTAGCAGGTTACAGAAATTAATGGATTTCTGTGATGCCTTCCTCACAACCCTTATGGCAATATTTTGGCTTAACTCCAATATGTACAATGGATGAGCTTAAAAGTCTTTCATTTCTTTAAACTTAATACTTCATTTTCAATGAGCCTGACATACAGAAACAATATTTTTAAACAAAAAATGTTACAATTAGTTGCTACCACTAAACAAAATTTGTACCCTGAGCATTTTGTTAAGGACAAAAGAGCACTCAGATGCTATGTGCACCTTGTAACAGGACCAGACCATATGATGGTGTATGGCTTGGACTGCCAAACCTTGGCCAAGCATTCAGTAGAGCATAAGCTAAAGGAGGATAGGAAACTGTATGGCTATGTCGTTTCTATCCATCTAGAAGTATGGGAGCCTGCTCTACTGGAGTGTCAGCTTTGAGAACCCTGCATAGTATCAACAGGTAATCGATAAAGCACTTTCTTCTTCTTAAATTGGACTTGCATATTTTCTTCTGCTTCTTTAAAGTGTTCAGAGGTAGCACAAGATCTATTTAAAAAAGTAGAAAACAGACTTGATGCAAGGGAAGAGGGCAGGTTTGTGTGTATCCTGGGAGAGCATGGTTATGAGTAACAGGGTGTTCATGCTAGGATTTCAGGAGGCCTTCTAAAAACTTTTATAATCAAATGTAGATGATTTATAAAAGCTTAGTGAAAATTATTATTTTGCTTGCAAGAATGATATGGTGCAGGAAAACCTGACGTGCACATTCATTACTGCTAAACTTCTCTGACATTCTTTTTCCTATCTCTTTTATAGTTTTTCTTTCTTTCAGTGGGTACAGTTTATACTTAAAATTGTGAGCAAGAAAAGTTATTATTTCTGAAGCACCTACAATAATTTTGGATGTTCAATCTTACTTACTCTGATTTAGAGAAGTGCCGGATTCTCCTCTCTGTATGGGAAAAAGTTTTGGAGTGCTGTCCAATATAAATTGTTTCAAATATATACACATATACAAACAAAAATACACATGCTGATGTCAAGATCCAAATACACTCAGTATTCATGAGAAACTTCTCTCTTAAATGGGTACTTATTTTACCTTGGAAATAAAACTGGTTTTATCTTTCTGATTTTGCCCTAAAGATTTTGTACAGTTTATAGAGAATTCCTTGAATCTGTTAATACTAACAGATATTATTAATACTTTGGTAAAAAGGAAGTACTGCTTACTTTCTAATGTTAGTGTACCCTTAAAATGAAGGCAAACTGTAGTTACTGCCAACTGTCCTTGATGTGTTTGTAACACCCTAAAGATTAAACAGTATAATGTCATAAATCCTATTACAGTATATAATCTCTAAATTACATTCAAGGGGATAAAAATACACAGCATATTAATGAACTTTACATTTTCATAACACCATTTATACTGCATATGAGAATCCAGTTACTTTGGATAAAAAGTTTATGAAAACCCATTTCTCATAGCTATTAAGTAAAATATATTCTGCTCATCTGTTACTCTGGAAACACTGTCAGCCTCAGAATTGGATTACTTTTTTCCTTCCTCACTTTTAAGCACTCACTCATGGTATTTTGTACTTGATTGAGTAAGAAATAAAAATATTTGGATAGTCAGATGGACACAGAATAAAGTTTGATATTTCCAATAATCCTGCTTTTTATATCCTTGAAAACATGGCTGAACCAATCTTGGAGCACACAGCTCGTTAATACGTTTATAGAAGATACTAATGCAGAATGTTCACAGACAGATTCACCAGGACTACATCACCCTTAAACGATTCAACTTAGTACAGAAAGTTACGGGGAGGGGAAGGTATGGTTTTGCCTAGTAACTTCAGCCTCCAACATCCCTGATTTCAAACGTACTTATTTGTGACAGGACATCTAGAAAACTAAAAAAGGGGAAAGCTTATAATAAAGTATTTCTATGCTGGACCCCCCCCCCAATCATTTCCTGATGTAATGATTTCAGACAGAGGAGACTGGAATTTTACAAATAGCCTCCTTGCAACGGATGAATGAATTTTGCTGGTCCCCTACAAATAATATGGAAACTAATGTAAATCTGTAAAGCTACAAAGCTATGTCAATGACCGTCGGTCTACGTTTTTGGCTCTTCAAGTTGTAAAGCTGCAACTTTCAGATTATTACAAAGAGAAGGTATTTTATTTGCATTTGAATTTTTTTATTTACTTAAAAAAAAGAAAAAAAATCAATTTTGGAATATTTGTACTTCAATTGCAACAAATGAAAATACATAAAACTGTATTCTAAACCATAGAAAATCTTCCAGCAGTAAAAATACAACCATTCTGAATATGAGCAATATATTGCTCATTACCTTGTGATTTAATGAACTGCATGATTTCAGAGTCCTCCAAGTAACGTATTTTTATTAATGGGGAATTATTAAAACGACAGTATTTTACAAGAATACAGTATGTTTTGTCAAAATTCTAAGTACTATTAACAGTTTCTATACCCGTTTTACTCATCTAAATCCACTTCATCAGGAATTCACAGGGAAAACAGGAAGCAGGATTTGTCCCCCTTGGAACTAGATACATACTAGAAAATAATAAATAGACTCAAATCTTAACTTACAAATGTGTGCATTGGTAATTTAATTAAAAGCCCTGTTACTTTAGTTTCATTGGAAAATAAGTCTAGTTCAAGAAAGTCAAACTATTTAAGTGTATTTTCCGTCCTATCTATATGTTCTAAAAATGACACTGTATAAAATAAGCTGCATACAATTTCAAGTTACTGTGTGTTATATAAACAGGCTATTATTAAGGCCTCACTTATTCCATAATTCTGTGGTCACTACTGTTGCACTGTTGATGTGAATCGAGTATAAACAGAAGGACTGAGGTATCCCAGAGTCTGCAGGGAGCTCTCAATAACAACTCTTTAAGTATGAACTAGTACATTCATCTCAATTAGGTCCCATATCAACATATAATTTTGCAAACTCAAAAGTTGGTATTTTCTCTATGTGCTCTAGAATTCAAAGTTTTCTCCCAGAATGTAGTATTTTGCTGAAGCAAGGCAGACATCTGACATTTTGTTTTCTGCCTCCTTGTTCTATTGGTATCAACCTAGAGCTGACTCTTATCCTCCAGTTCTCTGTATTAGGGGAGTTAATTGATATATAGCATATGCTGCCTTCACTGTTACAAGTAGCCAAGCAGGAGAACAACTGGGAGCCAGAGATAGAGCCCAAATTGCAGTAAGGTACAGGGAGACCCTGAATCATCGCCTCCCTCCTGAGTTTTCTTGGCAGCTGAGACCCGGGGGCATGGGAAGACAGGCTATAACAGAGACTTCGAAGGTGCTGCTTCCCTTGGTCCCAGCATGGAGAGCAGGGCTCTGAACTAGGACAATGGATAATGCTACAAGAACGAAGGACTGGAAAGTGAGCCAGTCTTGCCTCCACAGGATTTGAAACAAGTTCTTCATGCCAGGAAACACAAAGGACTGTTGTTGTAAGGGAATATCAGAGACTGGGCTGCCACCTGTACCTGGATGTAGACTAGTCAAACTGTCAATAGTGTTTTCCAGCAGGGGTAAAAGGTAGGTGGGTGCTAGGGCCTGGCTGTACCCGTGCTTCTCCTTGCCTCTCAGCTATAGCATGCCCTGGGGAAAGCTCTCCTCTACCAAAACACATGGTGCTATACTGCAGCACAGCACGGACAGAGACCCAGACAGCTGACTCCAATGCAGTGCAGGGTGAGCTCCCTGCCACAGATGTTATAGGTCTACAGGCCAGATCCAAAGGCTGCATGTCCTGGATCTACCCTATAGGTCATAGGTTGCCAACCTCCAGGGCCGAATTAACTCTTTAGCAGGCCCTAGGCAAAGAAACTCATGGGACCCTACTGTTTTTTCACTCAATTATAGTATGCAAAATAAGCACAACTGGGCCCCTTCTTCACTTAGGGGTCTAGGCATACGCCTAGTTTGCCTATGTGTTTATCAGGCCCTGTCAACTCCTGGACTAATCTTTAAAATAAATTCGGAGAGGGAAAATAGAAGCCCAATTAGTTTTGATGCAAATACCAGGCTCTTTCACAGACTTGTCTGCAGCATACAACTGAGCGATCTAGATATCTTGTGAAGTGCCAAAAGGACATGAGCCACATAACTCAGAAACTATGCTGACGCTGCAGTCTGTCAGGAAGAGGATGTGAAGGAGTAAACACCCTGATTCCAACTGATACCCTGAGGCTAGGCCCGCTTGATATGACCAGCTCTTGTCACCTAAAGGAAAACAAAAGATCAAGCCAGTTCAGGCCATTAAGACCAGAAAATCCTTCTGTCCTGTGTCTGCACAAGGATTCTGGGTATGTCTGCCATGTTATGGCACACAGCTCAATTTTGCTAGAGGCAGTAAGACCCAACCGCTGCTACACTTTCAGAAACCAGGCAGTCAGACCGCCTCAGGGTCCACCCGGCACTGTGCTCAAGACCTGGGTTTCTGGTGTGCTCAAGAGCAGCAGCTTGGGGTGCTTACCACCTTGTTTCCAGATCTGGAACACATGGAGCAGGAGTGGATAGGCAGGTTTTATTACCCAAGCAGAGACTGACCTCTTTGCAGCCACAGCACAGATAGATTTATTACCAGAAGTGACTGATGGAAAGGCTTACAGGAGTTTCCTTCATCAGTGAATGGAGAAGATAGTGCCATATTCATTTTGATGGAATACATGGGCCCAGAGAGTCAAAAGCTTTAATGTGACCCAGCTACTGCTCAACATTAAACAGTTCAGTAAGTACCTAGGTTTGAAGTATCGAGACTTGAATCCAATGTCAAACAACTGCGATAAAGAATCTTTTTAGCCTCTTATTAAAAATAAAGAACAGGAACAAAACAAACAGTTAAAGCATTTGAAATGTAAAGTATTAATAAACATTAAGCATCATTTTCCCTTTAGCTGTACTGTTTTTTTGTAAGGCAACTCCTTGTGTGACAGTCTTATAGATGGCATTGAAAATGGTAATAACTGTCCTTTTAGGGGAAAGTTGAGATGAGCAGGAGTTATGGCTTTGGCTGTTGCCATTTGATTCTGTTGCCCTAAAAATAAAATAAGACAAACCTCTCCAATGGATGGAACAGCAGCAAAGCTACAAAATACAGCTTCTACCTCTGGTGCTAACTCCCATTAGCAGATTCACTCATAGAGATAGGTGGACCCAACCCATACTCGTACCAGCTACTCTGAGACCTGACAAACTTCTACCAATGTCAGGTTGCTGAAGACATTGCTCTTAGCTGCCCCTCTCATCATGTACTCACAGCATCACTAAAAAGATGCTGTTCTGGCTGGCAAAAGAAGATTGTTTTTGGCAGAAGGCAAGAAGGAAGAAGTGAGATGGGGAAGGAAATAGAAATGCAAATGAGATGGCATCGGTAAAAACATACGGATCGTTCTAGGTGGTTTTCAGAACTTAGCACAAACTGGTGGGAACTTCAGCGTCATCTTTCTCCCTGATTCTGACTCAGTTTGGTCAGTGAATCATGGGAGGGTGATGAAGACCCAGTGGTGTCCCAGAGAATCCCAAGGTTTCAAGAAACAGCGGGATGGGCAGCTGTGGTAGCAAAGAACTGGTTCCATATGGTTCAAGTGCACCACTTTTATTGGGGTCAAATTATAAACACCAAAAGGAGCAATGGCTGGAACAGTCCATCCTCTGATTATTCTGTCTTCCAGCTAGACTAAGTTCTGATGCATCAATTTTGGCCAATTAATTTACTGCCCAACTCTCTCATTCACTGGACTTCATCTTTGGGTAATGCAGATAGTCATTTTTGTTTGAGTTAATTCCCTTCTTGTGTCTTTGGTTCCCAGCAGACAGATGCTCTAATCACATGATAAACAATCGCATGACAGATATTCAAGCAATGTCTCATGCAATAACCCTGGCATACCAGCTGCAAAAATGGCAAACCTGTCTCAAAGATATCACACGTTAAATGTGGATCTTTGTGGCAAGTAGCTCTCGTGGATTAATTTGAATGGAGAGGGAGGGAGGGAGAGCAGATGGTTCCCCAACATCTTGCCCAGTGACAAGTTATTAGGTAGTGGCAAGCAAGGCAGCAATTGGGACAGGGCAGCAGCAGTACGGCAGGGCTGCCAGTGGCAGAAACCTTGCTGCTCAACCAGGGATGTTCTTGAGTGTCTTCAGGATGGGAAAAACAGCTCTATCTAGTACCCACCCCTCCTACAGATACCAGCATAGTTCTGGGCACCTGACTGGACTCCAGGACCTTTAAAGGGCAAGTGGACAGCCCACCACCAGAGCTGCTCACCAATTACCAAGCTGCCATCTTACCCCCTGGCTGGATAGCAGGCCTTTGTGGCAACACTGCCACATTCCTGCCATGGGGTTTTGAATGTACAGCCACTATAGAAATAACATCTAGAAGGGGCCTTAAACTTCTGCTGACAAATGTATACAATTTTATGTAACAGGCCAAGACAGACCGTTATTGCCTTAAAACACCTGCTAGAGCGCAGGCCTCCACACACCAGTGTCCCTGACTAAAACTCTCTTCTCTCTGCACCATGAGCCAGCCAATCGATTCCTGTTCAGGTGGTTGGTAAGAAGATTCACCTCCAGCATCCCTGTAAGAGTTTTTTGATGGGCAGAAACACCTTAACATGGTCTACCACACAGATTGTTTCTGTAGATTTGTGACTGATTTCTCAGTCACTAACAGGTACACTGTAACTAAAAATGCTTTGTGAGATAGATGAGTCCTGCATTTCCTGCTTCACGATACAGGCAGTCCTCGACTTGCATTGTTTCGAGTTACAACTTTTCACACTTACAACGTTTATAAATCGACACCGTTTCAACTTTATGACGTCAGTTTCGACTTTACAACGCTTGATCCAATGTGATGCCATGCCAGCAAACAAATTCACTGCATCGCTCATCTCTCTGGAGAATATCTGGCCAAACTTCCTTGGATACTTTCTTTAAGAAACCCGACAAGACTTCAGAAAAACCTGCAACCAAGACTCGTGAGAAGACTCCAGCCAAGAACCTTTCAAAAAGTCCAGCAAAGTCACCTCAACGAAGCCTTTCCAAATCAATACAATTGTTATTTACAATATAAATACATTAATGTAGCTATATTACTCATCTATAATTGATCGAGTACAAAATTCTGGGGTATTTTTAGTGAAAAATATGGTGTTGGGCCCTGATTCAGGAACCAAGCCCCCATTTATGACATTGTTTCTTATGAGAAAATTAGTCCTGAGTTGCAACGTTTTGATTTAACCAATTGGTTGTAAGTCCGAGGACTACCTGTACAGGAAAAGCAACTCAGTGCTCCCTACCAGTTTACATAAAAAGGTGGCTTGACTGTTCTTTTGAACCAGAACATAAGACCTCTAAATATCCAACTCAATGCCCATTGAAGTCAATGAGTATCTTTCCTTGGGCTTCAGTGGGCACTGACTTGGAGCCTTCATATGCAAAACGATGAATTCTCACCTCCACATATATGCATCTTTGTTCCTTCTGCTGAGATTGAATCCCCTAAAATCCATATTTGACATCAGGAAGGAACTTTATCCCATGGTCAGATTGTTACAAACTTTTTTGCCTTCCTCTGTAGCAGGGGGCACAGCCCTCTACCTGGGATCTCTTGAGCATACATTGACATTTCATTGAAGCAGGACATTGGCTGTCATCGTTCCCCTGCTTTACCTGTGGCTGGTTAGGTTGTTGTGTCAGGGTTAATGGCAGTCCTATGAAGAGTTTAGATTATGGATTACATAGGACAGTTTGGACGGGGATAATCCTGCCTCAGGCAAGGGGTTGGACTAAATGACTTCAGGAGGTTCCTTCCAGTTCCACTTCTCTGTGATTCTGTGAAGTAACAATTTGTTTTTATGGGCTCCACATCCCATGTTGGAAATATCCACAGCAACTTGAATGGGTGATGAATGCAACTCCATTCCTAAATCTAAACACTCTCCAGATTATTCAGATTGTGATTCAGGATTCTATGATGCTTTCTTCCAGTGGAATTGCATGGTTCACAGAGGCAGTATCATAAGGAAAAGTGCCATGGATATGAGTCCTATGAGAACAGGGGCAGCTCATAGCCTTCTGAACTGCTACCTGCTAGTTCTTGCTTACAACTTCTGCTGGACTGGATCATGACACAGGCTAAAAATGCTTTGACAGAGTTCTTCCAGACATTGCTTATGTAGTTCATCACTTGGAAACAAGCCGAGTGTCTGGACAGTTTTTCATGCAAGTGTTTGGCGACTCCAGTACTGCGGTGGCAACAGAATGACCTTGTGACAAAAAGCATTTTTTTCCCCTCTTGCTAGAGCAGGGGTGGGCAAAATGTGGTCTGGGGCCACATGCAGCCCACCACGCCCTTCTATCTGGCTCACAGGGCCCCTAAAACATTTAGACAATTAATATATATCTGCCCCTGGCTGCCTGTCATGCGGCCCTCAATGGCTTGCTGAAACTCAGTAAGCAGCCCTCTGCCTGAAATAATTGCCCACCCTTGTGCTAGAGAATGATTGTGGCATGAGAAAATCTAAACTCAAGGACACAAGAATTTACATTTTTAGGAGCAGGTGGAATACACTGGCTTTTGTATGGCTTTCTCATTGAAATCCATGGTGATCACCAGGGGTCCTAGTTTTTTCTCTTTATAAATCCCAAATTGTCTGATAAAATTCTCAAGTTCTCATTAAAAACTTCAAAATCCACATTTTTTATGATTAAAATGAAACTCCACTATATATATAGGTATCAGCTGAACACAATGTTTTATTCATAGATTTAAAGTTTTAAAGCAATTTGGAAGCTTACCAGTACCTTAATCATTATATGGAAATTAATTCTGAATACTGATTTTTTTGGCATTTGAGTTTGGTTTTATCAAAAATCAGAGCTCCCCCTGCCCTCTTTGCTCAACAGGACATGGTTCGAGATGCAGCTTCCCCCCCCAAAAAAAATCTCAGCGGCTTCGTGGCACTGAGGAGCCCTGATATGCTGATGCTCTGCCCCTGCTCATGCTTTTGCCCCTCATGCCCAAGCCATAGCCTGCCCCAACCATGCCAGTGCCCCAACACTTCCAACCCACAGCCTCCTGGCCCTGCCAGTGCCCCTTACTTCCAACACACAGCCCCTCTAGACCTGCTGGTACCCCTCACTCCCAACCTGCTGCCCTGCACCCCTAGCCCCCCAGTGTGTAAAGAATGGGGTGGGTGTGTCTGGAAGGCAAGTGGGCACAGGCAACATGGGGGGGTGGGGAGGGACACAGGCAACACATCAGAGGGGTGTGGGGAAGGGCACATGCCCCCCAAGATTTCTGTGCCCACAGTGGAGTGCAGGTCTGCAGCTGGACTGAACAAGCTCCTGGCAGGGGCTGCTTCCATGGCCCAATAGGCAGGACCCAGTGCAGGAGGGAGAGCCACACTGCCATGGTCATCAAGATAGGTGTGACAGCATGAAGTTATGCTCCTGCAGCTGCTGGGTGGGGGGTGGGGTGGGTAACCTTAGCAGCCAGGGAGGTGCGGTGCTCCCTCCAGCCGCAAGCAGCCTGAAGCTCTGTGAGCTTGCAAGGGGAACCTGCCATTGCTCAGGTTTTTCTCTGTTAAAGGAGGAAATCATTTTTTTTCCCCCATGGCAAACGGAAAACCCAGATCCCTGGTAATCACGTGGAGGAGCTGAATTGCATAACATAAGGCTAGTTCCCTACTGTAGCCAAGAGAAACTGACTGGGAGCTGTAAAGGACCGTATTTATACATCCCAGAGGATGGCATGGAAGCTTAAGGCATATATTTTGAGCTCTACCCCTTCCTACTACAGCCCTCAGAGGTCAAGAGTTCTTTAATTAACAAAGGAGCTCTGCTGGCTTCCAAGGGCCCAAGATTAAGAATCCTGACAAAAGGAATATTTAGAGAAAAATCTTTTTCTAGCAATATCTTGAAAGAACTGTCAAAACAGTCCAGAAGATGAGCAGTGAATCTCAGGTACTTCATATGAAGTACCAGCTTTTTAAAGTCACTGGATAAAGATAAAAATATTTAGAAAACTATTGAGTCAAATTACTGCTTGATTTTTTACTATAATATTAGAAACAAAGTAAAAGTAACTGGGTGTCTATTTGTTTAACTTTTAACTCTGTGACTTATGTGAAGTATTGACCATTATTCTAGTGCAAGTTTCCTTAAGTAAACTTTTCTAAGACGCTATGAAAATGGAGGTTGTGGATTAGTGAGCATGGAAAGATGAGGTCATCTTGACCTATAGAAACACATTCTAAAACCTCACAGACTAACAATAGCACAACTTCAACAAACTCTCTGAAGTACCCTCCCTTGTTTTCCATGTAGCCTGGATTAGTCTTAAGAGATTTTAACAGTTTCTAGATTTAAAAATACAATAACCCCTTTATGCATATACAACAAAGAGAAAATGATCATACTAAAAAAAAAAAAAAATCTGGTAGGTTTATTTATGTCCTACATATAAGACTGTTCTGCATCTACAGCCTGGATATTCATTTTACTTCATTCAGTACTTTACACAAAGGCAATAATAAAACCCGGAAAGCCAAATAATTTTTAAAAGTCCACAATTTTTTTCCAACCTATAAAGCTTTTATTAATTACGCTTCAACAATTTCTTAAGACAGTAATATTCATATAGCAAATGGACACGATAGCCAAGTCTTAGTTTTGTATTAAAATTAAGAAGTCTACATTTCAACAAAATATTTTTTAGGATAGCACATTTGCTCATCGGCAGCTTAGAAATGATGAACTGCATAGAAGGGGCCATATTCTGCACCACTGAAGTTTTGTCAGTGATTTCAGTGAGAGTAAACTAAGCCCTTCATGAGGGTAAGTTATTCAAATAAATAGTCCCCTTTTAGCTTCATGTAAAAAAGTGGAAGTTCTGACTGTTTAACTACAGATTTGAAATATACTCTAATAAAAAAAGGGAAAGGGAAATAAACATACAAATAATTCATAAAAATACTTTGTACTTGTGTGTATAAGATAGGTAAATAACACAACTGAGCACAATTCTCTTCCTGTATTACATTAGTGTCACAAATACATATATTTTCAAATTTTAGGATCAGATACTCCATCGTGCTACAGCCATTATATTGTATAAGCAGTGAAATGTAGCCATAAAAAACCCCCCAGATACAACCAAAAGAGAATTTGCTTTACAAGGGGAATTCTGCTGATGGAATGTACAGAATTGTTTTCTTATAATTTTTGTCTTTATCCAGTGAGTTAAAAAAAGCTGGTACTTTACATTAAGTACTTGAGATTCACTGCTCCATTGCTTTCTACAACAGCTACCTGATACAAGGGAAGGAGGGATCTTGCTAGAAAAGCACGCTACCTTAACTTCAACTGGCATGGGGTCCAGAGTGATTAAAGAAAGATCTCTGCGGAATGGATGAAGGCCAAGGGACCACAGCCAGCTCCCCACAGCCTTTTTTCTCCACTACCTGCAAGCACTGCTTGGATGCAGCAGAAAGTCAGGCCTGTTAGTATGTTGAAAAGTTTTGGGCACTTTAGTCGGCCAAAGACAGACACATTTTCTAGCTAAACTCTTCTCTCTTACATGAGGGGAAAGCCACAGCACACAGTACAGCATGGAATACATGACACTAAGCACCTTATTTTCAAACTAATTTAAATGTGCCAATATTTAGGGTCTTTTATACTAAAAGTAGTTTTTAAATATGTTTTTAAAAATTTGCTTTTATGATATACTAGCAAAAGTATGTGCTGGAAGAGTTTTCTATAGTTTGCCAGATCAGCATCATGGTAGCTTTACAAAAGGAGGATTTCTAAAAAAACTACTTACATCTTCTACCAGCCCATGCATACCAATGGTCAATTAGTCTCACAGCCAAGACTAGAACCCAGTTCTCCTAACTCTCTGTTCTATAGCTAACTCTCTGTTCTATAGCCTAACTACTAGGTGGCATTATCAACTTCCTTAGGAATGGCACTTATATGCACCATATTTTAATAAAACAAGAATCAGTAATACTACTACAGACTAGACAATAAATAACCACTAAAAGCTTGAAAAACCTAATATATTTCTTGCAATAGCAATCACTATAAACATTTAAACTGAGATGTTGTCTTTTATTTATTTTAGTAGTTACATTATCATTGCTCCATTTCTTACTGGAATAAAGCAGCCTTTAAGAACCGTTTTAAAGACAAATGCTTAACTTTGTCAACCATCTAAAATCTTTACTCAACAGTTTTGTGCATTTGCAGATTCAACCTTTTGGTAACTTCAGTTAAAGAATTATGACATGCTTCAGGTTTTTAGACTTTTCACAAAGAAGTATAGAAAAGTATAGCTAGAAGGGACCTCCAAAGGTAATCTAGTCCAATCCCCTGCCTAAATCTATTCTCTAACCTATTAGCAAAACTCAAGAGTCAGTCTTGACCCAATCATAAGACTTAGTACCCTAGCCTGCCACAGGTAAAGCAGGAGTACCACAGTGGCCAATGTCCTGCCACTATGAAGGTTGTTAAAATGTGCTCAAGAGATCCCAATTTATTTTGAAGCCTAAACAAGTCATCATTTGATGAAAAAGATGCAGATTTTCCATACTATTTGTTATCAGTCCGGCACCTACTACAACCTACTGAATTAATGCTAACTTTAAACTGGCTGAACAGAATTAAAATAAATTCTTGGAAGTGAAAAATCTTGGAAATCTGTGTGCGTGTGTGTGTGAAGCACTTATCATTGAGAGGTAAATTTCTCTCATATGCATCAAGAAGGAAGACCTTTTTTCCATGTTGTTGGCAAAACTGTCAATCATCGTGATGAGCAGCAAATAAATGAATGCCCAATGATGGGATTCTATATTATCCTTAAAAAAGAAATCCATCAACTAAACATCAACAGGTAATGTTTATACTCGACAGCCATCAATTTCAGCTACCCATGCAAAAAGACAGGTGAGCTGGACTGGTAAACCTCGAAATTAGAGAGGTATTAATCATCTGCCCCAAGCCAGTATAAACAGATGTTATTTTTAAACAGGCAAAATCATCTCTTCCTCTGAAATTTATTTGCAACAGATAATGTTCTGTTACATTTTTAATCAAGCAGATGAAGTTACATTTAAATTGAAAATCTGCTGCACTCAACTAATCAGGCAAGTAAAATTCTGAGATGATTGAATGGCATTACACAGCACACTATTACGCCAGGTAAATTGTGAAATTTACCTGTCACACCACACAGTTCATTGTTCAGCCACTGCATCTGCAAGTTAGAAGCAAAGAACTAAAACAAAAAGGGAAAGGCATGTTAAACGTATTTATAAATCCATCATATTTTATGAAAACACTATTAGAGCTGCCAAGGAAAAAAACTCCACCTCTTTCTTATGAAGAAGTCAATAAAGATTTACATGGGTTATTCCTATCTGCTTCATGCTAGTGTAAGTGGCATGCGTGGATATTTTGAAGATCAAGATACAACACAAGAAAATCATTATCTTTTACAATAAAATGCAAAGCTGAAAGACTCCAAATAAAATACAGAATCTCTCAGAGGAAGATGGATGATCTTATGGTTAAGTCACTAGATGGGACTCAAGGACTTCATTTATTCCTGACCCTGACACAGACTGCCTTTGTAAAATAGGGCAAATTACTTAAATTAACTGTGCCTTTATTTATCATCTATAAAAATTGAAACATTAATGATGACCTGTCTCACAAAGATGCTCTGGGGATAAAGTAACCCATGTGAATTACTGTGACAGAGGCCCTATATATACACCTAGTTAGATCACATTATAGAGTTCAAATGTTCATTTTCCAGTTGGCATGCCAAAAGATTTTGTTAAATGTAAGTCGTACCGTAGAATAAATTAGCTTTCATTTTAAAATTAAAATGAAAGACATCTCAACATGTACATACATTTATAAATTATGGACAGCACAGTTTGTTTAGTTTAACAAATTATACAAAAACTGAAAACATATATCTGGAAGATTGTAAGTTACCTTAATTTAAAAACAGCGAGACCCCTTAGTTATCTAGATGCTAGGATGTTGACACTCAGCAGAGAGAGTGTTGATCAGATACTGCCAATATCATGAACTTAAAAATGATTTGTGTTATTGCAGGACCCCGCTGTCTACTTGAAACTATGCCACAGCACAGAGAAGCCATAGCACAACACAGCATGTCTAAGAGGCAGCAGTACTCAGAAAAAAAAATGTTGTAAACTTTCTAATTAATGTTGTAAACTTTCTAATTAGGGATGTAAATATCATTTTTAAATGATCCATTTAACCTCCTCTAATTATATTGGTTAAATTGTTAATTGATAACACATACTTATTCCCAACAGAGAGGTGCAGAGCCCTAGGCCAGCACCCACCCTGCCCAAGGGTGGGGCTGCTGCTGCCTGCCCAGAGCAGCATGGGGAGCCAGGGGCCACACACAGACCAGCTCAGACCCAGCTCCTGCTGGGAGCTGCTCTCTGGGGCCTTTGTCTGGGGGTGGTGGGAAGAGGAGGTGGCAGCAAACCCTGCCATACAACACAGCACACATGAAGCCATGGGCAGTAGCAGCAGGCGAGGGGCTGTTCCAGCCACTGCAGCTACCGGTGTGCCAAGAGGGAAGGGGCAGACTAGCTATGGGTACTAGTCCCCGCTCACCCCTCCTTTCTCCTGCCTGCCCTGCAGCCTTCCTGTTCCTGAGGCATTGTGCCACTTCCCTTCCCTGCAGGACTTCGCCCCACACTACACGTTAACTGGTAATGCATTATCAGTCTAAATATACTTATCGTTTAAACGGTTAGCCTTTCACATCTCTGTCTCTAATAACCTTCCTAACTTACCCCTATGAACACCTTGGTAATTATTAACATGCACTGGGTAACTGTACAATAAATGGACTAAGCTGCACTTTAATCAGCTCAATCACGTATCACACCACAATTCATCAAGGTCACACCTAAAATTTGCTAGTCTTTTCAACAAAGATTTACAAAAGTGAAAAGATCCAAAGAATCTAATGTACAGAATTACATGATTGATACGATCTATCACCAGGTCTGTACGAACAAGCTAGTCTCAAACATTATTTCTGCAATTTATTGGAATGTACTGAAATGGCCCCTAGAGACTTACAGTTCAATGTGAAAAGTCAGGTTTTGGCTCAGCCTTGGCTATATAACTTCCAACAAGAAATTATATAGCCAAGATCCCACCACCAAAGTCTGTGATCTATATTAAAAAAATAACTACTGTTTTCAAATATTATATTAATCTATTTTAACATGCACATTCTTAAACACCATATAGCAGCTAACATAGACAAAGTGCAACAATTTAAAAAACACATGAGATGGTCCTGGTCAAACAGGGCTGGCCAAGGCAAATTGACATTTCAGAAGTTTCAGACACTTTCAAAACTGCCCTTATCTTCCTAGTCTAAAGAAGGGCTGAACATCTAAATCCAGCTCTCTCCAGATATGATCAGTGTGGGATATAGCTACACTGGACAACTGCAGAGAATAAGGCAATCATAGTAGGGAAATGTTGATCCATTGAGCTAATTAGTATTAAGACATTGCACAGACACCCCAGCCAAAACCCCCAGATGGAGTATGAATAAGCAGGCCATGTCTACAACTCTTCCCCATTCATTATATTAGCAAGCATGCCATATAATAATCACTAGTATCATGAACATTATTTGCCAGGTATGTTGGACAGGTTAGGAGATGGAAGGAATTATATTTCCTTCCCCATCCATTCTGTACTTTCCAGAAGCAAGCAGTCCCAGGATTTGAAATTCACCTTGGGTATTTCCTATTTTTAGGTGACATGGCTTTTGTTCATTAAGAGGAATTTGAGTCTGTTGTTATGAGACATTTACACTCTCTCATGCAATTTCCCCCCAACAGCATCTGCAAACTGAGCTTTTTTTTGTGCGTGACATGATTAAGGGGCTTGAGCGGGCCTTTTAAGGTAACAAAAGGGGCAGTTTCCTTAGGACCTAGTGAAACCTACTGAGCATGCTCACAAATGACTAAATGCTCATTTGTTTTGGTATTTCTGTTCAAGACTAGATAAAAAGTCATCCATCAGATGTTCTGGATCTTATTTATTGCTGCTATAGATCTGATTAGAAAAAAGTGTTTGTGTTTTTTTAAATTAGGAAAGCATTTTTCCTATCTTCAGTTATGCAACTATTAAGTGAAAACGTTTTGCTTCAATTTTAACCAAAACTCTATTTGTTTTTAAAGAAACAAAATACAGAAAATTCAGCCAAACTATGAATGTTTTGGGAAAAGAATGACATGAAAGTGCCTGGTTTAAAGAGAACATGTTGTACAATAGCAGGCATTATACTTTGTCTACAATGTGCTCTGCAATGTAAAAAAAAATAGCACTAATTCAACATAAAAGGTGAGAAATCAAACAAACCCAAGTCAGAAAGTAGAGAAACTGAAAATTCAACATGTTTGTCCTGGGTTTTTAGGCTTATGCCCCAAAACAGAGATTTTCAGAATGTTCTAGTTTGCATACAGCCTCCCATACCTCACAATTGTGCAGACATTTCCCTCAGTTTGGCTATCTTACATCACCACATGCCAAATATACCAACTGCTTACAAGAAAAGATATTAGAAAAAAGCTATGTATATTTTAACCTCTTTTAATGCAATTCAGCTATTGGGAAACAAGGGAGTTAATACAATGTGACCAGCCAGCAATCCATGCAGCACATGGACTCACATTTATGTTAAGACACCCTGGGGTTTTTGGTTGTTTTTTCTTCTTTTTTTGGGGGGGGGGGGGGTAGGGCAAATAATACAATTCAAAACAGAAAGAGAGACTGCTACTATTCAATATGAAGCACTCAGAAGGACAGGCACATAAAAACTTAAGGATCTTTAATATCACCTTAAGGGGAACACATTAGAAAACAGTCTTTAGTAATATGATCACACTAGAATATCTGCATGACTTCATGTAAGTCACATGGAGTGCAACATTTATGTATGTATCAACTCCTACACATCTTTTTTAAATTTAATGCTTAGTAAGTGGGCCCTGCTTCATTCACTTCATATCCTCTTCCTATTCACTTGAAATGAAAATATTTTTAGTCTCAGGGATAGAGGTGCTTGTGCACTGGGGATTTATATGACTAATTTCTAATAGCATTTGATCAGAAAGAAAGCTCAGATGTGCCTCTCATACCTGGATTCAGCAAGCACTTAAGACTATACTTTGCTTTAAATATGAGCCACCCTAAATCAAGGAGTTAAACATGTATTTGAAGTTGGATATATGCTTTAGATTTCTGCTAAACTGCAGCCTTCCCACGCATCCGACACATTCATTGCACACTTTCCACCCGCTCATTAAAAGCCTGGGCAGTACTAAGATCAACATTACAGTCCCAATTACTTCACTCCTTTATAACCAGAATTTTTCTATGAATCTTCATAACCTCCTCCTTTTAAGTACAGTAATTCTTCCAAAAAAATCTATATATGAAACATTTAGGTCAACAAAACAAGGGTGTCCTGAGTAAAAAGCATGCACCTCCCTTCCTCCCCACCACTTCTCCAACTCCAAACAAAAAAAAAAAAAGCATTATGAAGCAAATTTCTGTTTGGTAATAACTTTAAGATCTTATGATATACAAAACAAGTCTAGTTTAAAGCAATTTGGTGTTATAACTTTAAATATGCATAATTTCCAAATTATTAGCCCAAAATTTCAGGCAGCACAATGTTCTTAGATTGCAAAAAAGATTTGGCTTCAGTTTGCTAAATTTAAGCCCTGATCCTGCAAACATATACATATTTCACTTTACAGTGTACCCTTTTGACTAACTTCTGTCATTATTACAGCATTAAGTTCTCAAGCATTTAAAACTACAACTACTAAACCAGTTTTGTTTGGTTTTTAACTGGATTTTGTGTAGAGCTGCAATTCAGGAAATAACTGAGCCAAGTCTAAGACTAAATATGCATTTTAGAATAACTTAATTCAAAGTGTTCAAAAATTATAGAATTGTGCGTTTCTGATTTCTTCATACTTTGAGGTTCAGTTTCAGAAAGAAAACAGCTTTTTCCATGAATAAAAGTAAAAAAGTATAGATAACAACCTGGAACCACCTTACAAAAGCCACCAGTAAACTCAAACAACCAAGAAAAGAACACAAATGGTTAAACGTACTAAAAATACCAAAATAAAAATCACGGTGAAAACATTTCTGACTTTTTTGCATAAACAAAAATAAATGCTGTGGGGGAAGGAAGGGGACAATAAGTCAAACATGTAAGACTAATGCAATTTTAGGATTCTTTTACAGCCAAAGAATGGTAAACATGATCAGAATCCAGTATTTATATTTTATTATTCAGTAATTTATTATGTAAAATATATCATGTTCTAATGCCCATGTACAAGACAGTATTTAAAACAGAACATTCATCTTAAAAGCTGCAATTCCTTGCCTTTTGAATATTTGATTCCTCTACATTTAATCTTCATTAAAGGCTTCCCCCATATAATGTCCTTTTCTTTACAAAAAGGAAGTTAAGTCATAACTGCTAAAGAAGTTTTTAAACATGACAGTTATACTCTCTGAAAAGTCATATGAAAATACTTCATACGCATACTAGAAACAGACCATATATTACACACAGCAAACATTTTCAAATATAATTGATTTGAAAAAATAATTTATTTTGAAATTAGAAAATTCCATGTTATAATCTGAACAAATCTAAGGCAACATGTATACCTGCCAAATTAAAAGAGAAAAAATAACCAGAATGAAAACCAATTATATTTCTAAACTTCTACCTGCTTTGCCCCTAAATAGAGATAACTGCAGCTAGTTTTTTTCACATTGGGGGCATTACTGTGCCACTAGATGAAATAACATTGTACCTTACATTGGCTGGTGTTCCAAGAGAAGGAACAAATATTCAAGACAGTTGTACACCTTTATAATATATTAATAATGAGAAAAAACATAAGCTTGATATTTTAGTCAACAAATTTATATTTGGTATTATTAAAATTAATTGGAAATGGGATTACAATCTTTCAAATTCCTTCATTTTATACAAATACTTTACTTTCTCACAATTATTCTTCCCTAGAAAAGACATATTACTAGAGGAAAATCATAAGCAGGATGATAAAATTGCTCCAATAATTTGCTTGGTGTATATTTCCCAGAAATATCTTAGTTCTGTAGAGTTTAAAAACACAGGTGCCTTTGAGACACACAGACTGAGAAGCCATGCACAAATTGCAAAAACCATACCAGAGGGCACGATTTCAATTTTTCACCATATTAACACTCAGCTGTATTCAAAAGACAATGGTTTTGCTCATAACTGCTGAAGTAAAATGAGGGTCTGTTTCAAGAGAAATATGAAACTAATTAAATGGAGAAGACGTACACAAAAAGGAATTACCTACTAACTTCCAAATCGTGGCTTGTAACTTTAAAAATGAAACTTGAAAAACACTGTTTTCCTGAAGCAGCTCCTTTACACCAACAGGCCTGAATCCATATTGAAAAGAGAGGGTTGGCTACTTACTAGACTAGATGGGATGCTCATTCCCAAGCCTGCAGGTCAGATCCCCACAGGTCCATGGGGAGCCCCACAGGCTTGGCCCTGTGCACTAGATCTAGTGCACAAGGCAATATGTAGCCTGATCCCGGCACATGGGGCTGGGCAGAGGTGCCATAGGCCCCAGAGGCTGACCCCATAGGGAGGACTAAGTGGAGGCACGGTAGAGCTCCGGGGCCCTGATCCCAATACACAGGGCCAAGAGGGGCAAGCTTGGTGTCCTGGGGCCCTAATCCTGGCATGCAGGGTACACCATGGGGTCCCAGGGCTCAATCCCTGCTCATAGGGCTGGGTAGGGGCAGCACAGGATCCAAGGCCCTGATCCTGGCTTGCCGGGCTGGGCAAGGGGCAGTGCAGTAAGGATCTAGGTATGTAGGCTCAATCCTGGGACTCAAGAGTCCAATCTGGCCTGTGAACAACCCCTTGTCACTCATTTGGCCCACAGGGTCAAATGGTTTAGCACCACTGAATTAAAAGTTTGGGTGTGACCCCTGGAGCCACAGCAGAGTGTATAACAACTAGCAACTCTAGGCATGTCGGTGGAGTGCATGTGCCCAGTCCTCTGCCTGCAAGTATATCCACAAGTGTGCTAAGTGCAGTGTACAATACGAGGATAATTTGAGTTGGATAGAAGAGGATGGTCTCTCAAGAGGGAGGCTATAATTTTTCATTAGGAAAGATAGTGACACTAAAGAACCAGAACCTATAACCCAATTAAGCCCTTTTATTTTCTAGGACCAGCCATGAATTATCTTGAGAGGTCAGTGGCAGGTTACTTATGGGAGAAAAGGTTTACAGAAAGGTTTTGCATTGCTTATGCTGACCCTCAAATTTACTTTATGGGTTATAATTTGAAGCATGCAGCAGTCTTGCCTCATGCAGGCAAGGCCAAGATTCACTACAACCTGTACACTGGCTAAATCACAGATCCCTTCAATCCTCCTTTCTCTTTGCCACCATTTCTCATCCAAATCAGATCTCTCCCCTAAGTGGCTGTATTCCAGAAACCAGAAGTAAATATTGGTTTGTGAGATGACATGTTTAGCCGTATCAGTTTAATAAATCTGCATCCACCTAACCAAACTACAAATTAATGACCTAGGCCCTCATGAGCTCTTGCCATTACTTTGGTAAAGTATTAGATTTTATCCAGAGCACAGGCATCGCCGAATTTCCCCCACAAAGTATGATGGGCTCTCAAACTACTGCATATGAGAGAATAAACGGGACATTTTGACTGCTCTTACATTAGCAGATATTCACCATACAAAATGTAGGCAGGGACACAACCCTGCTTAGATTTATTTTAGTGAAACACTTAAGATTAAAATTCAAACAGCTCACCTGCATGTTAATTTAAGTGGAAAAAATGCAAGGGTGTTAGGATAACTCCTCAATGCAAAGTAAGGTTCCCATGGACTTGATGAAACAAAAACAAACCAAATGCAGCTCAATCATTTGTAGTGTTAAAGGGAGAGCATGAGTAGAAGTTAGCAAAAATATATCACGGGAAGAGAGCAGATGTGCCAGTGAACACGCTGCTGGTAACACTTCTTTTGTGTTAGCAGGTGCCACTTTACACCAGCACTGTAAACAGTATTAATGATTTGACACTGGTCATGACTACATAGTTAACTCTCCAGCCGACGTTCCATTGTATTCTGACAAGAAGCAGGACCTTTTCCCCGCCTCCTTCCCTCCGCTCCTTCACCCAGGTTTGAATTTAGAGATGGCATTTGAACCCCTGGGTGCATCTACATGTGCACTTTAATGTGCCTTAGTCTACTTTAATGCACATTGCAGTACTACAAAATACCTGTGCTCTTTAGCCAACGTGCATTAAAATAGACTAATGCACATTTTCCTAGCACCTCACAATGGAGGTACTATATTTAATGCGCATTACCTAAAGCACATTAAAGAACATGTAGATGCATCCACTGTCAGCTTTTTCACATATAATAATAAAAACATACCAGCTGCTGCCGTTCTGAAACATTCCCTTTTGAAAAGGCTCCAAAAGTTCACGCGTCTGAACACAACTTCAACAGGAAGTGCATCAATCTTGTATTCAAAACTGGGGATAATTTAGGGACTCCTGGTACACAGTAGATTCCCTGAGCTAGTTCACCTGGCTGTGAAGTGGGTGTTGAGAAGACCCAGACTTAAATTACTTCAGTATGCATGCCAACACTGGCTTGAGGGCTGGAGTGGCTCTTGAGGGCTTCATGGCTGCCATGATAAGCATGGGGCTATCCTGGTAACTGGGCCAACCCACATGGTGGAATACAGATCAGACTTCATTTTATACCTGCCTGGAGGGCCAGCAAGACTGGTTGGTCCATGGACCTGGGAGGATCCCAGAACTTTCTGGAAGATATTCTCACCAACCAGCCACCTACCAACAGCCACTCTGTTGATGACTTGATCAAACTATGGAATAGCACACTGGCCCTTGCCATACACAAGGTGGCACCCAGGCATCCATTCCCACTGCTGTGATGGTGCATATCGCCTTAGTATGAGGGGAAACTGAGGCAGTTGAAGTGGAATGGGTATGTGGTTAGAGCTCAGATGGCTTTTGACCCACACCAAATAGCTGCAACACAGATCCTTTTCAAAGGACTCAACAAATAAATCTCTTTTCTCCACTGCCACATCTACCGAGTACTGTCTGATGAAACTGTTCTGGTTGTTGAATGGCCTCATTAACCCTGTTTGTCTCTGCCTGGAAACAAAGTCATCTGCATTCTACTGTAACATGTTTGCTACCTAATATAGGCAAAAATTGCTCATATCTAGTACAGCTTGGAAACCACCAATGTAATTGCAGCCCCAGCCTAGGGACAGAAGTTACATATAAACTGGTTTAAGTGATCAGAAACTGGTTTAAATCTGTAACAGAACAGAAGTTCAGTACACTTTAACCACTTACAAAATGATCAAAACTGGTTTCAAGATAAACCTGGTTGGATGTAGTATCAGATTTAACTGATTTAGATCAAATCGGTTAATGGAACGTCTGTCCCAGATTCCTTCCCGTTCAAGTTAACTCACAGTCCCCCAGTATCCCAGGATACTTTGCAGCCCTGGACTGAGCTGTGCCGTCTGCTCCAGAGAGCAAGGTTGGCCCCTCTGCTTCCTAGTCAGAGCACTATCACTGTGCAGCCTGGCTGGCATCTAGCCACGCTCCCTACCCCTCTGCTCAAGTGCTGGTGTCCCTCATTCCTGACCCACAGCCCTCTGCCCCTCCCCTAGCCATGCCAGAGGGGGACTATAGCTGCTAGGAAGACAGGACCAGGGCCAGATCCTGCAGCTGCCTGCCCTCCCCAGTAGTGCCCAAGGCCCATGTGCGGGAGGCCACAGCTGCTGTGATCAGAGCAGAGCAGAATGCATGGGGGAGGATACAGGCTGCCTGCTGCAGGGCTTGGAGTTCCCCACCCAACTGCCTGCCCCCCCACAGTCCTCCGCAGCCTAGTGGGTAGGATCTGGCACAGGAGGGCAGAGAGGCTCAGTGCTGCCACCACCACCAGGAGCCCTGCGCCAGTCATGCCACCGTGGTGAGGCACACCCTGCCTGCCTAGAAGCACTGGGGGTGGTGATATGGAGTTGTGTCCCCTGCTGCTGCCACCAGGTGAGCAGACCTCTCATCATGGTGACACAGCTGGTGCAGGGCTCCCAGAAGTGGTGGCAGCAGCACTGAGCCGCTCTGCATTCTTGTATAGGGTCCTGCCTACTGGGCCATAAAGGCCCCAGAGGCAACAGGGTGGGGAGCCCACATCCACCCCTGCCACATGTACAAATCAGGGGAGGTATGTGCCCCCCCCAAATTCCCCTCCTCAAGAATGTGTGCAGCAGCTGGGAGCCAGCCACCTCTCCCCCACACCACTCCCCAGATGCACTGCCCATGGATCCATCACACTTCCCAGCCAGCCCTGTCCCAGCTGGGCACTGTCCCCAGCCCCAGCACTTCCATAACTTATCTGTAGGCAACTGGGGGAGCTCCTCTCCACCACTGCCTGGATGTATTTTTGGCCACGTGCTCACATGCATGTAGTGCCTCCTGCATCCCACTCCTCCCAGTCCCTTGCAGGTCTGCAAGAGGAAATCTTTGGTTTCTCGGGTTTTTCTTTTTCTCCTTTTTAAAAAAAATCTGTGTTTTTCTCCTTGAAAGGTGAAAAATCCATGTTTTTCACAACAAACAGAAAACCTGGATCACTCCTGATGACTGTCATCAATTTATGGATGATACCCAACTCCTCTTCTTCATCCAACCCAGGCCCTGAACTCTTGGCCCTTACTCAAAGCCTGGCTATGTTTGGGCATTGGATGCAGGTGAACAAACTGAAGCTAACTCCTGACAAGATAGAGACGATGGTGGTTACGAGACCTCATGACTTCGGAGTTGGGAGGGGGATTAGGGGTACCTATCATCAGTGGGATTCAGCCTCCCCTTGTCACTCAGATTCACATCTTTGGGGTGCAACTGATTCCTTTGCTGTACCTGGATTTTCAAGTTACAGGGATGGGTGGGAGCACTTTTCGCCAACTCTATCTGATGAGGAGACTGTGAACCCTATGTCAGATTCAAATCTGACCATAAATTTTCCATGTGCTCTTTTGCAACCCCAAGACCTGAGTACTGCAGTGTGCTCTATATGAGACTACCACTGCAGACCAATAAGCTACACAGCAGCCCAGTCTCACTCAGGCTTGGGTGACCAGAAGCACATTACTTCAGTTTTCCAGAGACTATGCTGGCTTTCAATATGTATATGCACAATACAAGGTTATGATCTTAAACTTGAAATCCCTAAGCCCTGGACTCTATGAATATAAGGAAACACTTTCTCCCGTGTGTTCTAGCATGAACCCTAAAGTCAGATGAGGAAAAACTCCTGCAAGTACCATCCATATGCCATGTCTGGCAAAAAAACCCCAAAATGTAACAAAACAAAACAAAACAAAACACAAAACAAAACAAAACAAAACAGGTGGTTGTGCTTGATAGCAAGGCCTCAGCTCTGGAATGACCTTCACTTCGTGGCTTATCAGAGCATAAGCCTGGACATCTACAGAAAACATTGTAAGACATTTTATTTTATGGGCAGACTTTTAGCGGGAAGGATTAGGTTTTGGGACACTGCTTGGGGAACTCGTCTGTTGCCTGTTAAATTATAAAACCAAGTAAAATAGTATGTATCTTGTTATTTACTGTGAGCTGTCCTGAACCTTTTCAGGAGAGGGCAGCATATAAATCTAGTAAATAAATGTAAATAAACAAATATGCCTCATATGGGCTTTCCAACATAATTATTTTCAGGAGAAATGAAGGATGAGGCTAAAGCTATGGTTTCTTAAGAAAGGGGAATACTACATACAGTTCAGAATGGATATGGTGGGAATGACCACCTTCCTGCTGTTGACGCTGAGCTAGTGTGTGATCAGTTAGAAGAGTCAGACATTTATAAGTCAGGAGAACCAGATGAACTTCACCTGAGAGTGCAGAAGGAGCTGGTTGAAATCACTGAAGAACCTCTGGTGAAACTTCCAAAACTCATGATGCTGCGGCTGGGGTGGGGGGGAGGAAGAGTCCCTGAAGACTGGAAGAGGGCCAATGTTGTGCCCATCTTCAAGTAATGGAGGAGAGAGGACCTGGACAACTATGGGCCAGTTAGCTTAACTTCTATTCCAGGTAAAATCCTAGAAAAATTAATCGAGGCGTCTACATGCAATATGTTTGCAGAAAGTAGGATTCTGAACAACAGCCAACATGGCTTCACCACAGGGAGGTCTTGTCTTGCCAGTCTCATCTCCTTCTACAACCAGATAACTCACCACCTGGATAAGAGAGAGGAGGTGGACATTGTATACCTAGAATTCCAGAAGGCCTTTGATCTGGTATCCCATTATGTTCTCATAAGAAAATTGGAGGATTGTGAGCTTAACTGCTCAACAGTTTGGTGGATAGGAAGCTGGCTGTGGGGTAAGACCCAGAGAGTCCTAACAAACGGATTTGTGTCATCCTGGTGAGAAGTGGCCAGTGGTGTCTCTAAAGGGTCCGTACTTGGTCCAGCGCTTTTAAACATTTTTATTAATGATTTGGACTTGGGGGTGAAGAGCTCACTGGCCAAGTTCGCAGATGATACCAAGTTATGGGGGACCATGGGCACACTTGAAGATAGGGTACAGATATAGGCGGACCTAGACAGGCTGGCAAGCTGGGTGGATTGGAACTAGATGAAGTTCAACATTGAGAAGTGTAAAGTGCTTTATCTGGGGATAAATAATCCCCAACATAATTACAGGCTTGGTGGCACCAAACTAACTAGCACCATGACTCAAAGACACCTAGGGGTAATAACAGGTCATAGTCTGAACATAATTCATCAGTGCAGTGCTGTAGCCAGCTGAGCAAACAATAGGGCTGTACGTAGCTTTGGTCGCTGATTCAATTCGGTGGAGATTCACCCCAATTCAGCATTCAAATCTCCGAATCGGATCAGGGGACCCTTTAATCTCTCCAAATTGAACTGGAATCCTCCGAATCAATTCAGAGAGACTCGACAATTCAGACACAGACATGGCTTTAAATGTTTTTTTCTGCATACCTCAAGGTATGAGGCAGCATGCAAATGTTGAGATGCTGGGAGAAATGGAGTGTCCCATAGGAGCATGGGGAGACCCCCAGCATGCTCAGCAACAGACCTGGAAGTGAACCACAAGCACTTCTGGGTCTGCCGGGGAGTGCATGGGGGAGCGTGCAGGAGATTTCCCCCCCAAGTGACTGGTGTCTCCTGGGTCTGGGGAGGCAGCTGGCATCTCCCTAAAGCTGACTGCCAAGCTGTGGAAGTACAAGGGAGTCCCCTGTGGTAGACCCAGAAGTGGACCATAAGTACTTCTGGTGCACTGCCAAGCATGTGAGGGGTCCCCCCACACTCCTGTGGGATGCTCTATCTGCCCCACCATTGCAGTGTTTACAAGCCATGCCCGGTACCTGGAGGTATGTAGAAAAAACATTTAAAGCTGTGTCTATGGCCAAGTCGATGATTCTCTGAATCATCATCGAATCTTCAGATTCCATCAAATCAAAATTGGGACAGCAATTCAAATCAATGAATTGAATCGCTGTCCCCAGTTCAGGCCAAATCCGAATCGAAGATGGCCCATTTCTCACCTCAAGTAAAACCAAGGAAGTGATTCTGCTGCTTTACTCAGCATTGGTGAGAGTGCAGCTGGAGTACTGCAGCCAGTTCTGGGCACCGCATTTCAACAAAGACATAGAAAAGCTTGAGAGAGTTCAGAGAAGAGCCACCCATATGATCAGAGACTTGCAAGGCAAGCCATACAAGGAAAGGCTGAGGGACTTTGGCTTCTTCAGCCTGGAAAAGAGAAGGTTGAGAGCGGACTTGGTAGCAGCTTACTGCTACATCAGGGGAATACATCAAAGACTCGGCGAACAACGATTTACCAGGGCACCCTTGGGGAAAACCAGGAGTAATGGCTACAAACTCATGGAAGACCATTTCAGGCTTAACTGTAGGGAAAAACTTCTTCACAGTCAGGGTGTCCAGACTGTGGAATAAGCTCCTCCAGAAGTGGTGCAATCACCTACCCTGGAGATCTTCAAGAGGAGACTGGACAGTTATCTCACTGGGGTAACCTAACCACAGTTGTCTTTCCTGCCTAGTGCAGGGGGGCTGGACCCAATGATCTTGTGAGGGGGGAAGTTTGACTCTTTAAAAGGGACAGACCACACTCTGAACTGCTTGTATTATGTTATAGCCTGGGGCTCATAATTTTGGTTGCTGTTTATAAACTGATGGACCGAGCCAAGGCAATTGGGGAAGAAGAGGCATCACTGGGGCCACAGTACAGCGTGGAGAGCCCAGCGCCAGTGTGGGTGCAGAGACAGGGCTGCGGAGAGCCCAGAGACAAAAGGAGATGCTGAGCTACATCAAGGCCTCTGAGAGACAATGTTTAAATACCATCTGCAAGGCTTGGGGCATGGTAAAGGGATGGTTTTGGAGCCATGGGCTGAGGGTGTCCCGTGAGGCATCCATTTTGAGTGGGACCCAAAAGGTGTCCAAGAACCCACAGGGATCAGTCTGGTCCATCAGGGCAGCCTACAAACTCGAGGGCAGCCTCCCTATTTGTTATAATTACCAGCAAAACGTGGCTGGTGAGAAAAAGGGTGCCTGTTAGGATGGGATTCAATACTGACAAGTGCAGGGTACTACACCTAGGTAGAAAGGACTAGCAGCATACTTACAGGCTGGAGAACTCCCTTCTCATCAGCACAGAGGCAGAAAAGGATCTTGGAGTCATCAGAGACTCCAAGATGGACATGGGCTGCCAATGTGGGGACGCAGTCAGGAAGGCTAACTGCACCCTGTCATGCATCCACAGATGCATCACTAGCAGGTCCAAGGAGGTGATCCTCACCCTCTATATGACATTGGTCAGGCCGCAGTAGGCATACTGCATCCAGTTCTGGGTGCTGCACTTCAGGAGGGATGTGGACTACATGGAAAGGGTCCAGAGGAGGGCCACTCGCAAGATCAGGGGGCAGCAGGGCAGGCCCTATGAGGAGAGGCTACGAGACCTGAACCTGTTCAGCCTCCACAAGAGAAGGCTGAGAGGGGATCTGGTGGCTGACTATAAACTGACCAGGGGAGACCAGCAGGCAATGGGAGAGTCCCTGTTCTCCCGAGCGCTACTGGGAGTAACAAGGAATAACAGCCATAAGTTGACAAAGAGTAGATTCAGGCTAGATATCAGGAGGTGCTACTTCACTGTCAGGGTGGCTAGGATCTGGAACCAACTTCCAAGGGAAGTGGTGCTCACTCCTACCTTGGGGATCTTCAAAAGGAGACTAGACAGACACCTTACCAGGGTCGTTTGACCCCAGCATTCTTTCCTGCCCATGGCAGGGGGTCGGACTTGATGATCTGCTCAGGTCCCTACTTACTATGAAACTAGGCAAGACTGACAGACATAGAGCCCTAGGGGTGACATGGCCATCCCTGGGGACCCCATCCTGTGACAGTTGCCTTTAAACTTGCCTCAATAGTGTATCCCTTCTTCTTGTACTCCTTAAGACACCTCCACAAATGCTGCACAAGCATTCAAACTGTTTCAGTGATGCCCAAAACAAACGCATTGAAGTTTTGCACTGTAGGATGCTAATTACTGTGGCAACATAATTTTCAAGTTTACTTCAAATCAATTAATTACAGTCCTGAATCCTTAAAACTGAACCTGTTTTATAGGGACTGCTGGTGTTACAGGATCATTTCCATATTATAATGTTATGTCCCTGCAAAAGAGTCATTCCTTTCCCAAAGAAAGAGAGGAATTTAAAGGCTCAATCCAAAGACTCACCCCCCTTGAAATCCAAATTAATAAGGGGACCGTGTTAAGAATATGTAATTTTAGTACTATTGTAAAATTATCTTAAACCGCTACATTGCAGGTCTCCCTTCTGGATTCAGAAGTTAAGCCTTGTAACAGAACTTCTTCTAAAACTATCCCTTTAATTCCCCTAACCTAGATGTGGTCTGTCTGGAAACGCCTCTATTCATAATTTTACGGATACATAATTTAGACCCTTACAAAGGCATCCCATTTTTGTTTTTACGCCTAAATTATCAGTAGCTCACTTGCTTTTATCTTAAATATTACAAAAAGGTGAGCTTATCAATGAATCCAGAATCAAGTTCAATTATCACATGACTTTCAACACTAGATAATCTTTCATTTAATAGCTGACCTTGACTGTATGACCAGGGCTTTGCAGGATACTACCCCTGGCCCTGCACCGACACAAACTGAGTACTCTGCTTAAAGCAACACTGTGTACAGTAATTTGAAGCAATAAACTGGGGTTTATTGCCATTTGCATGTATGCCCAGGACCGCAGCACATTGAGCTGAGTAGGCACAGCCCCAACTGGCATGGGGCCAGGGGGAGAGAGATCAGCCTACCATCCTGGTACTGTTCTCCTCCAGCTCAACGTGCTGTGGAAGGGCTGTCTAGGGCACAAGGGTGCTTCGCTGTGGGGTTAGCCAGCAGGCAGCCCTTGCACTGAAGCATCCTTGCGTCCCAGCCAGGGCAAAAGTTTACACATGCACTGCTGCGGAGTAAATTAGTTTACTCCAGCCTAATAGAGGTACATGTGTAGACACTAAGACATTAGCAGGGCAGCTAATCTACTGTGCAGTAAACGTCTAATTTAGATGTGCCCAGAATGTCTGCATATTTAATAGCCAAATTTAGACAAAAGATGACTCTCATGACACCTTTTAATATGAATCCACGATTGGAGTCCTAAGGTAAAAAAAAAGCATATGCACACTGCAACAGGTTTCACTGCATTAAGAATCACCCAGAATCATCATTTTGGAAGACAACAATAAAACACATTGTTTCTAATCGTCAGCCAGTTTCTCATACAGTGTGTCAAACACCCATTTTAACCCCATCCTTCCTCAAGGCTGAGGACTGACCTTAGCAATCTGGACGCGTGCCTGCCCACCTCAGAGTAGTTATAAAATGACAGACTTTAATAACAGAAGAGATCACCTGGCCTGCCTTCTTGCATGAGAGAGGCCAGATAATTTAACCAAGTGATGCCTGTACCAAGCCAGGTAACTTCTGGTTGAACTGAGAATCTTTATATACACAACTAACTCTAGGTCAAAAATGTTCATGTGGCAGAAAATTAAACTATGCCCTTTGGTAAACTGTTCCTTCCAATGGCTAATTCTCCAAACATGTTAAAAATGGTCTTTAAGACTCAATGCGTCAAATCTGGGGTATATGCCACTTTAGACATCTCTGGCCTGATTTTCCCACGTGTTTGGCACTTACAGTGACCATTAACAGCAAAGAGTTTTGAGTGCTCACTACTTTCACTACTTCTAAAAAGCTGAAGTTGATTATTTAAAAAAAAAAAAAGAAGAAAAAAAAAGTGCACCCAAAATTAGAGACCATATTTGAACACAGTTCTACAGATTTTCACTGTCACCAGAGAAGCTGACCAACCATGACAAACAATGTTCAGGAATTATTAACCCTACTAGTCTCCAGGACTCCCTGCTGAAGAACGCTGTCTACTACAACCACTTGCCATCCACAGATGGTATTCCCCCTTCTTCCCTATGTGGCCCACACAGTTCACTGATCACCACCAACAAGATGAAGGAGGAGAGCAGAAGGTTATGGCAAAGCTGGAAAATCTGATTCCCAGCACTGACAGCATGAAGCGCTCATACAGGACATTCTGTCACAGATCAGAAGATTAAAGTATTCACATTGTATCCTTCACAACACCTAAGCCAGATCTTTCCCAGAAATAAGTCACATCACCATGCTCAATTTGTCTTCACTGGTATGGCCTTCCAGAATTACCGCTATGCTTTGCATTCACCTGTCACCCTGTTCAAAGCACTCTCTTCCTCACCTTACAGTAATTACTGGCCAAAAGAAACAAAACAAATAACATCCACTAGTGAATATTTTTATGTGAGCACAAGTCAATTCCTACTCCAGCTGGAGACCTCAGTAAAGCAAATTAAAAAATATCAGAGCGTAAAAACCTCCAACGGGAAATGTAAGAGGAACAGGGAATAGTGCTTGCACTGGGACACGTGTCAACAGCCAAAGGCGAAGGAAACTAGGAATGCCAGGTGAACATCTGAAAGTCAATTCAACAGCCACCTTGCAAGTTTCAGAAGCACATGCTTCTGTTCTCCTAGTCCAGAAAATTCCTGCACATGTTGAGAGAATGACACCGAACACTTTTCCTTTTTGGTCTGGTTATATGCTAAATCAGTAGAGTCAAACATAATGAGAAATTCAAAAAGAGTAGTGGACATTTTCAGACAAATGAAACCGTGTAAGGAATTTATACTAATTTTATATGATACAGTATGTAGAGCTTCTTATACATTTTTGAAAGACTACCAAATATTTGTAGTAAGAAGATCTATTGGACTATTATGCCTGTTTTGGCAGATGCCAAGAAACAGTTCTTCTACTCATCAATTTATCTTTTAGACCCATATGTGGCAATTTATTGGCATACAATACAAACCACCGTACAAACCAGGTGTAACATTTATCAAAGAAAAGTGTTAAAAAGATCTCTAATGTGAAATGTAAATTATAATTAAAATAAACTTCCAGATTTAAATACAGAAAACCTAAATAACAAACAATAGCTTTTCCTAATCTTTCTTTCCCCTTGAGCACTGATTTATCTTGGCACAAATTAAATAGTAGAAATTACACCCAGATACACAGAAATGAAAACATCACAGTTTACTTGCGAGACAAAGCAGTTATCCTAATACTACCTGGCAACATGGAATCATTTAATTCCCTATTCCACACTTGATTAAAATCCTAAAGAGAGAGAGAGACCCCAGCACTAAATTCTAGAAACAGTTACTGGGCATCTTTATGGCCCCAGTGACCCTCAAGAGGATTCATTTCTAAAACCTTAACAATACCTTGTCATTAGCAGTAAGAAGGGAATCTACTATTAAAGACTATAGGCATTATAACTGCAAATGGTTTTAAAAGCCAAAAGCCAGGTACGTATTTCATCCCTGGGATTTCTTTTTCACTCAGTGAGAGGCCTTTCAAAAAGGTCTTGTTATGTTTCAAGGAATCCCTCACAGTGATAAATGATCGGCTAAAATAAATGAAAAGGCTAAAAATGGAAATTACATGGTTCCGAAATAAAGAAATGTTGTAATATCGCTCTGTTTAGAGATCTACATTAACTATCCAGTTCCAATTTTCACAACTGTTTAAAAAAAAATAAAGGAAATTTTACACAGAATGTTATGATCTCATATCATTATAAAATATTCTCATTTAAGCAATGAATACTACACAAAGACAACAGGAGATGAAAAATGGATGTTCCAACTATTAATCACTCTATTCATGTCAAGGTGCTCTAACATATACGTCTCATAGTATCATTTAAACCTATTAATTTTTGACATAATAAAATTAACTGACGTCAAAGCTAAAATTCTTCTCTGGTTTGTCAATTAAATATAATATTTTAAATGTAAATAGCTTGATTTTTTTGTATTAATTTCCTTTGTTTTCTATTAAAAATCAAAATTGAGACAAGAATTTTGGCCCATGAGATAACAGACACAATAAAAACAATGCACTACTAGGTTTGCTGCAGATTTTGAACAACACTGGGTATATTTCTAATTATTTGCTTTGCATCTAAGTAACCAGAAGGCTTCCAGAAAGCTTTTCTGTTTAAGAAATGTTTCATTTAATGCTTTAATAGACTCAGTATAAATATACATATGAGTGCTTTGATGTAATTTTTATCTAATGTTCCCATGTAAATCCATTCAAGAGTTTTATTTTATACAACTTGGACTGAAGAATTATAAAGCAAACAGCTAGTATACTAACCTCTGATCTGATCAACTGAAATGGTACATCGTATCAAGTATTTATACTACATTTTACAAAAATTTAAAGAACACCTGTATTTAAAATCTCCTTGGGCTTGTGCTAGTAATTGTGTAAAGAAACTACTATTACCTTAAAGAATCACAACAATATGGCATAAACCAGAAAGCCATCATGTCTTTGTAACGGGCCCTGAGGCGAGACTTTTTCCCTCTTTTAGTATCTATCTGTTCACCCTTCCCAATCTTAAAAAAATTCTCTCAACTTCCATGTTTCTAATGCGCTCTCTCTCAAATCACTGTTTATTCCATATTTATTACATCTCCCCAACTTACTTTTCTTTCTTTCTTTTTTTTTTGTCCCTATCACTTGATTTTAGTCCTGGTTTTTAAAGTTTCTGTATTTCCAAAACCTTAGTTTTAGTAGTAGGGTTGAATTGAGGTTATAGGTTGTGATGGTCCATGGAATATATGAGAGGTAAGGACTTTTCAGTAATATCTTTTACTAGACCAACTGCTAGTTGGGAGAGATGTTAGACAAGCTTTCAGGCACAAACTGCCCTTCCTATTGCATACTGCATCCATAATGATCGACTAGTAGAAGAGCAGGATTGCTGCTTTTATTTAAAGCACAAATATATAAAATACCAATGCAAGCAACAAGATATTACATTACATCATCCCTCCTAAAGCGCTCCATTACATGCAACCTGTATATTTTATTTTTAATTCCAAGGTAAACTCTTAAGCTGATCATTAAACCCTACCCAGGGCTAAAGGTCCAAACAGAATGTCTACACTACGCAATGGAATATGGAAACTCTATCATGTCAACAGTTCAAAAATCCCAAATGATCCAGCAATCACTTTAACCCCCCAAAGATGATGATTCTTTTGCTCCCACCACTGGCCATAATTCTCTGTGCACACGGAAGTCATGTTAGCAAATGTTAATATTCACATATTTAAAACTGGTATCACAGAAAAGAGTTTCTATCATACTCTTTCTCTGGTGTCACTGCCTGTCTTTTCTCTTCTTTTTTCCTTTACTTTTTTGTTTTCCTTTTACATTAAGTTTTTTCCCTTTATGGACCATGGAGCAATTTTTCATTCACCAGTGTTATACTTGAAAAGATTTCATATAAACAGTGCTTAGATTGCATCTTATACGGTATTTCATATTAACAGGCTTAAAAATTAGAGTAATAAAATTTTATTTAGAAGAAAAAACTCAAAGGAATTTGCTAAATGCCTCACTAAATGTTAGCATAACCAATTACATTTTTCATGTTCATAGTGTATAAATGTTCCTTTTTCCTTCCTCTTCAGCTCTGGATTAATTGTCCTTATCAGTGACTTCAGAATTCTCCTAGTGTACTAGAGATTAATCTATCATTCAAAAAAATCATCACGAATATGAAATGTTGCAACTTCTGTAAGGTTTCTTTAGAAATGGAAACATTTCTAGCAAACACTTATATCCTTTATAATTTATGTTTTAAATATTTATGGACACATAATATGCAGCTTCCGAGTCAGATGTACCGCAGCAATTTCAAGCAATGGTACCTATAAGATTTATTGCTGAAGGTGCAGGTGTATTGCTATTATAATACAAGTGAATTGATCTTATGTGGCTTTTTGTTTTAATTTAGTCACAGACCCAAAGCTAAATCTGTTATAACCACATAAAAGAAAGTCAAATTACACATAATGGCTTGGGATTTTATCTAATTTTTTAAAACTTCACGATAGGCACATTTCCCAGAGTTCTGCTCTTCAGAATCAATTAAGAGGCACTCATTTCTATTGCAAAGGTGTTCTCATTTTTCCATACCATGCTTACATTTAAAGATTTGCATACTAACCTCTAAAATAGGGACTAATTTCTAAAACAATATGTAATATTACAATAATATTTTAATTTGATATATTTTGAGTGGCTATGTTAGGTATTTTAACACAACAGGCTCTGCAATAGGAAGTCCTTGTTGTTCGATTTTTTTTCATTTTAAATTTTTATACAAATTAAATCTGCATTAGAAGAACATTACTATCACAACATTTTTTAAAAGTATTCCTATATCAGTTAAGTTCTGGGTATGTTTCCCCAAATACTTTTTGCAAGTTATAAATAACTGCTTTCCACTCAGAACACAAAAATAACTTGAAATACCCTACAGAAACAAATATGCTTTACAGAGAAAATAGAGATTTTTGACAAGTGAGTAAAAAAGACAGACAGAAGTAAGAAGGAAAGCCAGGTACAGTAATATTTTCTTCAACGAACAGCAATTAATTCTGTTTTTAAAAACTCGGTATTAAACATCAATAAGAAAAAATGCAAGGTCACTATTTTAGGAAATCTCTCAACAGTCTGTTTTGTTAACTCAATTCCTATAGTTTGTTAACTTTCACAACAAAGCATGCTAAGCTTAGTAAAGCTTTGAAGTGAAGTAGGGTGGGGGGAGGGCAAAAGGCTGGGGATGACTGCAAAGGAGCACAGTGTGTTGATGATTTTAATATGGAATCCTAAATAAGCCAACTGAGAATGGCTTTAACTGAATGTACTAGAAACAGACAAGTAATTTTTGAGCCTAAAACTATCTACCATATTTATCCATCTATTTTATACATAATGAAGGTCACCCAATGCTTTTATCTGTCTTCTAAAAAAAATTCATGCAATTTCTCAATCTTGGAGATACCTCCTCTGGAGCCAATAAAAGCACTCTCCTAAAAACATTTTGTATGATAAAGTAGAAAGTATCATACTATTAAATGTTAGCTAGCAAACTTCCCTAGCTCACATTCTACTGCCCTTTTTCAGTGTCCAAGCTTGGATTACGGGCTAAAATTGCAACCTTATTTTTGGACTTCTGAATGTACAGGAGTTGGTTGTGCCACCCTACCAAGGCTTTAAAAATTCCAAGTGTTCTAGCTATCTTCCAACCACAGATAAACATTTTAAAAAAATTAGTACTTTTAAGATGCATTAAAATCTTTTCCAGTTCTGCTCTCTAAGATGCTTACATACATGCACATTAGAAAAGTGTCACTGATGTGCCATAATTATTTCATTTATAGTTAATAATCTGCTGAATTAGAAAAAGGACCATCACTCTGTTAATGTGTATTAAAATAATATGGGAATACGGTATTATACATGTATAACAGCTCATTTTTAAAGATTTAATAACTTGCCCCATTTTATATTTTAACACCATCAGGACTAGAACACAACTTGCTTGCTTATTTTCATTTAAAGCATCAACAAAGATGAGAGTATATACTTTTTTGATATTTTTTTGGGGGGGGGGCAATTTTTGTTATTTAAAAGCATGAATGGTTTTGGAGGAATATTTAAACAACTGACATTTATGCTTGAAAACCCTAAAAAACTTTCCAGTATGGAAGAAATACTTAAAACAATTTATAAACATTTGGATTCAGAGCTCTTTATTTACAATGTTGATGCTACCATACAAACTGGAAAAGCAGAAATGGAGACACTATTATGGTTAGGACACCGCTCTGCAAGTGTTTCCTTTGATTCGCTCTCACATCTAATCAAACATTGAAAAAAAAAATATTACAAGACGAAGACTGAAAAAAAAATCATAATGAACCTCTCAGATGAGAAACTAATTGGTACTAAGTACACAATGGCTTACATTTAATCCTGTTAATAATCACACAAAAAAGAAATAAAAGACTCACTTTTCAGCCATCTCTCTGGACGACTGGGCTAAAATAACAGCATGACTAAATCTGACATTGACCCCTTGGCCCTGCTAGGAGTTTAAAGAATTCCTTCAAGTCTTCTGAGACCTTTTCCCCCTCAACTACTCCACAAAGGGTGGGCTAGTCTCACACACTTGATGGTCTCCTTTGCATAACAGGTATAGTCAAGAGTGTTCATGTATAAATTATGTTCCAGTTATAACAACATAACACTTGACTGAATTAAATTCAGGAAGTTGGTAATAAAATAGTTGATACTATGTAACAAGTTGCCTTGTCAAATGCCCACTTTTGTGGGTGGCTTTATGTTAGTGACTCGAACACACAAATGGCCTGAAAACAGGATTTGCGTAATCATGGTAATAAGAGAGAGAAATAAAACAAAAAGTATAATATGTAAACAAATGGAACTTGCCTACTGAGGCACTTGCACTAAATTTTAAGAGCCAACACATATACACGTTCAAGTTCTCAGGCTGTTCTGGCAGTCAACTTTCAAAGAAGCCTATTGAATAAGACTGCTCCACTTATTTTAGCTTCCTTTCACAGACTTATTTACAGGACTACAACTTTGATTACAACATGAACACACTCCAAAAAAAGCGTACTGGCAAAGCCAGAAGCTTGTAAACAAAATCCTATGAAAAGAAAATGAGGCATTACCACTATTGGCAAGTAGTTTACTTTTGTTTGTCTTCTTCACTTCTTTATAAAGATCTTTTACTTTCTTAACCAAAAAATGCTTTCAATTTTAAAATTGCCTGGATCACTAGGTTATTTACCATTTTATCAGAGTATCACTAATATTTATAAAAATAAATGTAAATAAACTTCTAAGAGAAAAACAGAGGGCCATATCTGATTCTCAAGGGTTTTTTTTGTTTTGTTTTGGCAAAAGGATGAAGTATCATAACTAACATGCTCTTCATATTTATTTGCAACTCCTGGAAGTTAAAAGTAATATTTATGGAACTTCTGAAGGAACAAAGCATAGCAACTTAAAGAAAAAAAATATATACACCAATAAAATCACAAAACAAAATTCTCCATTTTCTTTACAACCAAAAAAGAAATGCTTCTGAAGAAACAAGGAATACATCTCTCTCATAGTCTATGTGAAATCATTAACAACAACAAGGATAATATTAATAAAAAATAATACCTGACTTGGTCACACTTACAACATAAATAGCTGACATAGAGAAAAATAGTTTAGCTTTGTGCTATTTCACAGCCAATTTTGAATACTATTACTCATATCCCATTGCATTCTCTTTCTGAACTGTATATAGTGCTTGCCTATTTTAAAACTTTCTTTCTGTCAAAATAAAATGATAACCATTAGAAATCAAACAAGTAAAACCTGACCAATAGGCCTGAAATACAATGCATACTTAACCCCCTCACAATTCTACAGGTATTAGAGTGGAGAAACATAATGCAATGGAAAGTTTTCTGTGTCACTAAAGGCCAAACACCAAGCAAAGCTTGTTTTGTACCAGATTACCAAAATTTCTGAAACTTAAAACACAGGCTGCAACTGACCTACTAACGGATAAGGCTGGAAACTGCTAATGCATGCCTTAAAGAATCATCTTCAGATATTACAGGAATCTGTATTTAAATTTGACAACTGTCTTTTTCTATGTCATTTCTTTTTTAAGCCAAGGTATTTTATAGTAAACACAAAGCAAATGGGAATGCTGAAGCTTTTTTTTTTTTAAAGATATATTGTCCTGAGTTAGAGTTGTATTATATTAAACAAATAGCCACATTTCAAGACACTCATTCTGAGCCCACTATTGTTATGAAATGAAAGGACCCTGAAACTGAAGTTTTCAATCTACAAGATATAATCTTATCAAACTTTATTGGCTTACCTTCACAGCAGTATCTAGACTGAGAAATAAATATAGTGTTAAAACCATTACTGTCACCACAGTGGCTGTTAATCACCATAAGTATTTCACGGCTTCTGCTTTAAAAGGAGAGAAAAAAACTCTGATGTTTCACGATGCAGATGGAGTTTCAAATAAAGACCGAAAAAGGCATCTGGCAGTCATGACTTTTTTTTTTTTTTTTTTTTTTAAAAAGAGTTAGTGGAGGACGGTTTATAAAGTGTTTCAAAAGCTTGGCCGTTCTTGAAGACTTACGGACTTTCAAGAAAGCACAGTACACTGTAATAGTCTTCTGTGTAGCCAGACAAAAAGAAAAACAAAATATTTACACGTAAATCTATCCGCATTGTACAAAAAATAGTCTTTTATGAACATCTACAAATGTGCCACATCACAAAAATATGCCACATCCAAAAAGGTATTTTTCTGCATATTTTTCTATTGCCAATGATACATACACACACACACACACAGACATATATAGACAAATATCCTGTACTCATGTTTCTTGAAAAATATGCATAAAACAAAAAAATACCAGTATTAATCTTGATATTATATAACATACTGGAAATTCACCGGAAGTGGCAACGAACTAATGCAGCCACAAAATTTATATTTGAGACCAGAAACACGCATGATATTTAGTAATTATTTACATTCTGTGGGTCTGAGTTTCAGCACTATATATATATGTTGTGTAATTTACTTAAAATACAGAAATTTCACTACCTTGACCAACATGATTTTAAAAAGATGTATTACCTATCTCAGTGCCTGTTGAAAGTTAATTGCCCTAGTTGGATAAAACTTTAAAAACAGATATACTAGCAGCTTTTTAAAAAAAAGCTATATAAAGCCAGAACAAGATCATTTCTGGATAGATGAAGTGCTTCTCTGATGTTAACTACTGAACTTGACGCGTTTTATTAGTTTTCTAAAGTGCGTTAGAAAGATTTACAAAAAAAGAATACACGTAATCATTTGAAAACACTGATAAAAGCTGAATATTGCAGCATTTCCAGCTCTTCCATAAAATTATATAAAACTTTCTGACTGTTACATCTTCCAGTAATGTCAATGGTCACAGGTGACAACTAATCCTGCCTTTCCCCAACTTCACTACAATTTGTGATAGCCCTATTAATTTATACATATATTAAAAGAATAAAAAAAATCAGTCACTGTCGAGAGTTCTTTGGAAAACCCAGGGCAGTTTAAACCAAGCAGATGACCAGGCAAATGACCGGATTCGGATCAGTTACACCAGCATACTCCCTGAGGTACTCCATTGGTTTATTTAGGGTTAGTTCAGATTAACACCCTAAGATTACAATTTCTCATAGCAGTGTGTACTGGTATGAAGATGCCAATTTACAAACAAAAATACTATCTTGGAATTGGTTTTTTTTCTAGGAAGTGTGTGCAGCAGTCTATTGGCTTCTTTTGGGGAGTAAAAAAAGCAATTTAAGTGTCAAGATTTTGAATATCTGACTATAAATGTTACAGCTATCATGTGGTAAAAATAGAAGACAATCTCTATATTTGAAATCTCATATGCTGGATTGGTAATTTTTTTTTGTTTTATAAGTAAGAAAATTAGATATCAATATCTAGTAAAGCTAGCTACTGAAAAAAAGTGAAAGGTGTATCAAAACTTCTTTTTATATTGTTTTATACAGTGTGTGTACAGAGATGAACATACCAAAAAATTGTTTCCTTGCCTCCACCATAAATGTGACACTGAACACCAATTTTAAGCATAATCTTGAAATGTACTAGCTACATCACAAACATTTTTTCTCTACACAACCTTTCATCGCTATTTAAGACACTGCAGTACTTTTCAGTTTGACACCACAACAGTTCACAAGGTCATGTTTTTCAAACCTTTACAGAATGCCCCATTTGTTTAAAATAAATAAACAGACCGAAGCGTGAGATTTAACAAAGTTCTAGATGTCTTCAAAAGCAAAGGCAAGCAGTTCTTATTTTAAAAAATTAACTGGCAACACAACTCTGGTGTCATTCTTTTCTTCTTGCTTTTAATTATTCTTCAGCATATTATTTTTATTTTAATTAGGAAAGGTAATTAATATAAATGGACTAGATATGTAACTATTTGATATGTGTAACCAAATGTATTTTATTTTCTTTCTTCTGGTATGCTAATTCATAAACTTTGTTTTTGCCCTTTTAGAGACTTGCTATCTTGTATTCTTTACTATTCTCTTGCCCCCTGATATTCCTAAATTTATTTGCGTTTTTTTAAATTGCTTAAATAACTTAAACCTCTATTTAAAGGGCAAAATTAGTTTTCCCACCAGTCCTCAGGGATCTAGCTACAATGTAAGACTTCTTCCCAACCTGTAAGAAACACAAATAAATGGGGACAAGGAAGAAAGATCAAACTGATGAGAGAAGTGGAAAAAAAATTCTCCTTTTAACAATCAACAAAACAGTAAAAAAAAAAAAAAGAAAAAAGTGAAAAAGTCACCCAGAATATATGACCATGTAAGCATGGGTACTCTTGCAGAAAACCTAGTCTGCAACCCAAAGCCATGGGAAATTTAAATTAGTTAGAGCTAAGGTCCACAATAGGCAGGAAAATCTGTACAGATAAAAGGGACTACTAAGGTTTCAGGTATACTTAGTTTAGATCTTTTGAGATTTCCAAAGGAACTTTATTAGTTTTATTAATTTTTTTTAAATAATCAAGAGATTCAAGTGTATCCATATTACACTGTAAAGAAGATTAACTATTTTCCTTTAATCAAAATATCCATATGCATATGCTGCATTGAGGAAAGGGTAGGTAGAATCCCACTGCTTATTACAGCTCCAGGGTGCATGCTATTATAACAATTCATGCACAAAAAAAACTCCCCCTACGTTTAAGTTTAAGTAATGTTAAGGTTCTTACAAATAAAGGCAAGAAAAGGAAGGTAAATTATCAGCTTTTAACTTGGCCTGTGGTTTTTAAGGGGAAAAAAAAAAACACACTACAAAAAAGTCACCCACTAGCTCAATATTTGTAAACAGACAAAAAGTCAGATACTTCTTATATCATCCTTAATTTAACCAGTGTGATGTAGCATAACTTTGTTAATTTCTTATTTGTGTCAATAAGTGTGTTTTCACAAACTATGTATGTAACAGTATGTGTGTAAATTGTTATATTAAAATAGACACTTTCTAAAACTTACAAACAAAATAAGCCTGGACAGAACTATGAATTAAGACTATGGAGTGAGTGTTTCTACACTATCATATCCATACATGTTTAAGAAGTTCTAGAAAAGAAGATTATTTACTGTCATCATCCCCATCAGCCTTTAGTAAATATGCACCTCCAATTAAATACCTACTTAGGCCCTATCCTAGAAGTTGCCAAATGAAGCAGCCCTCTGCATGCCCTCAGAGTTCAATGCAAGACCTGGGCCCTAGGCCCCACGCCTGCAAAGCACCAACTCCTCTCAAGAGGCAGTCAGAATTGAAGCCCAGTTTAAGCTACTCAGCACCCCAGCACATGCTCTGTGCAAGTAAGATGAGGCAGGGAGTTGAGCAAGCTTCTCTTTAAACTGAAAAGCGCTGGCCTTTTTTTTTCTTGAGCTACAAGAGCGATGATAGGGTAATCCGCTATTAAATGCCAATTTATACTGGAAGTGTGCTTATTTCTATATCAGAAAACACCAGGAACTAATTTTACTTGTTACAGTCTTAATTCGTCAAGCATTTCTGGAGGGAATAAAATGTTTTGCGGCTGGACATTTACACTTTTCTTCAGCCCAGAATAAACTTGAAATGTTGAATTATAAACCCATAAAAAGGGGGAAGATGAGTGGCTATTAACTGAAGCAGCACTAGCCACAAATAGCAAGCTATAATACCCAACCAGTTCTTCTAAGGTGAAAGTGATGCAAGGAACCTCTAGTAAAACGTACAGTAATTGTACAGTTAGCAACACACTGTGAATAGGAATATATTTAAATAAGTAGCTCCTTGTCATCACAAGAAACATTTTTACTGTGTGGTTTTGATGTCATCAGTTAAATTGTACAAGATCCCATAGCATTCAGTCTTAGTGCAAATATGAAAAGCAATAGCTGTACCCCTTATTGAAACTGAATTTTATTGAGTAGGAAATTATTTTATTTAATTGCTGAGCTCTACATCTGCAGAAGTCCCTTTCAAAAATCAGGAAAAAAATTCACAAGACATGGTATTTCAAGAAGCTTATTTTTCCCTTTAGCATTAGCAGAATACAAGAGTCTGTGTACTTCTTTTGAAAACAAACACAGAGATAAAATAATGTGCTACTACAAAAAATATCAGTTGGACTAAAACAACATCAACAAAAATGTTAAACTAAAGATGGAAACATAATTAAAAGAGCAGGCTATTTATCCAAATGAGAATATTTTTCTCCATTTTGCTACTTGCATGTATATTTAATGTACACAATTAGTAATGTAATGTAGTCAGGACTGATATATCCATAATCTAAGTTTCAAAACAACATCAAAGCTGTCAAACAAAAATAAATGGTCAGGAAGAATCTGCTTAAAGTGCTGACTGTCAAAACTTTCTTTTTTGGAGCACAGCTAGTATCAATACACCCAGGTCCCATTATTTGAGATTGCTTTTTCCACTCTGACTCCAGTATCTGCCTAAGTAGCAGTTGTTGTTTTCTCTACTGAATAGAAAGATTCACCCTAATGTCAGACACAATGTTCGTAGGGGAACGACACAAAGACCCTACAGATTTTCTCATTTTGTTTTACACACTTACATGTTTTACAGTTCCACTGAATGAATAGAAAATGTAACTATTGTGGAGAGAAGCTTAACAAGGAACATCTGCAGCTAGGGAGACTTGTAAATCCCTATGACAGGGAGAGGGAGAAACAGACAAGACACTAGAAGTGCTAAATACAAGCAAACTACTTTGGAAACAGAAGCTTCCATTTTATTTACTGACCAGTATTTCTTTTCTTACTTATCCCACTACTTCAGCCAGCAAATTCCAACATAAAAAGAATCATCAACAGACAACGAACAAGTATCAACTGCAGTGGTGGCAGCTATATTAATGGACTTGACAGTGTCCCTTCAGCTCCAGAAACTATGGATTAGTCTAAACCACTATTCCTAAATTGGAATAAAAAATACAATAATCTGCCAATATGTCAGTCAGCCATCTGTTTCCCTTCAGTATCATCACCATAAACAGAATTATTTTTTTTTTTTTAAAATCACTTATTTCATACTTCTCTAGTCCTAAAAACGAAGATGTTGGGCAGGGAGAAAAAGCCAGAAGTATTCCGTATGTAAAGATAAAGTCAGACAGTCATCTGATAAACAGATGTTCTAATGACTAGGCTAATACTCCAAGTCTTCAATTTTTCATTGGTCTCTATTTGCCATCAAACTTAAGGCAATAATAAGCATAGCAATGCACCATACGAAATGTTGAAATAAAGAGTAGAAGGTGATCTTTGATGCATGCACTTTTTTTGTATAGGTCAGTACTGAAAGAAACTAAACTTTTCATTCACATGCAGTGTCAAGTCAGAAATCTAACCCTGACCACAGCCGCTGGAAGACAGAAACTGTCATGGGCTGGGATCCCAAATAGTATCTGCTTCACACAGGGAACATATAAATTAGCCAAACTATCTCACCTTTTGTCAACATCCTGAAATTTTTCTAATGAGGTCGGCAGTCTGCTGAGCAATGACCACAAAAGGCATCTGAAATTTAACACTGTTTACTACCACAAATGATGTCCAGTATTTGTTACTTTTAATAGCAATTTCTTGTAGTGAGAAGTAATATCTCTAAAAACTGTTAATGAAAACCAGTGGCTGAGTGGAAAACAGTGTTTTGCCTCATGGCAGCTTTGGGTTCAAAAGCAATCTTATGAACTACCTTCTACAAACTGATAATGACAACAAATGTTATGAAATCAACATGCCTCGTCTCTGATGGAGTGCAAAAGAGCAAAGAGGGAAAGAAGCCACTTCCTGTACACCTTGGGGGTTGATGCTCTGTGCTGCAACTTGGAAAACTCTCTTTCCAACTGCAGGAAAAAACTATGGGAATTAAAAGCAATGCTACAGATTTGAAGAGAACTATATTTAAAAAAATGATGCTTAAAGGGTGAAGAGATGAAAGACCTGTAACTGCAGGAGGTGAGATCTTTTATCATACAAATCCTTATTACAGTGGAGGAAGAAAGGTGAGAGTTCCTCCTCAAAGGTCTACAGCCCATGAAACTTCATGCTTATACTTGTCCCATCCTTTAAGCACTTACAAATCCTGGAAAAAATAAGTAAAAGTCCAAATCTAAAAGATTATCCATTTTAACATTTCAAAATGGATTTAAAAATCCGTTTGCAAAGCAAAAAAATGCATCAGCATTGAGTGTATTTTCAAGAATATCACATAGGAAAACTTAAAAGATGACCAGCATACATAGATAGCATACACAGAGTATGTCCATGCTATTTCGGTACCATGCCAGGGAGGCATGCATCTTTCCTGTCCATGCACGCATCTTCCTAAAATGGAAGCAATGTAGCGCAGCACTGGGCACATGCCAAGAAGCTCTTCTTCTTGTCATGTTTCCAGCCACACAAAGCCAAAATGCTCCCACATGGTGAACTACAGTGTGCCCCACTGTAGCACTCCCTGGTGTGGCAGTGAGGTGGTGGAGACATGCCCACAGACCACAGGAGATATGTCACCATTGGTCACTTTCCTGTTAGTTGTATCTTACTTCAGATCATTTTTACAGCCTTGTTCAAAAGCAGTGTGCAAAAATTAAATCAGGATGAGAAGGGTCAAACTACTGAGAAACATCAGCTATTTGAAGAGTTCCCGAAAGATTTCAAGAGAAGTAAGGAAGCCAGTACCTGTTCTCATGTGGTCAAAAAAAGAAGCATGTCCCCAGCCAGATATCTACAAAAGTAACATGAATGGCCCATGTTGGAACATGATGTCAGCCAAAACATTGACTTACAAAAGAAAAATACTGGAGGAACGCATCTGAGACGTTTACTGAGGAGCTGACTAATTAGCTCCATAAAAATGTCTCGGCATCTATACGTGCGCCCCTATTAGGGCACAGGAAACTAATAAACTCCACAGCAGGGAAGTGTTTGTAAATACAAGTACTACCCTGCTGCAGAGTTTCTTGTGTGCACCAGCACATGTATAGATGCTGACCTGGCTGGCTGAAGCACAAGGGTGCTTCAGGGAAGGGGCTGCCAGCTGGCTAGTGCTGCACTGAAGCTCCCTCATGCCTCAGCCAGCCCCTCCACAGCACATGGAGCCAGGGGAAGCAGCACCAGGCTGGCAGGCTGGTCCCAGGGCCCCCTGCCAGCTGGGACTGCTGCAACCAGGCTCTACATGCTGCACATCATTAAACTCTGGAGCTGATTGCTCCGGAGTTAATGGCTCCCAGGAGCACATTCAAATGGTATGTCCAGAAGCAAAAAACTCCAGAGCAATAAGCTCCAGAGTTTATTTATTATGTGTACCAATTGCATGTGTGGATGCACCTGAGAACTGAATTAAATCCAAAAATGCCAAAAGATACCGATACTCTTTTGTGAAGGAGAAAAAACAGGAGCTTTCTTCTGAGCACACATGAGTCAAGTTGTACAAAGGAATTTGCACAGCCAAAGATTAACAATTTTAATTCAAAATAGAAAGAGTAAAAGAACCTTAATTTATAGGCTATCAAACTTCTTTCTTCCCCTATTATAAAAGGAATACATCTTTTTTGTCACAATAGGAAGTGGAAAGACCTTTGCAGAAACCAGATGGTTGTACACAGAAGGGTTTCTCTGCATATGTTAGCGGAGCCAAGCAAGAACCCTCTTTTTCATGAAGGATATTTAAAAAATATGGCTCTGTATTTAAAATTTGATGAAAAATTAAGACAACAACCTTCCTGTGAAAAAGGTGTGCCTCATTACTTTCTGTAAGAAATTATTTTTGATTCCAGTGGAATCTCAGTATTTTCATCTCAGTGCCTCAAGCACAGAGACGGGCCCAACAAATGACTGATGCAACAGGCCACTCTGACAGTCGTATATATATTGTGTATGTATCAGTTCCTCTTTTAATGTGAATCTTAACTAGGTTCTATGGGCATCTAGCTATACACAGGAGGGGGAGAAGGGGGGGCAGCAGTTAAAGCACCCCTGCCACCAGTTTGAATTGCAGAGACACTGAACACACATGACAATGAGGCTGCTGAAGTGTTCTAAATAGAACACTCCGGTGGACTTGATTAATATACTTAGAACACACTGGAGCAGGCGTCCTGCACATGTACAGGCGCCCTTTATAAATAAATGGACTGCTAGTGCAGGGATGTCTAGCCAATGTATACACTTATAAGCACTTTGATTCTAGTCGCTACATTTTATACTCACACAAACGCACATTAAAAACCTTAAAAAGGAGTAAGTTATACAGTAGGAGGCCCAGAAAACCAACAGAAGTGATATTTAATATTGTTCTATAAAAATCCTAAAAGTGTAAATAAATACATCTCAGAACAATTTCTTTGTGAATTAAGGGAATAACACCTTTAAATGAATAGCTGGTCAATAAAATTACAATTAAAAGTAACCAAATATTTTGCTTTTCCCTGACCTTCTTTGGGGCTTCACCTTCACAAAAATCAAGCTTCAGCAAACGGTTGCCTATCTAGTATATGGATTCCACACTACCATAAAAATGATACTGTGGAGCTTAATAAATAAATGATGGATACATTAGATATTAAAGATTTGTGGCTTTTGTTCTGTAAAACATCTGAGGAAAAACTATTATGACCCATGTATAAACAAGTTATTGCTATTTGGGTTGTTACTTTTATATTCCCCAAGAGATTCAAATAATTTTTAGACCTGAAACTTTACTTATATCACCACTGTGTCTTACAAACAAAATAGCTCATGAAGCAAACTTTTCCACCCTGAGCTTGCCTGAGTACAGTCAATTAAATATCAGAAAAAATACAAACACGCTGGTTTAACCTTCATCTCTGCTAAGCAGCATGTTATGTTTGACCAATCAGAACTTTGCACTCGGGTGAGATGTTTAGGTCCAGAGTACACAATTATTTTCTGGTACCCACATAAGTTAAAATTAACTTGCATTTTTGACCAAGTAACCTGTGAGTGGCAGGAGGTTTTCTGCTAAGTAAATACACATAAAATGCGGAAAACAGTGCCTACATTAATTTGTACTTTGGTACCACATTTAATAAAAAATGTTCTGTTAAATGTATTGTGAAATAGTTCCAAAAATGCACATACTTTTTCATGTAATTTGAAAAAGTTTTGGTATAATTTACATATTTTCCTTTTTCCTGTGGTGGGTTAATTTTTAAAACCATCATGGGCAATTACTATTTGAAAGCCCAAGAAGCTATATAAAATGTGCTGAAAAAATACTGATTACTTACCTGTACAATACTGAAATATTAATTGCATTATTATTACTGACTTATTAATTGAACTTTTGAGAAAACAAGAAAAGAAATACAAGCTAACATTAGCAATTTCTTATTTTACTGTGCACAAACTGTATTGCATGCATGGCCTGGTATATTTGTTACCCAAGAGGCACAGAACATTCTGTTGAAGAAATGTATACTTTATAATGGCACAGCATACAGGCTGTGGTTCTCAAGAAAGGAAAATGATCAATCAAATAAAATGCAGAACTGGTTTTGAACAGTTACCTACTGAACTTTTAAAAATATAAACTACTTCCACCCTATAATAAATATGACATGCAAAAAACAGTGTGATCTGCAGATCGGCTGTGACAACCATGTTCTGTACCATTCTTTTACCACTGAATTGAAACAGCATGAATAGCATTTTTTGGTGAAATCTCTCAAGCATGGGCAACTACATTAAGCTCTTAAATCAAAACACTGAGGTAGTGTGAGTTATAATCTTTTTATCAAATGAGAACAGTAACTACAGAACGTATATATAAGAAAAACACAATTTTGTATCAGAAGTTACCAGAGACAGGGAGCAGATCGTTTAAAAAAGGGAAAAGAAGGAACTTTCCTAGTTTCTTCCTTCCTCTACAAATCATTACAAATATATTGGACAGTAGTGCTAATCACTTGACCACTAATCCTAAGGGAACAATCAATGAGTCCATATATTATCAAGAACGCCCCTTCGCACACACAAATCTGTGGGTATCAAACAGAAAACTAGAACACTAGAGATGATGTTACATGTATTTTTGATTCAAAAGGCTAGTGAAGACAAACTGCTCCAGCTGGCCTTACTGTGTTGAATCAGCATCTCTGAAGGCAATGATTACTCTCAGTGACTGACAGAGGACGCTGCTCCTGGAAAAAGTCTCACTGTAATAAGCGACTAGAATGCAAAGGAAAAGGGAAGATGATTGTGAAGTACACTTTTTCAGACATTGGTGCCAGAATGCATTGTCCTAGTAATAAAACAACCATCATCACGATGCGTGGTCAATATTCTAAATTCATAAACTTCACAAGACTTTTTTTTTTTTTAAATGACCTGGTCATAACAAACAAGTCAATTCTTTTACCCAGGACACCTCCAATGACTTTCCTGAGTAATAATCTGAAAACTTCTTTTGAAAGAATACCAAAAAGCTACATGTAATAACCTTTATATTAGTGATATACAAGATGTGCATTAACTGTTCACTATTTAACGCACATCTTGTATATCACTAATATAAAGTTTTAGAAAAATTGGAGTCTTAGTATACCCAAGTTGTTTACACTGGCTGCATCAACACATGCACTTTACTGCAGGGTTGACTAATTAGCTCTGCAGTAATGTGTCACAGTCTATGTATGCGCTGGTATTAGGGCACAGTAAATTAACTAACTCTGTTGTAGGATAATACTGTCAGGGACAGAACTATCCTATGGCAGAGTAATTTACTCCACCAGAATGCACAAGAAGACAGTGACAGGGGCTAGCTAAGGCACAAAGGTGTTAAACTGCAGGGGCTGTCAGCCACCTAGCACCATACTGAAGCAACCCCATACCCCAGCCAGTCCCTCTGCCACATGACACTGCCACCTGAAGCCCGGGACTGACCCTCCACGTCCCTTGCAAGCCTGGGGCTGCTCCGCCCCGGCTCAAAGTGCTGTGGTCCCAGGCACATGTGTAGACAGTGTCCGGGAGCAGCTGACTCCAGCATGAACTACACCAAAGTTTATTTCTTCACACTAACAGCACATATACATGAACCCACTGACTGTGAAAGTTATTCTCTCCTCCTGTTGTATTTTTCTTGGCTTTGATTCCAAGTTTCCTTATTTCTCAAATTCTACATGTAAATGCTGTTTTTCAATACCCACTTCATTTTCCTTGTACACAACATTTAACTATTAGAGCCCTGTGTTGTTTCTTTTCTCATCTTCCAAATGCTGTTTGCATCTTTTCCTTTTTATGCATTTCTTAGTATTACTTTAACAATTCAATTATTTCTGAATCACCCCTTCTTTTTCTTTTCAAACTCTTGGAGTAAACATACTTTGACACTTGCAAAGCTTCATGCATGTCTAGCAACATTCAAACAACTGTATTATAATTATATGCTAGATAAGGGAAGCCAACCTGCAGCACACTTGCCATAGGTGGTACAGGTAGCCTATGTGTGGGGCACATGACAGACAGGGGCAGAGCAGAAAATAGAGCAACAAATCAGAGCACAGGAAACGAAGTAGAAAGCAGAGCAGGCAGGGGAAGGGGATCTGAGTAGCATTTGGGGATGGTGCAGGGCTAATTTGTGACCAAAAAGGTACTAAATCATATTTTGTGGCTGTTGTTCACTTAATAATGTCCTCCTCTGGGTTTTTGCCACCTTGAATTTTATCTACTAGTTTCTCTTTATTTTCATTTATGCTACTGATATCAATGTCATGCTAGCCAGTTCTCTCCATCAGCTCCTTTCCTTTATTCAGTGTTATCTACAGATAAGTACTGACCTTCGCTGACAGAAGTTCCACAGTCTTCAATGTTCAAAATGATATCTTCATCTTTGTCATCTTTATCATATTCCAAAAGCATCCAACTCTCTAAGTTATCACTTTCAGAAACTGTGCTTTCCTTCTCTTCCTCTGCCTCCCCATTTGAGCTATCTTCTATTACCAGAATTTCTTGGATCATGGAAGCCCCAACAGAAATTGAATTAGATTTCACATGCGCCATTTTCTCTTTGCATGAAGTTTCTGCCACCAATCTGTTAGAAGCCATAGAATTATGTTTAGAAGCTCTGGCACGGTTCCTTGTGGAGTTTCCTGGACAATTAGATCTTTTATTTGGTAATAATGATGTTGCTGTCTTCTTCACTTTACTTTTGTAAATGCTGTCTTCATCGGCTGTGTCAGACAAGATAATGACCTCAGGACCATCTGAAATCTGAATGAAATCACTGTCTGACAGTTCAATAATATTCTTTTCCCAAGCCAGTTTATTGGTCAAAAGTGAACTTTGACCTTCTTTCTTGACAGAGCCCACTTGCTCATTCTCTTCCTGTCCATTGATTTCCCCAAGATTCTGAGCATAGTGGACCTGGCTATAGAGATGAAATTCTACTTCGCTGTCCACACTCAGTTCGCTAGATGACTCTTCACGATAAAGGTCATCTTCATACCCTTCTTCATACGCATCTAGGTCTTCATACCCATCAAACATTTTGGAAAGAAAGTTGACCCGTATCTACAAAAAAATAAAACATCTCATTACTAAGACCAAGAAAATGAGTCCAGAAACTTCCTGAAAATGCAACACCTTTTCCCTATGAAAGTTAATGAGGTTTCACATATAGACAGAAAGCTATTATCACAGAAAAAAAAATTGTAATCCCAAACAGATTTTACAGTAGGAAAAACATTAATTTGAAGTCACAATAGCAAACTTTACTGTTTAGACTGCACCTCTTTTTTCATTTTAACCTCATCCATTTTGACTCTTGACAAGAAGATTTAAAACATCCCCAGCTCCTTATAAGTAATCAACTTTGGGCAGGAAAAATCCAGCTCACAGTTCCAGGCACCCTGCTGAACTCTGGACCCAGAAGCAGTCGACACCACCTCCAGTTCTGGTTAATGTAATCAGTCACCTTTATGCAGTGCTGTGAGCACATTAATTCATTCTACATCTCAACAGATGCAGGAAGAAGATGCCCAATACTGCAGAAATATTTGGGAGTAGAACAGTTGCTTAGCTGGGAATTCTTTGAACATCAGGACAAAGTTCCAAAATTCAGAACTGTCCTAGAAAAACATGGGGCCGCTGGTCACTTTACCCATAATTTTCCTACACTGAGTTGGGAGCCAAGAAAATACTGAGTTTTATACTCAGTTCTTCCACTGGCTGGTATTAATTTTGTGTATTGCACAGTCACTATTACTCAACATTAGCAATGCCTCACAGCTGTTCCTGAAAAGACAGACAAGTATCATTCACCCCTTTTCACAAACGTGATAAGTAAGAAGCTACCCAAGGCCACTTTTGGCAGAGCTAGGAATAGAACCAGTGAGCACACCTGCCTCTCTGAACAAACATAACAGATATTTACCACTAGCCAACACCTCCTCCAGTGCCCACAGTGGAAACCATGGTTCGATTCACCAGGAAACAACTGTGAGACCCACTAACAGAGTATGGGCAATATAATCCCCAACAGTGGCTAGTTCATATAGGAAACAACAGGCTCCTAATGTTTACCTCTTCAGCTCTGTACTGTGAATTGAAAAGCCCCTACTTTCCAACTACACTGATATTGTTTTTTGGAGGGAAAAAAAGGGAAATTACACACAAAAGCTCTGATGATAAAGTGCTGGAGCTGCTAAATACTGAAAGGTTAGAAATGCTTCTCTCTTCTCCCCCTAGCAATTCCTCCATCTTAAGCCTGGCATTTCCTCACTTTCTTCCCACAAATCCACACTTCCTCATACCACCCACAGTCTTGATTTTATACCATTACCTCACTAGATGGCCCTTCTCCCATCTTGGATCCCTATGGTTCTGCTGCACAGTGCACCTAAAGTGGGGGTCACTAGAAGAACCACAGCCAGGCAGTGATGTGGGAAAGAACTTAGTTGGAGGTGCCTGGGGGTACTAAAACCACATAGGCAGCATGGAAGTGCCAAGAACCTCTGGATTAAGGCATCAGCACTTGCAAAATATGACAGAAGCTCAGTGCTGCATGCAGTCCTAGAAAAGTAAATGCCTTGGCACAGGTAACCAGCTCATCTGGTTCACTAGCACATCTTCTGCACCAAAGCACTGGCACATCACATGCACTTCTGGCACTGCTACCTAAGTAGATTAGGAGCAAAGCCAAAGGAAGCCTTTGTATGGCCAAGTCACCACACAGAGGTGCTAGCTCCTCCCATATCCTAAACTACCTACAAATCTGCAACCCCAGGGGATGTTTTTCTTCCCCACAACTCCCTGGCTCAGCATCCTGTGCACCCCAAACCCTAACCTCTATAGATGGTTTCTGGGTTTTCTTGGGGGGGGCAGAAGTAGAGTTTGTGATTTTAGCAATAGGAGTCCAGGAAAAAAAAACACTAAAGAAAACATGACAAAATTTAAAAATGGAGCATTTTTAATATGTTCTACATGTTTCACTAAAAATATGACCTGGAAAATTAAATTGTTCCTGCAGAGTTACTGCCCCTAATTTGGAGGGAAAAAAATTATTCATTTGTGTGTCAAGAGAGAGATCAATGTTACATGGTAAGCAGAGCAAACAGGATTTTACAATTCATAGAATATGGCCTTCTAAAATATCATAAGAACCCAAGGAATTAAAACCCCAGAACAATGGCATAAAATAGTACCCAAGTTTTTGTTCAAGTTCTTAGCACTTTCTCTACACTGACAGAAAGTGGCTAAGGTCTTGGCTAAATACAGATACCAGAAATTCATATCTAGGATCTTGTATTTAGTCTTTATTTTATGGTAGCACAAGAGACCCAAGATCTCATTATGCTAGGATACTGTATACATGCATAAGGACAAGAGAGTCCTTGTTTCAGAAGCTTTTAGTCTATGGTGGCAAGTCAGAATTAATTTGAAAAAGGAAGTACCCAATATATGCACAAGTTTTTGCAAAAAATAAATGTAACACTAACACAAATTGTAAACCAGGTCTTAAATGTAAAACACAATACTTATGTCCATTGAACAAGGGTGTCTACACCTTCTGTACTCTAAATGTACACTCACAATGCTTTACCTACTTCAGCTGAGTTCTATTACTATTATTCAGCATCACCCACTCAGATACTGAGGTCACTTCAAAAACCCAGTCCAAAGAGGAGGTCAGTGTCAGAACAAACCATTTTACAGCCCTGTTAGCTCTTCACACCTAACCGAGCTGTTTTCTAGCCTGGTGCTGGAGCCTGCATCCATTTGACATTTTTCAACATTCAGATAAATGACACTTTAACGTGCTAGCGCAACAACTTATGTCCCCCATGACAAAGACAAAATTATTTGTAGACCTCTTGAGAACACCCTAATAGAAAGTCCTATTTACCAACAGCAGTGATCCTTAACCAGGGTGCCAAGGCGCTCTGGGGTGCAGGTACAGGGGGTGCAATCCAACATGAGTACTGTTCAGAGTACCAACATAATTCACAAGATAAACCTAGAGATTTCAAATAGGAACCCATAATGTTAAAAACATTATGACCTGTTGTAGGCTTTCTGACTTCTGTAACAGAAAAATTGCTCTATTTTATTTCCATACTCAAAAAGCAAGGGAAAGTAGAGCTGGCATTTTTCAAGGGTGCCTTGAGTCTGATAAGGGGTGTCATAGTCTAAAAAGGTTGAGAACCACTGACTTCCAGAATCAGTGCGTTGATAATTTGGTAAAACCATACAACCATCTCTTGATAACTAGGCTCGATGCAGTGAGTACTATAGAGAAGTGGATCACAGCCAAAAACATGAGCTCAAACTGAGACTGTTAGATCTCATGGCAGTCTTTGACACTTGGAGGTGAGCCCACAGCACCTTGTGATTCGTACAATAACAAGGATGAGTAATTCACATTATGCCATGGGTCAGCAATATTTTGGAGGCAGCTTTAACAGAGCTTAGCTCTGAACATGGGCCACTTCTAGCCTGGCCTACATTGTGGGAGGAAGCAGTGGCTGCAACAATGCTGACACCGCCGCTCCATCCCAACACCTGGCCATCATGGAGGTGAAGTCCCCAGCAGAATCCCCCGCCCCTCCCCCCAGCTTCACAGGTTGGACAAAATGGCTCTGGGCAGGCAGTAGATGCCAACCCTACATATGCTCTTTCATTCTGTTCTCTCAGCCACCCAGAAGGTTTGAATGGATATTTGTTCCTTTGTCTTGAGTTCCAGAATACAGAGTATTGTAGGGCAAATCTTGTCTCCTTTTTTTCTTCTTCATGCATGTCAGGCAATGAGAGAGATGAGAAACTATCAATAGTACAATAATCATAGAAAAACAGGGCTGGAAGGGATGTCAGAAGGCCATTTAGTCCAACCTCCTGCTCAAGGCAGAATCACCACTGTTTAAAAGACACCTGACAACTGCCAAACATAAAACACTTTAAACTACCAATAACAAAATTCCACATTCTCTTGGCATTTGTTCTAATGCTTAGCCTCAGAATTCTTCATAACATCCAACCTAAATCTCCCCTCTTCCATTATTTCTTGTCCTGTTCTCCACAGAACCTGAGAATAGTTGATCACCATCCGATTTATAATAATCCTTTTCGTATTTACAGACCATTATCAAATACCCTTTTAGATTTTTTTCCTCCAGATTGGAACAACTGGGACTGTTTAGTCTTTCACGTCTTTCATTTTTGTAGGTTTCTTACTAGCTTTGTCGCTCTCTTCTGAACTTTTTCTAATCTACCTACATCTTTCTTGAAACCTAGTGCCCCAGCTGGACACAGTACCCCAGATGAGGTCTCCCCAGTAGTGAATAAGGGGGGGAAATTGCTTTCCAGGACTGACACGCCTGTTTATACATACCAGTACACTATATGCTTTTTGGAAACAGTACTATATTGTCCAATGTGAATCACACTCAGTTTGTGTACCACTGTAATGTCTAGGTCCTTTTTTGCAGTACTGCAACCTGGGCAGTTGTTCCCCACCTTGTATTTGTGCATTCGATTGTTCTCTCTGAAATTAGGTACTTTGTTCTTGTCCTCATTCAATTTCATCTGATTTATTTCAGGCCATGTTTCCAATATAACAAAACCACATGACTTATAAACCTATTCTCTATGGTGCCTTATAGGAGCACAGAAAAATATGGCTGGAAGAGACCTCATCCAGGTCAGCCACATGAACAAGGCAAGAACATCCCTGAGTAAACCATCCCAGTAAAGTGTATATCCAACCTACTCTTGATAACTTCTAGGGATGGGGACTCCACACCTTCTCTAGGTGACTCATTCCAATTCTTGACCACCCTAATAACCAGAAAGTTCCTCCTAACTGCCAACCTAAATTTCCCCTGCTGAAGCTTGAGGCTGTTGTGCTTCTTGTCCAGTCCCCTACAGCCACAAAGAAAAGCTCATCGCCATTTCAGCCTTCAGGTATTCAGACTGTTACTAAATACCCCTTCAATCTTCTCTTCTCGAGGTTAAGTAACCTTAGTACTTCCAGCCTTTCTTTATAAATATTTCTTCCCAAGGTTATAATACTTTTTGTTGCTCTCTGTTGGACTCTATAATCTGTTCACATTCTTCCTGAAGACCAGGACATAACACTGGAGACAGTACTCCAGGTCAGACCTCACTATTGCCAAATAAAGTATAAGAATCACCTCCTCTGATTCACAAGTGACACTCCTGTTAATACAATCCGCTATACTATTGGCTTCTTTTGCAACAAGAGCACACTGTAAGTTCATATTCAGGTTATGGTCTACTGTAACCTCCAAGGTCCTTCAGCTCTGCAGAGAAGCCTAGCCAGTCATTCCCAGTCTGTATCTGTGCATGCAATTATTTCATCTCAAGTGCAGAACTTTGCATTTGTCCTTGTTTAATTTCATCCTGGTGGTTACAGACCATGTTCCCAACCTTCCTGTTTCCTCTTATTTATCTAGCACCTCTCAGGTAAGTTTAGCTTTTTTCCCATAAAGAGCTTGCTATACTTTGAAGTTGGAAAGAGTCTTTTAAGTGTGGCAGATAAAAGTAGGGTCCCCTCCCAACTCTGCAGTCAGCTATAGCTCAAAGCTTCACAAAGCAATAACCTACAGAACTGACAGAAGTTTTGAGTTATAGTGTCCCACACTACATAAAATCAGCCTGTCAGCAATAAAACTGACATGTCAATTTTATTCAGCTGCTGGTGCTTAGAATGATCAGAGACACTTATTCTCTACTGTTCTCATTAGGCTTAGTGAAAAACAAGGTTTGAGAAAGGAAAGTCTTGTGCCCCGACAGAAGACTGAGGAGGCAGAAGAGCAGCACACCTCTACAGCAGTCAGAAGGCCCTGAGAGGATAGGACTTTTGTAGACTTCTCAGGTTTTTCCTTTATTTTTCCCTTTCCCTCCTGCTTTTACTTACTCTCTTTGGTAATGTTATAGGCTGCATTTAAGAGGACAGAAAAAAAACAAACTTATGCTGTGCATTTTTATGGCGTATGGACAAGAGAAGGGGATAGCCATCTGCTGTTTTCTAGGCATGAACAGCAGAAAAGCTACTGTAAAAACAAAACAAAACAGTAGCTTAAGGAAACTGCACAAATTCTGTATGATTTCCATTTCAGATTAAATTACTAAAATTTGGATAACAGCCCTTCTAGGCCAGGCTAATAAAATCTTTGTTCCATTTTAATATGTACTTAATTAATAGGCTAAGGTAACTATACAGTTCACATACCATCAATTACTCCTGTTAGGTACTGCATACCTGCAGCTGTCATAATATTGATTCAAGCTGCTGAACTGAATAGGCGATTTTGGGATTTAAAATAACAAAATTTAGTACCTGAGACAGACATCTATAAATTCAAACGAATCATCAACCAAATATTTTTAAATTAAAACACTGATATGTTATTTAAATGGAAGTAATTTGTAGCCATCCCACACCAGAACTAACACCCTTCCTTTGTGAAAGTGACACAGGGTGTACCGAGGGGCTGTCAACACAGAGAGACTATGTTGGAGTAGGGGAGGGCAAGCATGAACTTAAAACACTTTGGATGCTGGGGAATGTCTCTTCTACAATAACAGCATCCGGACAGGGTGCCATTCCAAAATAGCTGTTTGGAATAAACTAATCCCATCAGTGGCTTGTGTAGATAAGGCATGATAAGTGCCTTTCCCTCCAGTACCATGTAGGCAGAGGACACCACTCCGCTGACCACAGGGGTAACCTAACTTGCCGCCACGGCTGCTTCTGTGCTAACAACAAGGTGGCTTTGGAAAGGCCGAGCACTCATTCCGCAACATTATTGTCTCCTGGCACATTCACAGTTTATTCTGAAGGTGGAAAACCATTCCCAGCACCTCCAAGGCTACTTGAACGAACAGAAACCGGGTCTTTTAAAGCCATGGCATTTAAAACAACCAAACACACTGTTTAAAAATAAAAAAATCACCAGCTGCCCCTGTGCCACCCCGGAGGGGCTCCAGCCCGGCCATCGCAGTCTGACAGACACTTAGGGCTGTGGAAAGGCTGCTTGGCTGGGCGGGCAGCTGCGTCCCCGCCGCCCGCGGGCTGTAGGCAGGAGCCCGGCTCCGCGCCCGGCCGGGACCTTCTCGCACCCCAGCGGCGCCCCGCGCCCGCCCCCCAGCCCGCAGGGCCCGGCCCGGGCGTCAGCAGCCGCCGAGCCATAACCGGGACCAGGGTCGGGGCCGCGCCGTGGGGCAGCCGGGCAGCCGCAGGCGGGCGGGGGGGAGGGCACATGCGGCAGCCTCGGGACCGGGGCCGCCCCGCGCCCGCCCGCCAGTACTCACTGCCGGTGCCACCAGGAAGCGCCAACCAGGAAGCCCCGCGGCCGGAACACGCGCTGGCCTCCCCGCCCCACCCGGCCCGCGCTTCCGGCCCGCCCAGCGGTAAGGGGGGGCGGAGAACTACAGCTCCCGGCATGCAGAGGGGCGACGTGCACGTCCTTGCGCCTGCTGCGGGCCTAATATAGCCTCGCGGGGGCGGGGCGTGCTGGGGCGCGGTGTTGTCAGGTGCGGGGCGGTTACCGTATTTGTGCGATAACTTCGACCCTTGTAGGATGTACAGACAGGAATAGAAAAAGCGTTCGAAAGGTACGGTAGTTGATGCGGCAGATGCAAAACCCAAGTCACCCTCAGGGAGCCTTCACTGAGGTTTGGGTTGGCTGTCAGCCCTTTCTTATGAGGACTTACCTTGAAATAAAGAAGTGTTTTTTCTTGTTTGTTTGGGGGTTGTTGTTTTTTGGGGGGAGGGGGTTTGTGTGCTTCAACTTTGATGCCCCAGTTCTCATTCACTCACTCACTGGCGACTTATAGACAGCAATATAAGGTAAATAAGAAGAGTTCTTTACAGACTTCTTTGCATATTTATTTGCACATTATTTCAGCATGCAATCGTTTTTCAGCAAATTTGATAATTTTGGGCTTCCAATAATTTCATATTTAAGTCCTGGCAACGCTCATGCCAAGGCCACGACACTTGAGGGGCGCTGGTGGAAACCAGCCCGCCTTGCGGCTGCAGGCTCTTAGCTTGTGTCTGGTTGGTGCCAGCAGCTGCCTCAGCAGGGCGTGCTTGCTTGCGCTCCCAGAAGGCACTGCCTTGAGGCCAGGGGGAGTACCCTGAGGGTGACCTTGTGCCCCCTGTAGTTCTGGCTCCAGCCAGAGTTTCAAACTAAGCAGCTGCTGTGGCTGCAGCACTTCAAGTCAGGCAGCGCTGGGGGAGCCACCTGAGTTCATGGCTCATTGTCATGTCCTTGATCCCTTCTACCCACCCCACCAACAGCCCTCTCTTTTTTAATGGTCTTGATGTTCCACCAATCAAGCCACCCCTTTGTTCTGCCATCCTGTGTCTGTTCCTGCTCCTGGTAATGGAGCTTCTATTTCACAGCCCAGCAGACTGTTTTTAACTCATTCCCTAGCCGCTGTCCCCTGATCATACGAGTGGCCCTCCTCTGGACCCTCTCCATGCTGTCCACATCCCTCTTGAAGTGTGGCACCCAGAACTGGATGCAGTACTCCAGCTGCGGCCTGACCAGTGCCCCATAGAGGGGGAGGATCACCTCTTTGGACCTGCTCAAGATGCATCTGTGGATGCATGACAAGGTGCAGTTGGCCTTCCTGACTGCATCCCCACACTGCCGGCCCATGTTCATCTTGGAGTCAATGATGACCCCCAGATCCCTTTCCGCCTTCATGCTGACAAGAGGGGAGTTCCCTAACCTGTAGGTATGGTGCCGGTTGTTCCTCCCAAGGTGCATCACCTTGCACTTGTCTGTGTTGAAACCCATCCTATTCTTGTCCGCCCACCCTTGTAACCTGTCTAGGTCTGATTGTAGCCTGTTGCATCCTTCCAGTGTGTCCACGTCCCCCCACATCTTAGTGCCATCAGCAAATTTGAACAGGGTGCTTTCTACCCCCTCGCCCAAATCACTGATGAAGATGTTGAACAGTGCAGGCCTGAGGACCGAGCCCTGGGGGACCCCACTGCCCACGTCCTTCCAGGTTGAGAAGGACCCATCCACTACCACCCTCTGGGTGCGGCCCTCCAGCCAGTTGGCGACCCATTTGACTGTGTGGGTGTCTACACCACAGCCCCCCAGTTTCTTAATGAGAACGGGGTGAGAGACTGTGTCAAAAGCCTTCCGGAAGTCCAGGAAGACTATATTCACTGCTACCCCTGCATCTAACGATCTGGTGATCTGATAATAAAAGGCCACCAGGTTGGTCTGACAGGACCTGCCACTAATGAACCCAAGTTGGTTGCCCCTAAGCATGCAGTACCATGCTGGCCCCTCCTGGATGTGTGCCAGCATAATTTTCTCAGACAGCTTGCCTAGGATCGAGGTAAGACTAACCGGCCTATAGTTTCCTGGGTCCTCCTTCCTGCCTTTTTTGAAGATGGGAACCACGTTGGCCCTCTTCCAGTCTTCTGGTACCTCACCAGAGCACCACGAGTGCTCGTAAAGCGGTGCCAGGGGACTTGCAATGACCTCGGCCAGTTCCTTTAGAACTCTAGGGTGGAGATCATCTGGACCGGCTGACTTGAATACGTCCAACCCCTCCAGAAGCTCCCTAACTAAATCCTCGCTAACCCGTGGCCCAGGTGTGCCTCCCCCGGGGCCCAAGGGGGGCCCAGCAGGGAGGTGGCTGTTCTGGTCCCTACTTAGGAAGATGGAGGTGAAGAAATCGTTGAACATGTTAGCTTTGCCGTCTGGTGTGACGACCAAGTTTCCCAACACGTCGTGCAGGGGCCCCACATGACCCGGGACCTTCTTTTTACCCCCTATGTATTTAAAAAAGGACTTCTTATTGTCCTTAATCTGGGAAGCTAGTCCCAGTTCCATCTCTGCCTTGGCCTTCCTAACTACCCCCCTACATCCCTGAGCAACTACAGAATAGTCCTCCCTGGTGATGACCCCTTCTTTCCATTGGGTGTAAGCCTCCTTTTTAGCAAGGAGACATTCCCGGATGCTTTTGGTGAGCCACGGAGGCTTGTGTGCTCTCCTGCTCCCTTTGATCCTTGTTGGGATTACCTTCCTTTGGGCTTGGAGGATCGTCTCCTTAAGGAGCGACCACTGTCCTTGGACACCTGGCTCCTGATGTTTCCTCTGCCCTCATCTTCCCCTTTAAGTTTAAGCAGACACTTGGCTGGGATGATTTCACCAGAGATGCTCCTGCCTTGAGTGGGGGGCTGAATTAGATGCTCCTGTCAGGTTCCTCACAGCCTTCCTTTCCTGCAACCCTATGATCTCACCTAGTTAGTACTTTGAAGTAAAATTTAAAAATAGAGCAACTTGTAAGATGCATGCTCCTTGCCACTATTTTTCAGTGAGATTCTGTAATGGATATATTACCCTGATTAGTCTGTAATGAAAGAGTGAGGTGCACAATGATACTTCAGTGATTCTCTGGACATTAGGGGCAGCAGAGGACATGGTTTTGCACTGGGAGGGAAAATTAGAGAATTGGTTTCTCCAAGGAAGATGATCTCTTCACTTCTATGAACAGACTCCATTCTGACCCACTGGATTTATCTGAGGCCACAAAAAGGGAGAGCCCACAGCTCTGCAGCATCAGCCCATCCTTCTTCAGACACTGTAGAAGTGTCACTACTGTAATAGTACAGGCTTTTTGGGTGTGGACATGTTTGGAACAAGAACTTACTGTTTTCTATGGTATTGGCTCTTACTAGCTCCACAGTGGCAGGAGTCTGGGAATGAATGCTGTTGAGCTGCTCTGCGGCTGGGGACCATCTTTAAAAGTCAACCCTGCTCCTTGCTCCCTGGCCACCTGCCTTTCTGGCCCGGAGCAGGCTCACCTCACCATCTCAGGGTTCCTGCCACTGCGCTGCAGCTGACCAGACCCCATGCTGCTGCTCGAACCCCAGCAGGGACACCAATGAGGCACAACTGGATGCCATTACCAGTGCCATCAACTCACTCCTAGGCCTCCAACCCCACCACCTATGGGCCCACCCAGATAGCCAGGACTGGTAACTGCATGTTGTTCAGCATACCTGGGATGACAAGCAATGGCTGGAGTCAAGCAGTGGCTTGCATGACCAAGGCCACCTTTTAGGAGCTCCTCAACCAGCTCCGTCCACATCTGGAGCAGCAGGCTACCATCATGTGGTGGCCCTTCCCCACTACCTGGCTGGCCATTTCCCTGCTCAAGCAAGGCACTTCAACAGGTGCCTTGGCTGGATCTGTGCACTGGTGGAGTGCACCTTTTCCTGCTTGGAGGGACACTGGTACATCCTTACTGCCCCACTTTGAGATCGCCAAGGCCAATTATCTCCTGGGTCATTGTCACAGCCTGTGTGCTGCATAACATCTGCAAGGCCCAGGAAGAGCCATTTCATGAGGCCTGGGCAGGGAAGGTGCAGCAGACAGAGGACACCTGGCACTGAGAATGCCAGCTGGGGTGGCAACAACAGCGACAGCCCCCACACCCGAAGGCCTTGGGCAAGCCACTCACCCGGCAGCAGGGGCGAGGGCACCAGGTGCAAGAGGCACTGGATGGCAATCTCCTCCTGCACTCCCCTCTGTGCGGTGGGGCTGGCCTTTAGTCTCACTGCAGACAGTTCTCAGAAAAGCACATTATTCCCTTCCACAAAAACAGACCTCCTCCTCTATCCCTCCCCAACACCAGACCCCATTACCCCCTTTCCTCCCTCCCCACAGAGCCCCTTCATCATCCATCCTACCCACCACCAATAAAGCACCTTCTTCCCCATGCAACCCTGTACAGTGCTGTGTGAGCCCTTCTGGGGTGGGGAGCAGCGTGGTGGCAGCGGCTAGGGGGTAGAGCCTGGGGGGACACACTCAGCACCCTAGCCTCTGGCCGTACCTCTGCAGGTGCACACACTGTGGCCTCCACTGCCCTGGCCACCATGGCAGCCTGCTGCTTCTGGATCTCCAGTTCCTCTCCTCAAAAGGGCCAGGAGCCTGTCCTGGAACTCCTGATCTGCCTGGTATCTTTGTTGGACCCTCTTCTTCTCATGCACGAGCCTCTTCTCCTTGCATGTGTCCCTCCTCTGCTCATACGTGATGTCCTCTGTGTGTGAGACCCACAAGTCCACCAGCCATTCCTTGGCCACTGTGACCAGGTGGTCCTGCAGTCAGGTCCAGTCCTGGGTCCCCTGCTGCATACGAAGGGCTCTGGATGAGAGTGACCCTGGAAGTGCATCCTGGCTGCCAGCTGGTACGTCTCCATGTGCAGCTGCAAGACCTACAGAGCCAAGAGAAAAAGGCTGTTTGTTATCTCAGAAATGTTGCAAACTCTCACAAACTCAGTACCAGGGGACTGTATGCTGCTTGGCCTCAGATTGGGGTTTGTGCATGCATGGGTGCCCATGGACCATGGCAAGTTAGCTGGGCAGGCCCTGGCCCAGGCAGCTGCTGGCTGAGCCCCCTGTCCCTGCTCACTCCAGAAGGACAGGCAGGGCTGCTGGTGCTGGCCACAGGCAGCCTGCCTTCCCCACCCCTTTCTGAGGTCAGGAAAGGCATGGCTCCTGGCAGAACCTGCTGCCATGGCTCCAGACCTACTTTCTCGATTTCTCCTCCTGTAGGCTAGCCTGTATTCTGCACTGCTGCCAAGCCCCCAGTGCCTGGGCTTAGGGGCTTCTGGTTGACTGGGATGCGGGGCTGGTGGTGGCTCCACCCTCCCCCCAGGGGGCCTTTCCAGAGAGATCCCCCACTGGGGGCCAGCCCCTCCCCCCTGCCCCGACATGCCAGCCCTGCACTCTGAGCGTGTCCCTGCTGAGAGTATACCAAGTGTGCCATGAGAAGTGGTTTGCACAAACCAAGAGGTGCCCAACCCACTATGCCCTGCTGCTGCTGTTCACTTTGGTGTCCCAGGCACACCTGACAACCTGGCATGGGACCCTGAGCTTTGATCATGTGCCCCACAACCTCTGCCACTGCCTGGGGGGCTACCTGTAGCTGTGCTGTACATCCCTGCCCCCTGCAATGGAGGATGACATCACTGCCATCATTGACATGTTTGTTTGTATACGAGAGGCCTGTGCCTGCCTAGCTAAGGGGGAACATGTTGCTCAATAAAGTTTTACACTATCTCCCACCTCCCTGTATGCTGTGGGGGGGAGAACCTGGAGCCCAGGGGAGTGTGACAGGGAGAGGGGGCAGAGGTGAAGAGGGCCCTCACAGCAGTGTGAGGTTTACTGGGTGGGTGGGGCAGATGTGCTTGGCAGCCTGAGTCTATTCCTGCTGATGGTGAGGATGTGTGGCTCCTGGCAGTGTCCTGGGGCATGGGTGCCCTGGCTGCCTGGGCAGAGGCCAGAAATCTGTGCAGTGTTATCTGGAAAGATGCCTGTCAGGAAGGAAACATGATGGTGGAATGAGGGCCAGGCAGTGGTAAGGGAGAAGGAGAAATGTAAGAAATGGAAAAATACAGGGGACTCTCTAGACTTTGCCTTCTTCCTCTCCACTTTGTATGCTTCAGAGAGGACCACTGCTAAGGCCAATAATGTTGCAATGGATGATTTGTACCAAAGACTAGAAACAAAAGAGGAACAAAAGGAAGAGAGAGATTGACAGGGGATGCGACACATGTGAGAATGGTCAAAGATGAATCTAGGAGACTGTTGACAAGTGAAGAAGAAATTAAGGGCAGGTGGAAGAGCTATTTTGAAGATCTGATGAACAAAGAGAACCCAAGAAGTTCTGAAGCAAATGCCACAGAAAAACAAGGCATGGTGACTGACATCAGCAGAATGGAGGTGAAAAGAGCATTGAATAAAATGAAGAATGGGAAAGAAACAGGAGCTGATGATATACCAGAGGAAGGTTGGAAAAAGTCTTGGCGGAAGAAGGAATTGATATATTGCAGAAGCTGTTTAAAGCAATATTTGCAATGGAGAAGATGCCAGATGAATGGAGAGGGAGTGTGTTCATGCCAATATTCACATAGAAAGGTGATATCCAGGATTGTGACGACTACTGGGGAGTCAAATTGATTTCTCATACTTCAGAAGCATGGGAAAGTGTGGTGGAAAATTGGTTAAGAACTGAAGTGGTTATTGGAGAAGACCATTATGGATTCATGCCAGGGAAAAGAACCATGGATCCAGTTTTTGCAGTAAGAGAGATGGTGGGAAAAGTACAGGGAAGGTTGTAAAGATATCCATTTATTTTTTATTAATCTGGAGAAAGCCTACAATTGTGTACCCAGGGAAGAAGTATGGGAGTATCTGAGAGTTAAGGAGGTGCCGGAGAAATGTGTCAGAACATATTAGAAGTGTACAATGGAAGTGAGGAGCAGCTCAGGAGAGACAAAGAGTTTTGAAGTGAAGATGGGCATTCATCAAGGGTCAGCTTTGAGCCTGTTCCTGTTCGTGGTCATGATGGATGTGTTTACTGAACAAATAAGGAGACCACCCTGGAATATGATGCTTGCAGATGATGTGGTCACTTACACTGAGAGTTTAGAGGAAGTGCAAGCTAGATTGGATGGAGAGAAGTACTAGAGAGAAGAGGAATAAAGATTAGTCGATTCAAAACAGAATATATGCACTATGATTTCTCTGAAGTACTTGATGTTGAAAATGTGATAATCAATAAAAAACAAGTTTGAAAAGTTGACAAGTTCAAGTATCTGGGGGTCAACCATTCAGCTGAATACAGAGTTAGATGAAAAGTTGAACCATTGAATAACAGCAGGGTGGATGAACTGGAAATTGAAGACAGGAATATTATGCAATAGGATAGTATCAGTGAAACTGAAGGGTAAAGTCTACAAGACATGTGCATCTAGTGCTATTGTATGGAGCAGAGACATGGCCCCTGAAGAAGACTCAAGAAAGGAGACTGAATGTGAAAGAGAGAAGAATGCTCCAATGGATGTGTGGAGCAATGAAGATAGATAAAGTGAGGAATACTTACACCAGAGGATCAGTGAAGGTAGTACAAACATCTAAGAAAGTACAAGAGAGAAAACTGGCATGGAATGATATGGGCCTGTTCAAAGAAGTCCGGAAGAATATGTGGGAAAAGAAGTTACCAGAATAGCACTACTAGGGAGAAGGGGCAGGGGAAGACCAAAGAGGAGGTGGAGAGAGATAGTGGAGAGAGACATGAAAGGAGTTTGAAGAAGATGATATGTATGACCAAAGCCAGTCGAGAGCAAGGATCCTCAACAGTGACCCCGTTCAGACAGGACAAGTGAGAGAAGAAGAGAAGACTTTTTAGCTGTAGCACATACATTCCTGATGACAGCTGCCAAAGATAGAATTCTAGTAAGCTTCAAGGCAGGGAGTAAGTCCAGTGTGGCACTCTTGTCACATCCCCACTTCTTATCAGTACTGAGCCAGAGATCTGTCCTTGGATTTTGCTCCTGAGGAGGGGTACCTGCACTATGACCAACCTAAAACATTCAAAAGTCAACCTAAAACATTCAAGAAGAACCTAAAGCATAGTGGTTAGGGTACTTTCAAGCAATGTAGCTTTGACCCCCAGAGGTTGAAGAGGGCATAAGATCCAATTTTGGGTGGGTGGTCTAGCCACGAAGTCATTATAAAAGTGTGATCCCTGATCTGTTTTTTTGAAAGAAATTACTTGAGTAGCTAATTCCAAAAATTGATTCAGAACTATGCATTGTAAATAGATAGAGCTGCTTTTGTGCATCAAGACCTAGACACCTACACAGTGAGCGGTCGAGGCAGACGTCACGAGATGTGCATAGCGGAGACCAACTGGAGGCTACAGGAATGGTGCTTCGAGGCGGGCTTTGGCTTCCTCAGCCATGACCGGCACATCGTGATGAGAGACATGCTGGGATGGGATGGGCTCCACCTTTCCCCTAAAGGTAAGCGTGTGTTCTCTTCCAGGTTGGTGAACCTCCTTTGGCGGGCTTTAAACTAGGCTCGTCGGGGGAGGGGGAAGATGAGGGCGGAGGAGACGATGAACTACCAGGCCCAGCAACAGCCAGCGAGCCCAGACCAATGGTCAAAAGGGAGAAACAGGTAAGCGATGGGGGACGGGGCATTGCTGAGACCAGGGGGTCAGTGGGCACAACCGTTGGAGGCCTCAAATGCCTCTACACGAATGCTCGAAGTATGTGGAAGAAGCAGGAGGAACTCGCCCTCCTCCTAGCTGTCACCAGCCCTGACATAGTAGGGATCACAGAAACGTGGTGGGACTCATCGCATGACTGGGCGGTGAGTGTCAAGGGCTACAGGCTATACAGGAAGGACAGGATAGGAAGGAAAGGTGGAGGAGTAGCACTCTACATCAAGGAGGAATATACTTCCTCGTTAATTAGCAAGGGGGTAGAGGGGGGGCACTCTGAGGTGCTCTGGGTTAGAGTAAAAGGCAGTCCAGGGGAGAGAGACTTAACGGTGGGAGTCTACTATAGACCTCCCAACCAGGGAGAAGAGCTCGACCAGGAATTCTTAGGTCAGCTTACAGAGGCAGTGAGAGCTAAGGATGTGGTCATCATGGGGGACCTGAACTTCCCAGACATCTGCTGGGAGGAGCAGTCAGCCAAGTCTGATCGCTCACGTCGCTTCTTAGCCAGAGTGCAGGACCTCCATCTAACCCAGGAGGTGCACAGCCCCACCAGGGGAGACGCCTTGTTGGACCTGGTGCTGGCCACGGGTGATGACCTGGTGAGGGGGCTGCGGGTGATGGGCCACCTGGGAGACAGTGATCATCGCTTGCTGGAATTCACCATCCAGCGTAAGGTGGCAAAGGGCTGCAGCAAGGCAACAGCCCTAGACTTTAGGGGGGCTGACTTCAACAAGCTAAGGAGGATCGTTGGGGAAGCGCTGAGGACCCAGAGGGGAAGGGAATCAGATGTCGAAGGTGAGTGGTTGCTCCTTAAGGAGACGATTCTCCATGCCCAAAGGGAGGTAATCCCAACAAGGGTCAAAGGGAGCAGGAGGGCACATAAACCCCCATGGCTCACTAAGAGCATCCGGGAATGTCTCCTTGCTAAAAGGGAGGCATATACCCAATGGAGAGATGGGGTCATCACCAAGAAGGACTATGTTACAGTCGCCCGAGGATGTAGGGGGGCAGTCAGGAGGGCCAAGGCAGAGTTGGAGATAGGACTAGCTTCCCGGATTAAGGACAATAAGAAGTCCTTCTTCAAATACATAGGGGGTAAAAAGAGGGTCCCGGGTAATGTGGGGCCCCTGCAGGACACGATGGGCAACTTAGTCATCACGCCAGATGACAAAGCTAACATATTTAACGATTTCTTTGCCTCTGTCTTCCTAAGTAGGGACCAGTTCAGCCACCTCCCTGCTGGGCCCCCCTCGGGCCCCGAGAGAGACACGCCTGGGCCAGGGGTTAGCGAGGAGTTAGTTAGGGTACTTCTGGAGAGGCTGGACGTGTTCAAGTCCGCTGGTCCGGACGATCTTCACCCTAGGGTTCTACAGGAATTGGCCGAGGTCATTGCGGGACCCCTGGCGCGGCTCTGTGAGCACTCGTGGTGCTCTGGTGAGGTGCCGGAGGACTGGAAGAGGGCCAATGTGGTCCCTATCTTCAAAAAGGGAAAAAAAGAGGACCCGGGAAATTACAGGCCAGTTAGTCTTACCTCAATCCCGGGTAAGCTCTTTGAAAAAATTATCCTGGCACACATCCAGGAGGGCCTTGCGGGGGAATGCATGCTCAGGGGCAACCAACATGGGTTCATCAGTGGCAGGTCTTGTCAGACCAACCTGGTGGCCTTTTACGATCAGGTCACCAAATCATTAGACGCAGGGGTTGCTGTGGATGTAGTCTTTTTGGACTTCCGGAAGGCTTTCGACACTGTCTCTCACCCTGTCCTCATCAAAAAGCTGGGAGACTGTGGTGTCGATGCCCACACGGTCAAATGGGTCGCCAACTGGTTGGAGGGCCGCACCCAGAGGGTGGTAGTGGATGGGTTCTTCTCGACCTGGAAGGATGTGGGCAGTGGGGTTCCGCAGGGCTCGGTCCTCGGGCCCGCACTGTTCAACATCTTCATCAGTGACTTGGATGAGGGGGTAGAAAGCACCCTGTTCAAGTTTGCTGATGACACTAAGATGTGGGGGGATGTGGGTGCACTAGAAGGGTGCAATAGGCTACAAGCTGACCTTGACAGGTTGCAACGGTGGGCGGATGAGAATAGGATGGGGTTTAACACTGATAAGTGCAAGGTGTTGCACATGGGGAGGAAGAACCGGCACCACACTTACAGGTTGGGGAACTCCCCTCTTGCCAGCACGGAGACGGAAAAGGATCTTGGAGTCGTCATTGACTCCACGATGAACACGGGCCGGCAGTGTGGGGAGGCAGTCAAGAAGGCCAACCGTACCCTGTCATGCATCCACAGATGCATCTCGAGCAGGTTCAGGGAGGTGATCCTCCCCCTCTATGCGGCACTGGTCAGGCCGCAGCTGGAGTACTGCGTCCAGTTCTGGGCGCCACACTTCAAGAGGGACGTGGACAATATGGAAAGAGTTCAGAGGAGGGCCACTCGTATGATCAGGGGTCAGCAGGGCAGGCCTTATGAGGAGAGGCTACGGGACCTGAACCTGTTTAGCCTCCACAAGAGAAGGTTAAGGGGGGACCTTGTGGCCTGCTACAAACTGGTCAGGGGGGATCAGCAGGTATTGGGGGAGTCCCTGTTCCCCCGTGCGCTGCCAGGAGTGACCAGGAATAACAGTCACAAACTGGCGGAGGGTAAGTTTAGATTAGATATTAGGAGGCGCTACTTCACAGTCAGGGCGGCTAGGGCCTGGAACCAGCTTCCAGGGGAAGTGGTGCAGGCTCCTAGCCTGGGGATTTTTAAAAGGAAGTTAGATGAGCACCTTGCCGGGGTCATCTGACCCCGGTGCTCTTTCCTGCTAAGGCAGGGGGTCGGACTAGATGATCTACCTAGGTCCCTTCCGACTCTAGCTACTATGAAACTATGAAACTATGAAACACCCCAGAGAATGATGATTTCAGATACACCCCAGTCTTCAGAATCACCTATTAGCTATCTTAGGCAGCACCCCAGTTTGTGTCCCGGCTACTGCAAATCCCATATGTAGGCACCTCATTCTTCCCGAACATTGTATGGGAAGCGTAGGTATTTGATTCAGCACTATAGAGTCCAGAATGGGAGCCAGGAGTCTAGATGTTATTGCTCTTGTGAACCAGGAGCCTGCCTATATCTTTGTGAATCTTACGTAGGGTGACCAAAGAAGTCTTTAACAAGGCAGGATGCCAAATTGTGGGTTCACAATATCTTAAACTACTGCTTTTAATTGCTAGCCCTTCCTTACCCTTTCTGTCCCTACTTAGGAATCTGGGAGATGGTTAAAGTACTCAGGATGCCATACCAATAGGCCAGAGGGAGGCACATTCCAGGATTTATAACCCCCCCCGCCACACACACACACACACACACAATTGCGAGTTTGCTAAACATTAAAAATATTCAGTCACTGTCTAAGTTTTCTAAACTGTAGACTGAATTTTAGCAATTCAAGACCCAGAAATCTCCAGGAGCAGTCATGTAGGTGGAGCTAGGGGTTGTGTGCATTTATTGTCTCTGGGTGTGTTGGTGGGAGGAAGGACAATTTTGCTTCTCCCTCCTGCTCTTCGCACCCCCTCAAAGAAGAAACCAGTTTTACTCAGAACCTGGCAGATTGTAAGGAACATAGTGGGGAGCGGGACTCTACAGGGAAGCCCTGTGTTACAGAGGGCTCTGAAAAAAAAAAACGAAAACGAGAGGGGTGCATATGTAAATGATAAAGTGCCAGTAGATGGCGCCCGATGATACATAGAACCCCCATTGATATACTGGTTTTGTAGAACTCCCAAGTTCGGCTCATTGCAACTGAGCCGGTCTTTCCTTCAGCTCTTACCACTCTGGACCTCTGGACCAGCTCTGGGTTCCACAGCTGCCTGGCATTTCAACACTGCCAGTAGCTGCCCCAGGAACTGTGCCTGAAGGATGGCTTCATAGTACTGGACAAAACTGTCAAAAAGGATCCATGGCAAGATGGATGTCAGCTTTTTTTCAAAAACAGCATTTCAGACAGCTGTGGGGAACTCGGTGATGGGGTCTACAACTAGGTGGGAAAATCCAATTTGTTTGGTAACTTAATAGTCCTTAACAGTCAGACATAACCCTCCTTTCTATTACAGGTGGAGTTGGTGTTCCTGGTGTCACCACTTATTAAGGTGGCCTGACACTTTTCCTATTAAGATCCTATTTTTCATTGCTTCTACCTTGTAGCAGCTTGGGACAAAATGTTCTACGCTGGGTGGCTACCTCATGCTAATCTTTTTTCTGGAAAAATCTCAGAAAGTTTCAGCCTGAAACCTGGGAGCAGAGCTAAAGAAAAATACGTTGTTTTGACCATGTTAAAAGTTATGTTGACCTTTTCTGGGGACCTTCAGAAAATGAATCTGTTATCTTGCAGTTAAAACTGGATCATGATGCATGTGCATGAGAGCTTAAATTAAGGTTGCGCAGGCAACTTGAATTTTCACATTTCCTAAGGTTTGAGCACTTGACTTTACAACCTTAAAATATTATTTTAATGCAGGATTTTGAGGGTTACATATTATGTAGAGAGAGATAATTAAGTCCTTGTTAGTCTGAAGTTAGGCAGGAGGCAGGGCAGAATGGCATCTAATAGAATAACTCATGCAGAGAAGCATAAACTTTCATAGGCTACAGCCTCCTTCATCAGATGACGTCAAGTGATGGCAATGTTGCTACATAATTTCAGTATCAGCAGTCTTGGGGATCCCACATTTTTAGTAGATAATGTCCTGCTGTACATTTCTGCTTCTTGGTCTCCATAGCGCCCAGTGCTAAACACTCTAATCTGATTCCACAAAACACTTAAACATGTGAATGGTTCCACTGAAGCCAATGAGACAACTCAAGATCCTTAAAAGGAAGCCAGTTTGAAGTGTTGTGAGGGATAAAGCTATAATAGGGCATCTATACATGTGTTCTGGGGTGGGAGCAGGGGCACTTTAATTAGAGATGCTCTGAGAGCCACTCTAATTAAAACACCCACAGCATCATGTGTGTTCAGTGTCTTGCACTTCAAAACAGCAACAGGGGTGCTTTATCTAAAGCTTGTTCGACAAACTTTAGTTAAAGCACCCCTGCCGCCATTTTGAAATGTGGGGATGCTGAATACACGTGTGACAGGGAAGTCATGAGCCCAGTCACAAGGTCAGCCTGCCCACCTGTCTGGGGCAGTCTGCCTTGTCTTCTGCCACGGCTTGATGTTTAAAAGAAGATGTAATAATGTGGGAGGCTGCCCGTTTTATGCCCTGATGCCTAGAGTGTTATACATGGCTCTGAACCTGCCCTTATACTGTGTCCCATGCCTCACAGATGGCATCCAAAGTACAAACCCTGCCTCAGGCATCTTCAGATGTGCCTGGGCCTTCTGCCCTCTCACTAGGGCCTCTACTCCAGCTAATCTGGACAGTCTATGTGCAGTCCTTCAGGCCCCCTATGGCCCTACTCTACACAGCTACCACCACTCCAATTGGCCCATGAGGCCCTACTCTACATGGCCACTGGACACTACCCTGCCCCCTCACTGGGGCTACGGGGCCTTACACTCCATGACTTCAGGCGTTTGCAGTCATGCCTGGATCCCACCCTTGGCCTATGGCCCACTTGGTTCTCAGGTGTCTGCAGACATATCTGGACCTGTCTCCAGGCCCCACACAATGGACCTGGGTCCCACCACAGGCCCCACTCAGTTGCCCTGGGCCCCTGAGGGTGTGCTCCTCTAGCCTTTCCCTTCCATGGGGTCACCTGCAGGGCAATGGGGTCTCAGGCTTTCCAGTGCCCTATACTTGCCTTTTACTAGGGAGGAACAAGTGTGACATTTCCTGGAAGCTGCCTTGCTACAAGCAGCTTCACCACACCATCCAACCCCAGCAGGGTGGAGTTTCAGGTCATTCCCCAGGACCAGGAACCTCCTCCATCCCCATAGTTCATGCCCTTCCCTCCAGGTTGTTACATGAACAGCAGCTCCAGCTGGGTGACGTTCCCCCTCCAGCCGCTTGCAGTAATTGCTGACCCTACTGCTCAGGTTCTGCTCTTATCTCTAGCAGCTGGACCCTCTTCCCAATCAGGCAGCCTCCTGCTGGCCATGTGACTCCTGATAGAGAATGTGGTCACCTACAGGCTGCTCTGCTGCCTATTCTGGCACTTAAAGTGGCAGGCACCAAAGGTGCCCTGCCACAGCACATGATGCAGAGGCTCAATGGCAACCTGTAGGGTGTGCACATGGTTGCACATGCACCCCCTGAGATTGGCAGTGTAGCTCCTGTGAATAGCACCGCTGACACTGCTGGCGGCACCTGCAGGAGGTCCCTGATCTCTGCTGGCCACCGCTGCTGGCGGTGTCTGCGGGTGGTCACTGACGGCTGCTCGGTGCTTGCCAGCCCCCTGCCACTGCCACTGCCACTGCCACTGCCTGCAGGAGTTCCCCACTTGGCCTGGCCCCACCACTGACATCACCACAGCTGCCTGCGGGAGATCCTACCTCGCTGCCACCGTGCCCCCACAGCCAACATCGCCGCTGCCACTTGCAGGCGGTCACCATGTCCCCCAGCCTCTAGGGGCACGCGTCGTTCATACAGAGGCAGCAGGAGAGTCAACTAATTAGCACACATCTAAGCAGAGATCTGTTATGTGTATAGGTGCCCATAATGTTCAGCACCTCACAGAATTAGACCTCTCATAGAGGCCTCCAGGAACGTAGACCTGCAGAAAACTGAATAGTTTATAAGGCCATTATAGGGCTACTGAAGAGAAACAGTGAAAGAGGAAAACAAAAACAACCTCCTACCTCATTATAAATTCAAAAGATTAGGGAAAGGTATTTATAAACTTTGCCATTACTTTCTCATCACTTTCCTTGTATCTGGTTTGCATGGTGGAAGGATGCCTTGCATAAATCACTATAAAATGATGTTTTAAAAATGTTGCATTTCAATTAAAGGAAAAATTAATAAGCCAGACTTTAGTGGCATGGAAGTCACTGGATGGTGTGCATTGGCATGATACTGGGGCCTGATCCAAGGCCCTCTGAAGACAGTGGGAAGACTTTCATCTGGCCTCTGGTTCACTTCTCTGATGCAGGAATGCAAACCTTATGGTAGCTTATTGGTGAAGGGTCACACTTAGCAGAGTTATGCTGGATTGATTCAACATGCTGGGCTCCTGCCCATCCCTACAGCCTAGCTCCAATCTCCCCTCATCCTCAGCTGAGTGGAGCAGGGGCAGTAGCACTTCAGAAGTTAATTAAATTCCCACCCCCCACCTGATCTGCTCCTCCTCTTCCCACTGCTCCACTCTGCAGCTTCAGAGGAAGCAGCGGGAGAGGGAGGGAGTGTAATTATTGAGCTCCTTAGCACTTAGCTCTACAGTGCTTCATAGCCTGTTAATTACAGTTTCTGCGCTCCACTCAGCTGAGGAGCAGAACAGCAGGTGGTGGGGGAAGGGAGGAGTGGGGCCTTCCCAGGTGGAGGAGCTCAGTGGACTGGGGGGAGCACAAGGGGCTTTAAAGGGGAGAGAAAGGGCTAGGTGTAGGAGGAGGCAGCAGTTAAAGAAAATGAGTAGAGAGGCAAGGAGGGAATGAGAGGGAGGTGAGGGCAGAAGCAGCAGCAGCTGGGGAATGCAGGGAAAAGAGCTTGGGGACAGGATAATATGCAGAAGGGGCAAAAAGAATGAGAGGAAAGAAGACAGCAAGGGAGAAAAGAGAAACTGATGGGCTGTGGAAAGGAACTAAAGGGATGAAAAATGGAGTTGGGTCTGATGTGAGTGTTGAAGCAGCAGACATGTTTCTTTGAGGAGATGTGATATCTTTTATTAGACCAAGTGAGTAGTTGGAAGAAAGTTCTTTGCAAGCTTTTGGGTGCAGTCACCCTTCTTCAGGCATAGAAAGTCTCTGCTGTTCTGAGATGCCAAGGAATGAAAGAAGCTAAAAGTGTGACAGGATGTCAGCGAGAATAAGTGTTGAAGCAGCAAGCGCTAGGCCTGGAGCTGAAGTAGGGCTAGGGCTGATGTGGGGAGTGCACTGACATGAACAAAGGGCATACTGCTCTCATACTAGTCTTCGCTTGGTTTTTATCGCTCCCTATCCTCACAAAGAGGAGCCTGCATAAATACATCCTGTTCTCTGCATAGGCAACCAGAAGTCAAAACTTTTTGTTTTTCAATTAGAAAACTGAGGATTTTGAATTAAATGAAACTTTTCACACAGAATGCCTCCTTTCCAAGAAAATTGCTGACTTTGCAATGAAAAAAACATAACCCCTAATATGATGTTTCAGGTTGTAGCCATATTAGTCTAAAGGAAAAGGATATGAAATATAATGGTGGTTGTTGTTGTTGTTGTTGTCAACCATAAATATTTTAGCATTTGACTGTTTCTGCCAAACATCTTCCTTTTTCCCAAGGAAGTCAAGATCTTGCCCACCAAATAAGATTTTGAACAGCTTAATCAACTCTTTTTCCCATCTCCTTGTAAATTAACATTAGCAGAATTCACAGACTTGTTAGTATCTGATAGGGCCACATCATGAGTGATTTTGCCATAGCATCAAGCTTGCAACCTCTAAACTATCAACCATGTACCTTAGTGCCAGTGCCACCCTAGTACCTGTCCAATCAATGAAATGCTGTAAGTGCAGTCAACTTATTGCAAAATTCCTTAGAAACTGAATATAAAAATTCAATCCATAAGCTTCAAGAAAAGAGTCATTAATAAAAGCAGACAGAACAATATCTCTGATGCAGTGTTTCAGTTTCCTTCTTGGTTTTGGTAGATGGTACTCAGATTCTACGGTCATGGGTAAACTTAGAAAAACCTAAAAGGGCAGAACTTACATGCCTTGCAACACAAAGCAATAGAGAAGGGGCTGAAAGATGAATATCGCTAGTGACCCATATGGGAGTGTGACCAAAGCAGGTGAAATGGGCTTGTTGGTGGGGCATGCACAACAGAGTTGAGATTGCAGGCATGGTGTATAAATTCCAAATGTGACATTTGTCCTAACTGGGAGCCTGCATCCTTTTCACAATTGTCAGCAGATGGGAGTCTGGCTAAATGGATATGCAGACCAAACTACTCTTCTCTACAAAAAAGTAGCTCCACCAGAAAGAAAAATGTTCCTTCTGCCCTGCTTCCCTATGCTGTTCATAATAAGAAAAGGTGGGCTCCAGGTCTCATGTTGGTACTTTCCAGGACTGCTAAAAATGTATTTAAAAGTGCATGCCCGGGAGTTGGGGGGCGGGGGGGGCAGACAGGAGGAAACCCATTTTGTCACATCTGAATTTATCTGCAGCTTCTCAAAAGAGTGTGTGAGAGTCCCATCCTTGGATAGAAATAAAAGGACAAGAATTTAATACTGGAAAATAATTCAGGTACATAGATTTTAGACTGCACTATCAATATTTTTTAACTTTGACCTCACAATTTTTATTTTCTTTTGGCAGCTCCTCATTTTTGTCTCTTTTTTTGTGGAAAATTTCCCTGAAGGAATTCCCAGTGATGGCTCCTCAGACGACATTATGTAATACTTTGACATTTGGCATTCCCATGGTATTATCCCACCACCAATGCAGAATAAGTTGTCAGAGCATGAAATTGGTATTTTTACATATTCTTAATGTACAGATGTCAGTCTGAAAACCATTCACTAGTGTTATGATTAAATTCTTTGTTTCATTCTCTTCATACGCACAAATCTGTTTGGGTGATTTCTTTTCTTTTTTGGGGGTATAGAGGAGAGAGACAAACCTTAAAAAGTAATAATTCAACTTAATAGCTCTATCAAAAGGTGAAAGCTAACTTTAAGGTATTGTGTGCTGAATGCTAGATAGACTCATAAATCCATAGCTATAGTGCTCAATTTTAGCACCTGTGTTCCTGGCATTGTAGCAAAAAGTGAACAACAAGTACCAGATGCAGAGAGGAAATATAATCAGTGACCCATTTTCTGGTGCCAAATTTATCAACATGTTCCAAATCAAATCTGCTCACAGTTTACAAGTTTGTTATTCTATGTTAATTACCATGAAATAATGGCCTCGCCTTGTGGGAGGATTAGTATATCTAAAAATGATGTACACAGAGAAAAGAAGGAAGGGTATGGAAATGGGTCTGCCTAGCACTCCAATTTGTGTTCATTTGATTATGAGACAAAAAAGCCTATAAGATAAGCAAAGTAACCAGTCTGGAGGCAAATAAACTAGTCCACCAAGTTCCTCCTTTGCCTTCAATACCCCTCCCAGAGAGGTGCGTTATAGTAAATACATTAATGTCTGGGAGTAATATTGCTTATTACACGTGAACAGCTAGGATAGGAGAACATGCTGGCTTTTATATGTCTCTGGTTTCTACCCGCATTCTTGTATGTTATTGTTCAGTTTGCCATTAAGAAGGACCTGCATTCATGTTTAAGAGGGTAAGCCTTACTCAGGCAAGTAGTCCAATTTCTTTGGTGGCACTATAGACATTATTAAGGATTACAGGGTCCTGATTTACTTAACTAAGATTCCAGTTGGTGATGATGACCTGTGACAACAGGCCCATATATCAGAATTGACTGGTCCCATCTTTATCACAAATATCCAGAAGACAATTTATAGGCTATACATTTTAAATAATTTATGTTAATTTAATTATTAAAATGAATTAAAAACAGTAAGTTATGATGAGGCAGAGGGCTTCCATTTGGGGGGGGGGAGGGGAAGGGGCAGGGGGCTTAGGAATTTTATCCTGACAGTGGCTTTGAAATCAGGTTGGTAAAAATGGTTCAGGTCAGATCTACATTCTACTTCCAGGCAGTTTTGAGACTTAGTTTTAAAACAGTAGATTATGGGGAGGAATTTTCCAGGGTAAACCCATTTTAGGAGTGTAATGACTGAACAGTCCTATGTCCCACATAGACATCCAATTTTGGGTGAACCTTCTCTTTGATGTTTGAGCTCTCCTGGCTTTAATGCTTAATGTCCTGGCAGCTGGATATACAACTTCTCTGAGATTAATTAAAATAGCTTGTTTAAGGGAAAAAAACAACAACAAAAATCAATAAAACAAAGAACATCTTCTGAGCGCATCTTAGGTCTTCATAGAAGATTCCAAAAATGGAAATTCCTATTGAAGTGGTTTGTTCCACCTGGCAACAAGGCTATTGGATCTGCAGACCTTACATGTAGACATCCCTCCTCACTGGGGTAAAGCCACAATCTGGAAACATGAGCGTTTAAAGGCTATCACTCATCCCTCACTACCAACAAACGTGCCCAATCAGGCGCTGTGCCCTGGATTAAGGTGGCAGACCCTGCCCCTTCCTGTCTGGCCTTGTGGGCCAGACACCATGCATTTGTACGTTTGATCCAGCCCGCAGACCATAAGTTTGACACCCCTGTCTTGCAGACGGTCATTTTTAAAGGTCTTAAGTATCCATCTTTGAAACCAAATGACTCAATACTGGAATACTGCTCCTGTGTAAACACCACTTCAGAGTGCCCTGTTCCCTACATTAGCTGGATCCAACCTCCACTGAAGTGCATTTAAAGGCTCCTATTGGCTTCTGTGGCCCTTGGACAGAAGCCCAGGAACACAATGTGTGCTAGTGCCTGCCAGCCACATACACCACCCACCAGTCATGTACTAGGCGTGAATGGCTGGGGCAGCAGCTCCAGGCACTGATGTTGACGGAGTGCAAGAATAGTCACTGCTGCTGCCACTGTGGTCCAAGGCACAGAAACTGCTTGTTACACCTCTGCTACATGCTGCAGCCTTTGTTTTGGGAACAGTTGATAGTGACTCTAACTGGGCTGAGCAGAGCTTTTGTTTAAGAATTTAAGAAACCTGGGGAAAATGGATGAAAACATGATACGAAGACCACCCCTACCTACCTTGTTGACACCATTACTGGGATGTGGTGTTGTCAATCAGTAACCATGGAGTCTCTGGATATAAGTGCATGCAGTGCTACTGTCTTAGCAATAGACTCCTCCTTCTATAGCTCAAAGGCTGATTGCATGGTCCAGCCAGCAGTGGGGGGCAGAGAGCCATACTAGAGCATGAATTATACTGAGATGCTTCAAAGCCACGTTTTCCTCTTGTACTCTCCATGTCTCCTTTATTAGTTTAAAAAACTGATGTTGAGGAATTGAATGGCTGTTTTGCCTGAATAAGGACTGCATATTAGGCCCTCCATGTAAAACGTTGTGTAAAAGCATAAGTATTGTGACCATATAATAAATTAAAAATTCCACTTATGTCCATGCCTTATCATCAGGAACGTGTCTGGCAGCATGCGTAAGTGGAAGTGCATGTGCAGTGAGTGCAGAAGGGCATTCCTGAAACTAATGGGCAATTTATATTTACTGAAGGAAATATTTGTCTTCATAAATGCAGGTATAAACTTAATCCTGCTTAGGATAAATCTCATTTACATTCCCCTCTCTTCTATGGGATTTATACTACTTCATTAAAGTCTAACATCTCAAAGGGATGTGTCTGCATTGTCAGGTCACCTATGCTTGAAGAAACTTGCACAACAATTTTACTGCAAATTCGTTTCTTCTCATTTTGCAAATGTAAAAACATGGTAAACTAGATTGTTTTTAAGCATTTTTCATGATCACTGTTTAAACTATGATATTGGGTTAGGTTCTCAGCTGGTATAAACTGGTATCACTGAGGATTTGACCTTTTTTTAAAATAGGGTATCAGTAGAAAGGTGGCTTAAAAGTGTTTGTGACTGTAAGGCTAATACACACTTTCATTGGCAAGTGTTGTGATGCAGTACTTTGGTTGTGTACTAAGGGAGTGTTTTGATCTGTGCTATCATTGCTTTCTCCAATGTTCTTGATGTGAAATGTTAAGCAATTATGAAATTGAACCACTTAGTAAGTATTCACTAACACTCTACCATGTCACATTACAAACAGTTCTGGAAGGAAAAGGGACCTGAATAAAAGAGTTTAATAAGGCCATGGCTATTGTCTACAGCAAAGAAAATAGCTGTTCATACACCATTGCAATATTAATCGACACACCCCCATTTCTGGGGGACCAGTTAAAAGGCTCTACCAGGTTTGGTGCCCTACAAAAAACTTCCCAGGGGCAGAGAGTTGCTAAGTGTCTGAAAGCAGGGAGAAAAGGATGGCAAAGGAAGATTCATCCCTGCTCAAGGACCCCTGCTACTCTTACTGTCCTTGAACCCAGCTCCATTAAGGATTGCATTTGACCTTCCAGCTACAGTGCTACACAGGAAGCTTATGTTCAGCTAACTATGTCCCATATCTGTTTCAGACATTCTGCTTCCCAAACAGAGTTTTGCTACCCGATCAGTCTGTCCAGCATTCCTCATTCTCAAATGCCTATCTTCATTTGGCTGTATCACAGCACATATTGTTTGCTTGTGGCCAAATTGTCATGAGATCCAAACACTTATGTTTTAGTGATCAGTCCCCTTCATAGTTTCATAGTTAGTAGGGTCGGAAGGGACCTGAGCAGATCATCAAGTCCGACCCCCTACCATGGGCAGGAAAGAGTACTGGGGTCAAATGACCCCAGCAAGGTGATTGTCAAGCCTTGTCTTAAAGACACCACTTCGCTTGGAAGTTGGTTCCAGATCCTAGCCGCCCTGACAATGAAGTAGCACCTCCTGATGTCTAGCCTAAATCTACCCTCTGCCAGCTTGTGACCATTATTCCTAGTCACACCTGGTAGTGCTTGGGGGAGCCCGTTTTGGTTGCCCCTAAGCATAACCTCCCCCGCTGGCCCCTTGTGGACATGCACCAGGATAATTCTCTCAAAAAGCTTATCCAGGATCGAGGTAAGACTAACTGGCCTATAGTTTCCTGGGTCCTCCTTCCTCCCTTTTTTGAAGATGGGAACCACATTGGCCATCTTCCAGCCCTCTGGCACCACACCAGAGCACCACGAGTGCTCGTAAAGCTGTGCCAGGGGTCCTGCAATGACCTCAGCTAATTCCCTCAGCACTCTGGGGTGGAGATCATCCAGACCAGCTGATTTAAATACGTCCAGTCCCTCCAGAAGTTCCCTGACTAGATCCTCACTGACCCTTGGCCCAGGTGTGTCCCCCCCGGGGCCTGAGAGGGGCCCAGTGGTGGGGGTTGATCCGGTCCCTGCTCAGGAAAATGGAGGCATTCCTTCTGTACCACTCTTTGTGTCCTTTGCAAACCTATCAATAATGACATTTGTGTTTTCTTCCAAGTCACTGATAAGAATGTTTAATAATGCAGAGCCAGAAACTGATCCTAGGCAAATGTATTTATCTGGGATAATAATCAGGTAACTGGGGCACATGACTTATGAGGAGAGGCTGAGAAAACTGGGCTTATTTAGTGTGAGAAAAGAAGACAGAGGAAGGACTTAATAGCAGCCTTCAACTACCTGAAGGGTGGTTCTAAAGGATGGAGTTGGACTGCTCTCAGTGTTGGCAGATGACAGAACATAGAGCAACAATCTCAAGTTGCAGCAAGGGAAGTTTAGGTTAGATATTAGGTAGAATTTTCTCACTAGGAGGGCAGTAAAGCACTGGAACAGGTTACCCAGGGAAGTTGTGGAATCTTGACCCTTAGAGATTTTTTATACTCAGCTTGACAAAGCTTTGGCTAGGATGATCTAGTTGGGGATGGTCCTGCTTTGAACAGGGGGTTGGACTAGATGACTACCTGAGGTCCCTTCCAAACCTAATTTTCTATGATTCTATGAGCTACATCTGTCTCTTCTAGCTTAGACTACCTTTATCTGTACTACCTACAGCAGTGATTCCCAAAGGGTGTTCCACAAGAAGTGTGCCATGAGACCCCTGTGTGAGGAGGTAAATGTGTGCTTAGCACCCTACATCTGCCTCTGCTACTCCAGTGGTGCCCATGACTACTTCTCTAGGGACTGCCACCACAGTTGCTGCCTGCCTTCGCCCTTTTTGTCCCAGGCAGTCTCTGTGCCAGCCCTGCCCATGCTTCAAGCAGTGCACTCTGCTGCAAGCAGGTGGGAAAATGCACAGGTGGAGCTGTGCCTTGAAGCCTGGGTTGTCCCCTCTACTCCTCCTATGCTCCCAGGGCCAACAAGTGTTGTCTTGGACATGGTTGAAATCCTGCATGGCCAATGTCAGCAGTGGGGGCTGCCCTTGGCCCCTGAGGTACAGACCAGGGGTCAGGAGCAGGGAAGTGTGGAAATAGCAGGGCACAGGATGCAGCTACTGGCTGGAACAAGGGCTGCACGGGGTGGAGCTGGGACTTAGAGCGGGCACTGGCGACTCTGGGAAGGGGCTGCAGCCACCCCAAATTTCACCATAGCTCTGCTCCCAGTGCTGCTGCCCCACGCCCTGGCTTTTCCCAGTGTGTGGGTGGAGGCCAAGTGCAGTGGCGAAATTTGGGGTGGATGCAGCCTACTCTGAGCCCCACCCCTGCTGAGAAGACCCCTGTGCAGCCCTGGCTTCAGGCCACCTTCCTCACCCCATCCTGTGCAGATCTGGAGGGCACCTCCCCCTCCAGCCCTCCTGGGGTGCAAGCACCAATGGGAGCTGCCTCCCACCATGAGTCATGGCTCTGCCCTCTGCCCCACCCCAGCTGGGCAGTGCCTCTGTCCCCTCCCCCATCCCCTTCCAGCACAATACCTCTATCGGTGCACCCTTAATATCTGGTGTCATTTTAACAGTACATCTCAGACTGGTATGATTTCTTTTGTCAGGGGAATGGAATCTGTTACATAATTTTAAAAAAATTATACACCTTTTTGGGTGTGAGGGTGGAGTCACTTTTAATTTAGAAGAGAAGTGTGCTCCAGGTATAAAAAAATTGGGATATGCTGATGTACAGCTTCCAGCTGAGGCCAACCAAAAGTTTGGTTTGCCTCCTGAATAGAGCACAGCACTCACTTGTGCTGTAGACACACTACTAACTTCCTACGAGATCACATGGTCACATCCAAAGGGAGAAGAACTGTGATGGCGAAATGCCCAGTCAACAGCTTTACTGTCCCCAGCCCTGAATCCCAATGCAAACTACCAAAAGAAACAGAAGAATAGGCTTCATTAAAAAAGGGGAATGCAGTAATGCTCAGAGTGTTATACTGCCATGGTGAGGGAATACAGGACCCATACTGGTCAGAATGGGTTAACCAGGGCCCCAGGACTCAACTATATCCACACTGCTATTCCTGCAGTAAGAAATAGCTGTTGAGAGAGGAAGCAATAGAAGAGGTCTCATCTCAGTTGGGTGGGATGTGGAAGGGAAACAGAGTTCAGGCTTTTCTCCTGTGGAGAAATCTGGTGTCTGAGTCAGGTTTCTGGCTGGGCGATCCTCCCTGTGGAGATCAACCAAGCAATATTTGAGAACAGGCCCTGGGCTGAAAGATCTCCACCTGTCAAAATCTTACCAGACTGTAACAGGGCAGTCTGGCCCTCTAAGGGAGACAGACAGACAGTCCTCAGTTAGGAGTCCCACTGCTGGGTGGTTAGCTGGCAATTAACAGACCAAAAGGAGAAAGAGCAAGCAGCTTGAGCTAGGGGAAAAAACAGTTTGTGGACAAGGAAGTAGACTGAAACCCAGGAGACCTTGCTTCTAAGAAGTGCCAGAGCTGAAGGGCCTTCTCCTGCCACCTGGAGAAATGCTGAAGGATTGCTTTAGCTGTTTATTTGGACTAAGGAGTATTTTTTTGTGTTGTGAGGACTGGCTGAGGGGCTCCCAAAGGAGCAAAGTCAGACAGTGAGGCTGCAGATTCCCACGCCTGCTTATAGGCTATTGTTTGGATGGCCTGAAGGACTCCTAAAAGGGCAAAGCACCTCTGCATGGCACAACAACTGCTTACAAGTTCTTGTTTTGAGTTCCTCATTTTCTCTTGCTTTGACGCTTTGGTACCATGCAAGGGATAGAACTATAGAAAGTCTTAGCTGAAGGGCTAAAACAGTGGTGCACAATCTTTCAGCCCTGAGGGCCTGAAGAGTGGTATGGGGTCGGCCTGTGATCCAGAGCCTGCATCAGGCTGGCAAATGGGGTTTGTGTGTGGGTGTGATCCAGCATGCTGACCTGGCTCTACATATTGAATGCAACTGCCTGCTGGCCTGACCCAGTGTGCCAGATCCAGCTGTGTCCTGGCCAGACACCACATGTAGTTTGGCCCTGTATGCACCTGGATCTCACTGCTCACTGGCATCATAACGGGTTGTATTATCCAAGCTTCAGGTTCCCCATATGTCCAGAAATTTGGTAGCAGGAGAGTGGCAATTAACACTGTCATTTCTTCCCCACCACCAAGTTTCCAGATCTGTGGGGAGCCCGATGGGCCAGATGATATGGCTTGGTGAGCTGGAGGTTGAACACCAGTAGGCTAAACATCCCAGCATCCATCCCAGCAATGGAAAGGCTGAAGAAAGGGGAGCAATGCTCCATTGGACCATGTGGGGGTGCTCTGACACCAAATCTGCTATGGGGATGGGTGACACCATCACTTTGAATATGGCATTTGGTTCTTGTCACTTCATGTCAAAAAAGTGTGGCAGAAGTAAAGGTGGCTAAGCTGTGGGCAAGGAGAATGATCTGAGGCACAGAATAAGAAGTAGGTTAGCTCAGTCTAGTTCTGAGAGAAGGTAAATAGGAGGCATGTAGAATAAAGACTGGTAAAGAGGAAGTAAATGGGCATTCCTATTTACTTTTAATGCTTTTATAAGAAGCCTTCCAGTGAACTTTAAAGGCAAGAAGTTTAAAAGCTTTAACAGGAAATACTTTTGGGAGAATATATTATGATTTTGCAGAAGCAACTGTTAATAAGTGTTATTCTTCACACCAGAATTATTAGGCCTGTTTACAGATAGGGAAGTCCTCCTGACTCCTAACCTTGCACCCATTCATATAGACTACAATATGGGGGCTAAACTGCAGTCAGACATATAACTGTGATCCATATAGTCAGGGTGGGGCTATCTATTGACTGCCTATCTTTGGCATCAATAACAATACTGAGCTCCATGCTGCCACAGCTCTACTACCAACTCAGTATGTCTGCACATGCTGCTGCCCCTTCTTGGGCTGCAGTGTAGATGTACCCAAGGGACTTCAGGACCGCTCTAGTACCAGTGTAGCTTGGGTTTGGGTTGTTCAGGCTAGGCTGGCTGTTTGATGCTTTGGTTTTCCAAGACAAGGCCCCAGTGAAAAAAAATGTATCTTGTATTTCCCTAACTTCTCTTTTGCATTTTGAATATTTGCTTTCTTTTATTTTAAACTTGCTAAGTAGTAATTGATTTCAGTGGCTGGCAGAAGCATCCAGTCAGACACCAGGTGTTTCACAGAATCAAAGAGTCATAGAAGTTGGGTGGGAAGGGACCTTGTAGATCTTCAAGTCTGACCCCCTGCCTGGGAAGGAGAAAAAATTGGGCTCAAATGACTCCAGCCAGGTAGGCATTAAGCCTCCTCTTAAAGACCCCCAGGGTAGGAGCCAGCACCACTTCCCTTGGAAGTTGGTTCCAGATCCTAGCCGCCCTGACTGTGAAGTAGTTCTTACGGATGTCTAATCTAAACCTACTCTCCAACAACTTGTGGCCGTTATTCCTTGTTATGCCAGGGGGTGCTAGGGGAAACAAGGTCTCTCCCAAACCCTTCTGGTCCCCACCCCGTGAGTTTATAGACAGTCACCAGGTGCCCCCTCAGCCTTCTCTTGTGAAGGCTGAACAGGTTTAGGTCCAGCAGTCTTTCAATGTAGGGTCTGCCCTGTTGTCCCTGGATCATGCGGGTGGCCCTCCTCTGGACCCTTTCAATGTTGTCCACATCCCTCTTGAAGTGGGGCGCACAGAACTGGATGCAGTACTCCAGCTGTGGCCTGACCAGTGCTGCATAGAGGGGGAGGATCACCTCCCTGGCTGTACTTGAGATGCACCTGTGGATGCACAACAAGGTCCGGTTAGCCCTGCCAACCGTGACCTCGCATTGTCAGCCCATGTTCATCTTGGAGTCAATAATGACACCAAGATCCCTTTCTGCCTCTGTGCTCTCAAGCAGAAGTTTCACATTAGGCACCTAGACAATACAGAGTACACCATTACTTCCTTTCATTTTTTGTGTCCTTGTGACAAGGTATTTAGCAGAATTCATAGAATTACAGAAATCACAGGGCTGTGCAGTGAACACTTCTGCTATAACTTCAAACTTGTAACCTCTAGGCAGGCAACAGCGTTCATTCACATCCATGCCACCCCAGGCCCCTATGCCATTACAGTGGGGGGGGGAGGTGTAGAGGGGAAGACAGATAAAATAATTTGAACAGGCTGCAAGAACAAATTGCACCTCTGCTAGGTAGTAGCTAACTGCTTTACCCACAAGACCATTCTCTCACTTCCTGCAAAGTGATCCCTCAGTCTCTATTCTCAATCTGCTGGAACAGCAGACAATGATGTACATTCTGTAGCATCCTTGCAGTTCATATTTGTGAATCCTACAGCTTCTAACATATGGAAAGACATGGCACAAACCCATTTTCTGTGAAGCCTGCTCTCATGGAAAGCTTGAAAATCACTGTTGTAGAACACAGGGCCTAACTCCTCAGGTTCTGCATGTGACACCCTTGTTAACCACTGTAGGACATACCCTCTGGGCCACTGCAAGATCAAATGGTAAGGGAGGGCCTTTCCTCATACCATGCATCATTGGGAAACCTACAAGTCTGAGTTCTTCGCTCACCTAACTGAATTAATATGTGCTTTTAGTGTACAGTAAATGCAGGCTCAGTCCTACACTAGGCATGCATTGTCCTGGGCTGCGTAGTAACCCTGGTCTCTCTCAGGCCACCTGTTGAAGTGCACCATTCTATTATGGTTTGGTCACTCTTAGGCCCATCTTTCACTCTGTAACATTCTTCATAATTCAAAATAATCAATGGTGTGAAGAAAGAGATGATAGATTTATTACTATTTTCTCATGTTCCTATCTACTGGTTAATTGAAATGTTCAAACAGCAACGCTGTATATAGTATATTATTATTGTAACAAGGTGGCCTGCACTTCTAAGGTTCAGCAGGCTAAGAACTACCAGCCGTAATTAATGATCAGAGGCAGCTGGGAAGGAAGCCAGTGATTATAAAATTTACAAATGGCTTAACTAAGGTAAAGCGGGACTTCATGAGGGGGCTGTAGATTTTGAGGTGAGAGTATTGAAGGGGGAGAGCCTCTGGGAGACAGCCCAGGCTGGGCAAAGGAAATGTTTTCTTTGAAGGTTAGGGAAATAAAAAAAGACTCTCTGTCCCAAAAGTCATGGACGCATCAGCAAGTCAGTCCTTCCTGGGTTGCGGAAACTAGCCAGCTGCCTTATATATAAGCAGCTGCTCCCAATTATGTACAAAGAAACTCCATCAAAATAACATTAGGGTTGCAAAGGTAAGCACACTAAATTAGGTAATGTGACAGTTTAGCTTTCTAGTTCTTCCTCTCACAAGTCCCTGGGAGGGAAACTTCTGACTGTTAGGATGAACTGCGTCAGGGAAAGTCTTGCCCAGCTCCTATAGCCATGGAAAGGAGCTTTTTTAGTAACTATCCAGGAACAGCACATATACAGACTGGCCACATGTAGGAGCTGCAAAGGGGATGGAACACGCTCAGTGCAAACAGAGTGTTTGGGAAATTTAGGAAGCCAAAGTCAGTGAGTCTTTATGGAGCACATGCAAGTGGGGAGGCTCATGATTTGGTCAAATTGTGAATAGTTTTCCCTAAGAACAGCAAAAGGTATCATTCAAATACCAGAGTGATCTCTCTGCCAATTGTCTAGCTCTCACTTTGCATCCTAGCCCTTCTCAACATGATAGTCATAGGAATCTTTTAGTGGGGGCCAAAGAGCATTTTTTATCCTAGCCTTATCCTAAGAATGCGCTCAGCTATTTTTGCTGAAATTCTCTAAAAAAATTTCAGACATGCCATGTGAAAAATGCCAGACCAATGTTTGGCAAAGTTATAAACAACTGAAAATAAGGTATTATAATGGAAGTGTTAAGCCAAATTCATTATAAATGGTGATATTTGAGCTGTCTATAAACAATGCAGGAAACACATGGGTATACAGGAAATTATACAAGCTATTAATAGAAAATGCCGTTTTCACTGATCTGTGAGAAGCAGTGTAACAGACTGACACATGGCTTCTCTTGGCCCCGACAGACCGCATTTGGGACCTCCCACAACGGGTGCTTGGGGAAAACAAGCTACCCTCCCAGTTTTGCTTTGCTGGCCTAAATTAGTTATGAGCAGGCGAAAGGTCAAGTTAAAACCCTCCCTTCTCTTGAATTGCCCCAACACTGAGGATGCAGAGCTGGCTGCTCCTGGGGGCACTGTGGACTGATCCTAGTGTCAGGCACAGAGGAAATCAGTCCAGGGCTGGAGAGGCCAGCATAAGGTCTGTCTCACATGCCGCATGCTTGCAGCTCTCAGTCACTCAAGCTCCATAGCCACTGGGGAAGAGGTAGATATCAGGCCCAGTCAGTTCCTGACAACTCCTGAGTAGGTAAACTACCTCCCTTTAGTTCTTGCATCAGCCACAGGGGCAAATTTGGCTCACGGTCTTTCTGTCAGCAATCTCAGGATGAACTGTGACAGCCACTGGCTTAAAGTTCCCTCTTCAGGGACTTTCTCTGAGGTCCGTCATTTCAAGAGCCTCCATGATTGAACGGAAGGCAAACAACTTGTCACAGCATCCAGACCCCAATCAAGTCGGTCCATGCACTGCAACCCCCCTGGACACTTAGACTGACATCTTTACTTTCCAGTATAACTTCTTCAGCTGGAGTTTGGTGCATAAAAGCCATACACTATTGAACCTTGGGCAAGTCACTTCTCCTCTTGTCTATTTTGACTGTAAGTTTTTCTGGGTAGCTCTCTTTGTATGTACAGCACCTAGTGCATCAAGCAGTATGTGCCATTGCACATATAATTATTTGGCACTGCTTAATTAGTATGTGCTGGACCTCTGAAGTTAATGGCATTGCCTGAAGGATGAATTTGACCCAATATTTTCAGTAGTACCTGGACCTCAAACTTACTGTGCCTGACTGTAGTGCCTTCAAGCATACTGCACTGCTCTGCAAGGACTGTCTTCTGATCTGGGGACAGTATAGTTGCCTGTATAGCGTGCTGTGTCTGGGTTAACTAGCACTACTGGGTGAGAGTGCCCATTGGCCTACCCCCATGCTTTGCAGCCCACCAGCAGTACTACACAAATATTGCCATATTTCTGTTGGATCAGGAGGCAGTGGGGGTGCTTGAGGGCCTGCTGCAAAGTATGGTAGGTTTATGGTTTAAATAGGGCCTTAGCTTCTCTCTGGGGTTGGCCTCATTTTTGTTCTTTTCTCTCGGCCAACTGGTACTGTAGTTGAAGGAGCTGTATTGAGTTATACTTACTGAGGATCTGGTCCCTGGCCCACAGTCAGCTGGAATGAAAGGAAGCAGAGCCTCCTTCATGCTGGCTGTCTCACTGTGTTAAAGCCTACAATGTTGTTCATGTAGTATTTTTTTTCCTTGACAATCAATTCACTGACTTGTCCTTTGAATTTTGGAGTCCTGTCAGGCTTGAGTACCCATCTCTTGCTAATAAGACAAAAGCCATCTTTTTTCCATTAGCATCTTTATATCTCCTCGAGCTGGAATTTGGAGAAATGACCGCCATTGTCAGAAGCAATGACTGTTTTGTATATGTTCATAATACAGGATGAGTTCCAGCATGCTTTGTCACAACAGTGGGTCATGAAATTGTTATGTTTTGTGGGTCACTGGATCCAAAAGGTTAGGAAATTGTGGCTTTCTGCCAAATCCAGCCAACAAATAGTGAGGGATTAAATCTACTGTATGTTGGATACGTCTGTTTTACAGTACCTTGTATTTTGTACACTGAAGGAACAGTCACTTATGTTTTGCTTTGGGTTAAGTACAAGGCTTTTCTCAGCTTCTAACTTGGCCATATCGGGGTTTTTGAAATCCTACTGCCTTTTTAACTGCTCTGTTCTCATTTCTGTTTTTAGTGGAACAAGTATGTTATAATGACACCAGTTTCCTCAGTCCTTTCCCAGTCAAAATGCCTACAGATTTTAGGGTTTTTTTTAACTCAATCAGGATATTTACTTCATTGAGAGTTTTGCCATGTAAGGACTACAGTCAGGCCCCAGCGCACCATTTAAGATAACTTCAGCCCGTTTACTTCCTTAAAAGCCAGTATTGAAGGCTCCACATCTGCTCTAGCATGAGAGTCAATGCTTATGAAATTAAGGTTCCACTTCTGTAACAGTACTGTCTTTTTCTCCTTGCCTTTTAACATCTCCAACTCTGTGGAGTTGGGGTAGGCAAGTCAAAAGGCCAGTCTGGGTTCCTCCAGCTTCTCATTCATCTCCAGAGCAGAATGCTGAGCAGTTTCCTACTTCAAACATAGCACAACCCAGGGACAGTCAGTCAGGCCACAGGTTGGGAGGCCTCCCATTGCAGGTCAGACTTCATTCCAGACCCATCCTGGGCAGTACTGGGAGAGGGATCTCTTGTCAGAGCTCTTCTCTCCCGGCCAGGAGAGCTGCTGGTGAGGCTGGATGCTTACAAGAAGGCATGGAGGTTCACTGCTGCTAGCATGCCCTTGGGATATGTGCAGAGCTTGTGAGACTCATGGAATAAATATGCCAAACCTCTGGCTTTGTTGGTAGGGACAGATCCTACCTTCTGCCATAATAGAAGAAGGAGCAAGAAATTTTGTGTGGAGTTTTCTCTGCCCTGTTTGGGTAGTTCTTGCTTGCGGGAGAGGGGACCCCACATCAGTTGGTTTATTATCAGTAGGTAAAATTTGTCTCAAGGCATCTTGTACAAGGGCCTTCCACATTGCCTGTATCCTACAGAGATCCCTAAAACAAGACCTAGCAAGGCCTACAGGCACCCTGGGCATATGCTGTTGTGCTGCGCTCAGGTTCACTGTCTATGAAAAGCCTGTGAATACCTCATCATTGAGTTTACCTAATTGCTGGTCTTAGATATGGTGGGGGGCGGGATAAGGGAGTGGGAAAGATTTGATTCTTAGTAGCCATCCTGGGCACAGCAGGGAGGTGGTATAGACATGCCCTTTGTGGGTAGATGCACCTCACCTGTGCCGAACAAGATTTCATTCATCTCTGATCCAGTGTCAGGACAGGCAATGCACTGCTTCGTAGACAATAAAACGTGAAAATCTGTTTTTTCTCTGACATCAAGAACCTATATGCAGGGTCATCTGTTGTACATAAAGGGCTGATAGAAGTGGGTGTGTCAATGAGAAGACGGCAGGAATACACAGCTGGGGATCCTGAAAACTCATGCATGTGACTAACTCATCTGAGTGAAATGGCTCATGTGTAAGTCTGCAGGCTCCAGCCCATGCTCTGTATGTCAAATCTAGCAAACACATTACTCAGCTGTTTCAGAAGCACAAAGTATTTCCATCCTTAATTCTGAAATGAATGTCCTGGGGGAAAAAAGACTGTGTTAGGGTAAATCTTGTAGGTTTACCCAATGAGAGTGCTCAGATGTATTACAATCCATATTCTAGTGCACTGTCACTCTGACTAATCTGTGAATATCTATTGCTTGTTAGAAAGAACCAGAAATTCTCCCAACCTTCAGCTTTCTAGTTAATATAATTCATAAGTCCATTCCAATATTTTGATTCTTTCTTGTGAAATCCAGAGGATTCTAGAAGTACTGATAGCCCCAAAAAGGCATTTGCAAAGTAAACATATTGTGTATGGTCCTTTTAAATTTAAAGTAAGCTTTGTTAGAATCATTCTAACACAAGTATCCCATATAGCCTTACACTGCATAGCTCACTGATTAAATGCAGTCCTCATATTTACTATACTGTATCTTTTAAAGCATCGTATAGATTCACAGCTGTTCTGTAAGGCACTTAGATTTATTTAAATGTTTACAATGCATTTGTTGTTCATTAAACATATTTACCCAGGCTAACCCAACATGAAAGAAATTATCTTGTTTACAGTGGAATCTTGACAAAAATACATGCAGAAAAGATAGACAAACACACATAAACCTGGATTGCTTAGTGGAACATTGATTTGCTGCCACATCCAATTTTTCTCATTAGAACTTATTTTATTTGAACATGACTCAGTACCCTGTGTAAATGCGAAGTTGTTAATCTTATTACTATATGGAAAACAAATTAATTATTATGCATGATATTGGAAATGGGTTGTTAGGTTGGCGTTGGAAAGATTAGAAAAATACACTCATTACTTCAAATGATATCTGATATACATGTATGGCTATGTTTTAAGATCACTTGCAATATTCAGATAACAAACACAACAAATAGAAAAGCCCTTTTTCTATGTCTTTTTAAACATGTCAAAGTCATGTTCTGAAGGTTGGATTAAAAGCTGTATTTTGTGCGTTAGTCCTTTATATTTTAAAATGCCGGTATTCTGGCTGGGGAAATGAAATTGTTGCTGCTGCTGCTGCTGTGTTATTTTTTTCCTGAGCATGATGATGGATATATTATGCTAATGCAACCAGCCAATGCCAGGTAGCAGGCTCATTTAAACAAAAGAAAAACCTGGAATGCTGAAACCTCATATATTAGCTACAAACTGCCTTCCTGGAGATGTGTATGTTTTGATTAAGAAAAGAATCTAAATGTTACTGTTGTTAAAATAATAGTAGTAAACTCAGGGCACACAGCTTCCATGCATGGCTGGGCAGTGCTGGACAACTGAGGTCCTGGTCCATGACCAGGGCACTTAAACATTATGGCGATAACCTTAAATGACTAAAAAATGATTTATTATGTTTTAAATATGTTTTTTTTATTTACTACTTTGTCAGTATAGAATGGGATATTTTCAGTATTTGCAAGGAGAATGACTCTATTGGAGACTCTGCCTGAGCCTCTTACACAGTCTCAATGTATGCAAGTCATCCCATCAGTTGCAATGGAATTGTTCCTGAAAGAGTTATTCATATAAAGCAGTATTGCCACCTCCAAGCATTCAGTATCAGTGTCTTAGGCCCTCCAAAGTCAAGAGTGTACATTAAAAATCAAGAGATTAATAACAAACTAAGTAAATGAATCTGGGGTCCTTTCATTAGATTTAGCACCTACTGAAGTCAGTGATAGCACCTTATAGGAACAAGCCTTCTTTGTTTAGATGGAAGCCTTGCCTTTCTTTGTGGAGCGCAGCAAAGATCCCCCACTGTCATTCATTGCGGGCCCCAGAGCTCCACCAAGAACTGAATGTGACTCCCTGAAGAACACAGTTTTCTTGCATTAATAGACAGCAGGTTTGTTTCAGTGTCATAGGGAATGCTTCTGATTTTCCTCTCAAGGCAAGAGAGTGAGAAACAAGAGCACAAAGTGAATGCTCGTACCCAAATGATACTACAGAGAAGCGATTCTATGTGGTATGTTGCATCAGATTGTGATGTGCAGCAAAAAACCAGTTTGATTCATTCACAGGTGGGAACAGGAACAGTTTGGTCCAGGGCATAGACATCTTTATGAAATCAAAGTTCCAGGGCTCAGGTCCCTGGTGATAGCCTACGTTTATAGAGAAATTTATTGTCTGAAAGATCTAGGAAAAATAGCACTTCATGGAGGACTTGCTGTATGTCTTTCTTTGGCCTGCATTTTGCTGGAACTCAGGGTACATGATCATAATAGTCCCTTGTGACCTTAAAAATAGAACAAGCAGAGTGCTACAAGAGACTGCTATTCCTGCAAAGAATCAACATATCTTTCAGGAGGTGGTTTTCCAAGATACCTAGAGCTGAATCCATGTCCCATTCTGCACTGAGCAGCATTGTCTGGAAAGTGGTTATCCTTGGAAGCAAAACATCGTACAGCTAAGCTTAAAAAAGTAGTCCTGTGTATCCAACTGAAAATTCAGTCTAATTAAAAGTGCTTCTTAAATGGAGTACTAAGACCAAAATCACACCCACCCACACACACACACTCACTTGGTGGATGCAATAAGGCATGGTGGAGCTGTACCCCCGACTCACCCTTCCATTGTGTGAACACTGAATGCTCTCACCTCCAAGGTGTCAGGTGCCGGCAAGAGAGCAGGTGCAGGAAGTGAAGCTGTCCACCATTGCTGTCCCCTGCTTAACTCAGTAGCTCACCCAGCCACTTCCCACAGCTAGAGACCCCAGGCCAGTAGTGAAAACCTTGTGGGGAGGAGAGGGACAGGGAGCAGATACAGAAAGTGGGGCTGCTTGCTGCTGCCACTATCCCCAGCTAAGCCTGGCACCCTGTGCAGCCTCTTTCCGCAGCTGGAGCCCCCGGTCAGTGGGGAACACCAGAGGTCAGGCAGGGAATGTATCCAGGAATGGGGAGACCTGGTCTCCACTGCTGTTGTCCCCAGGTAACCTGGGGATAGAGTGAGCCCTAGAGCTGCTTTTATCCTGTTCCAGCTGCAGGCTTCAGGGAGCAGCTGTGTGTGGTGCTGAGCTTAACAGGGGACAGTGACAGTGGCAAGTGAGTCCCCCCTTCCAGCACCTGCCACCTGGCCAGCAGGGGACATCTGTGTGTGTGTGTGTGTGTGTGTGTGTGTGTGTGTGGGTGTGGGTGTGTCTTGGGTGGTTAGGCAGGAAGCAGGAGCCACTAGGGAGACCTGCCTGCCACTGTCAATGCCCCCAAACCCTGCTGAGACCAGCACCCTATGCAGCTGCTCTCTGCAGTGGTGATCAGTCCTATCACAGCTGTGCAATGGTCTGCACAGCCCATGAGAGTACACAACTATTTGTCTGTCTGTCCCCAGCCATTGTATTCTCTCTAACAGGAGGGCAGATTTCCTTTGCCCACGGCCACTGCTTTTGAACGAGAGGGAGGATTGCTCTGGTTGTGATGTGTTATGTCTCAATTGTTGGCACCCTGCCCAAAAGTATGGGTGGCACCTTACAGACTGAACAAACCACCAAGGCTCCTGCCCCCCAAGTATTTGCTGATTAGCATTCAGTTATCCCTCAGTGTGCCAGTCTCATTGGCTTCTACCTTTCCAGCTATTTTGAGTTGCTAAGAGAAAAACTGTGGAGGACTCCCTAAATGATACCACTCTCTCCCGGTCCTCCTGATTTTAGGAGGCATTTTATGGACATGCCAGGTCATGGTTGGAATATCCTTCCATGATCCTCAAGCAGCAGAATGACCCTGTGCAACTGTCAGCCATTGTAAGTTAAACAACATTAAGCCTGTTCTTATTGTGTCAGGACCAAACTATCCCCAGACTGCCCCTAGGAACAGCTCACTGGGAAGATGGCAGCAAGCCACCAGAGTCCACTTTTTCCTTGGAGATGATAAAGGGAACCTTTTAGTAGGGCGATGCAGTAGAGAGTGCCCCCACTCACAAGACCTAACAGCTCCCTTTGCAGCAAAGGGTGTCACCTGGAATAGTTTGTCCCTGAGTGATGGACTCACACGCTCTTGCTGGGATGTTTTGCCTGCCTGCTTGTTCTTGTATTTAACAAGACAGGTCTCATAGCAGTTTATTAAAAAGCAAGCAGGGAAATTCTTCAGCTTTCCTCACAGGAGAACATGTCACAAAAGTAAATGGCTTTTCACAGTGATTATGGCCATATATTGAGCAAACAGGGTAAGTGTTATCAAATTGCTCTTTTTTAATTTTCTTCTTATTGATTTCAAAATTTAACTAAAAACAAAAAAGGTTTCAATTACAGAACAACCTTTTTATATTTCACAGTTAGTAATTTTCATACAGCTGTATAATTGGAGCTAAGCGGTATCTGGAATTAATGAAATAGATTTCTGTAAGTATTGTTTCCCTGTATTGTTCTTAAAATCTTCAGTTAACTACAATTCACAGTTTGATGATAAAGAGCAGGACTCTTTATAATTCTGCTCTGTACCCCACCCCTCCTCCCTGCAAAATTACAGAATGAAGTAAAAGGAAACCACCCAAAAAGTCAGAAGGGAACCCAGTAAAGATCTGGTGAGAACCACGCTTTGAAGAGAGCAGAGCACTGAAAACACACATGGATCTATAATTGTGTGTACGTTAATCAATAAGAATTAGTTTTGCATGCACTGTTTAGCAAACTGTTATCAGTTCTGCTTACTTCTAACCCACGATCTAAACTTTCTTCTACCAATATTGGAAGTGACTATCCCAACTAATATACCGTATCATCAAAAATAAATATTTAAAGATATTTTATTGTCACCCACATCGTGGCTGGGTATGTAGATTAGTAGCATCCATCACCTCCAATGGTGACAACTCCTGGTAGCTGGCTCTAGGCTGATTGGTTGTGCAAACCAAAACTGGTCAGGTGTCAAGGTCTCCTTTGAAGTCCATGATGCCAGCTCAGATGGTTTTGGTGGAGTGACATAAAAATACAACACAGAAAAGTCAGAGCAGTTCTATCTCTTGTAGATGTTCTCCTTTGCAAGCCTATCCCCACCTCTAGTTCCCATGAGCTCTTAGTCACGCTGTTTGTGGCAGATCACTCTCACATAGCTTCTGTTGAAGGGTCTTTTAAAACCTCACAATTAAAGTCTCAAAAAATGCAAACGCTTCTGTGTGTGTTTTAAACAGGTATTGACCTTGTATATTTCTGTGGGATGAATTACATGCCCAGACATAAAGTAGTGTTTTGGGTAATGGTAAGGAACACCAGTTCCCCATTGTGTGGAGGAGTGGAGGAGCCTGGCTTTGAAAATATACAATGTAAAAGAATGGTACCTGGAGGGGGCCTGAAGGTCTCTCTCTCAATGAGATCCACAATCTAAGACTCCTCTAGGTTCTTGAATGCCACCTGACTGTTCCAGTAGCCTGAAGTGACATTTTCATCAGTAGTGGTTATAAATGCACCCCTTTAGTGGAACTGGACGAACTGATGTGTACCTTTGCTAGCTCTTGATGAGACTGTCAGTGGGCTTTCCTGCTGAATAGCACCTAGAAACAACAGCTGGTGCAGAGTTTAGTTGTCATCATGCTTGCTGGAGTGGTTGATAACAAGTGAATATATTTTATTACTGCTCTCAGGATTGTGTTCCCTAGATTCTTCAGGACTTCTGATGCAATTTGAGATGCTGACACTGATCTTCCCTGGCGAGGCAACCACCCTCTCTTTATGCATTGTGTGATGAATAATTGAACAACTTATATGATCTGCATGACATTCTCAGTTGAATGCCAGGGGGCTTGTGGCAGGGCATTTGGGGGCAGGTATTCAGCTGGTGGAAATAGTCATATCCCCTGCTGACAACATTGGAAGCTCTGCCCCCTTGGGTGGAAGACCCAAGATCCTGGAATGTACTTCCTTTACCAGGCTTATGACAAAAACTTAGTTCTAAAGACTGTCCAAGTTTACCTGTTGGTTCAGATTTTTTACCTGAATGAAAAATACTCACTGGTCTGAATAACTTACTGTTGGGATCAAGTATATACATTTTTCCATTGATGTAAGTTCACTGATTTCTGTTTTGAATGAACTGCATCCCTACCCTTAGATTGGTATGTTGAGTATGACTTTAAAATGTACATTAGAGACATAAATAAAATAACTAGATCCATCTAATCCAACCTCTTCTTGTACAGATAGGAATGATTCTTTAATCGAGCTGTGGAAAGAAGACCTTTCACTCATCTACAGAACATTTAGCACTGGTGCTGATTAAGCATCTATTTAAAATATGTGCTGCGCTGTGCTGTACCTAGAGGATGTATATAGAGAAAAAACTTGACTTCTCGGCAGCCAAGAAGGCTAAAATCAAAAATTGCTCTATAAGGAAAATTTCCATCAGTATATATTTACTCAAGTGGCAGTGTATCAGTGAAAGAATGAATCTGCCTAGCAATCAGGAGGTTAACAAGGGGAAAAATACCTATTATGATCACTTGTATCCAAAAGGCATAAAATACAGAGGTCCTAGGTAGAAACAGGTTCAAAGGGTAGATATGCATTAAGAGGTTGGGACCTGTAAGACTTTTTCAATTGAGAGAAAAATCATACGCCTGACCTGGAATTAGGGTTAGGTGTTTGACCAGTCAAATAAAGTTTGGTCAATTGACCAGTCAAATATTGGTCAAAAAATTATAAGCGGTCAAAAATATAAAAAATTGCCAATAGGTCCAAATATGCACATATTTTCCATTAAGAAATATATCAAAGAGCAATAAAAAAATCATATTTCTGTCAAGAACACTACAAAACTGTGGGGTTTTTTGTATAACTGCTACAATTTTTGACTGGTCAAAAAATACGTAGACAACTGACCAGTCATTTGACAATATTGATCTGTCTGACTTGCCAACCCTACCTGCAATATCTTCTGGGGAAAAAAACAAATAATATTCTAAATATCCCTCCTTTGTACCTTAAGGAAACCTTAGGTTTCTTATATTCCTTCTTCACAGTTGCATTTTCTGGAGTTTCCACTTCTGTATCAATGGAAGAGGTCACCTTAATCAAAGCACTATTTACGGCAATGGTATTTTCCACTTTGCCGGCAACTATCTGCTGCAGACTATTCACTGATTTAAATTCATATCTTCCACTTTACTTTTTATCCTAGCAATTCTCAAAGCAAAGGAATCAACTTGACCTTTTTTAGTATTTTAACAGTAGCAAGCACAAAAGTTATAATACAGGATGTATTTAGGTTACATTTTTCCTTTTAAATTTTTCCTTCTCAGCTTCTTCTTGCTGCAACATTGACCTTAGAGACTGAAGAAACAAGTATTGTTTAGGTGCATTTGATCTCTTTCCTGTAAAAATTCTCATCAGAAAAATCTCATTTGTAGTTTTCCTTACCTTTCAGCACAATTCCTGACAAGGACATTTTACTCATTTCAAAATGTCTCAAGAAAAAAATGCACTCAGAACAGAGAAGCAGGTGGTTAAAGCAAACCAGACCAAACCAAACCAAACCAAAAGGTATCTTTTGAAGCAAAATTGCAGAAACAATATTAGCATCTCAAAACATTCTTTCTCCCCTCCTACTAAGTAGAGTTACAATACTTACTTTGTCAGTATGCATGGCTGTTGCACAACTTGTGCTGTTAAATGATAGGCTTTGGAAAGGAAGAAGGTTTTGGTGGGTCTTGGAAACATGCGTTTAACTCCAAATTCTACCAGAGGTTCTCTGTGTGGACTTGCACAAGTCATTTCATCTCACTGTGACTCAGATCCCTATAGGTACAATAGGAATAATAACCCTTCTTTTGTCTGTTTTGCCCATTTTGATAGCAAGCCCTGTGGATTGTCTGTGCAGCTCTTGGCATATTGGGCCAGTACTACTGTTGTTTTAGCAAACAAATGAAGAGGCTGCATCAGTTTTGTTCTAACGGTTTGAAATTTCTCATACTGATGAGCACCACTGACCACATATATACACCATGTCATTGAAATCAAAGAACCAAATCCTAGGTAACCTGAGGAGTGTTGTATATACTCTCCTCTCCCCCAACTCCAGGCAGATGTATGCATATACTTCTGAAGAAGTTGCCCGAAAGTCCCCATCATTCACCAGAAAACAGCCCTACACATGACTCCTTTGATCATTTTATTCCATCCAATTTGCATGGAGAGGATCATTTCAGGGACTGTTTCTTGGCACAAGCAGCCACTTACATGTGTGTGCATATAAGATGCCTGGGAATTATACTGAGATCCCTTGGGATTGGGATCTAGTTGACCCCTCCACAGTGTCAGTCTCGAAATAATAGATGCGCTTTCTCTCTGCAGGAAGGGGTACATGCCACCAGCTGCCTTGCACTCCCTCAGATGCCTGCTTGTTTTTTCCTGTGCCCAGCAGCATGTCACCAGCCAGAAATTACTTTAACATGCAACTTGATATTTTTTAATTAAAAAGTAAATAATGTTTTCAAGTTATGGTCGAAGGGAAGGTCTGGATAGTTTAACTGGGTCCCAGTTCTGATGAAAAGCTTTTGCTTTTGAGTTCAGTAGGATTGGGCTCAACATTTCATAAAGCCTGACTAAAATGCTTCCTGAAAATAAATAAAACAATTCCTACTCCCTAACCTCCTAAAGAAAGAAAAAGTGGAGTTGAAAGAGAAACAATGACACCAAGGGTTGCCATTCTAAGACTGCACTTGGTTCTGTTGGCCTCAATCACTGACAAAATTTGTCATTCCTTGAAATAGCATGGATGATAAATCTTGTGCCCTGTTTTGACTGTGTTCATTATACAAGTCTGTGGATGCTTGCCACATTTCACTTAAAGTGAACATTTCATAGCCAGTTGTCAGTGGCAGGAAAGGGAAGCCAATATAACAAACCCCTGAAACTGGTAAAACAAATGCTCCCCAGTTCATCAAAGAGGCACTGTTTGTTTTCGCCATTTATTATGTTGAATGTGCTCAATGTTGAGAGCTGTCATGCTATGCTGCCTGTCAGAAACTGAAAATGAAAAGTTGGTGAGTTGTGTGCACTGCCAGTTTACTTTCCTTTCTGAATATTAAATCTGTATTAAAACATGGGAGGTGATGGCTCTGGCCCCTCACCAAGGTCCACTGAGCATGTGCTATTGATGGTTGGACACACCCATTACATGCTAATATCTTTAAACCTCCTTTTCTGAAGGACCCTTAAGGGCTATTCTGTAAAGATCATTAAAAATATTACAGAATACTATCAAATAGCTCTCAACTTTTGGAGGGCCCAGCTAATACCTTTTAAATGACTTTAGTTTAATTAGCATAACCATCTCTGGTCTTAACTTTATCTCTAAGAACATATTGGGTTACAATCGCCACCAGATCTTCCATATTCCGAAATTAAAATGAAAGGAGAAAGGGAAGGAGAAATAAACACTGTTATTCCAGAAAAACATATGAGACAGGAGTAGCTCTGCTCTTTATGCCTTCAGTAACTAACTCTACTGGGGGGGATTTTTATATCTGACGGTCCCACAGATCTGGTATTTTTTGTGTTTCTCGGAAAAATCAGTAAAACACAAGGGCACTGAGAGTGATGTTGAGATGTTGCCGGTGCAATGTCTCTGCCTGTCCCATTAGTAAAAAGGGAGGTTAATTCCTCCCCAAAATATATATGAAAATAGGCATGTAGCTGAGGGGTGGGGGCGAGGGGGAAAGGTTTTTATCATGAGCAAATAATTCTAGATGTTCCCAGTATTTGGCTGTGATCTGATATAATGAGCATTGTAAAGTATGTCAGTTTTTCCATGTGTTTTTATCCTTTTCTTCACATTTTCTTTAGCCACCTAATTTCATGCATCGAAGGTCAAAAGACAAAAGGTTAGTCCTGGTGTGAGACCCAGCTAAGCACTTGCCCTTAGGAAGGCCACAGAAAGTGCCCTCAAGAGAGTCTGTAAACAGCATCAGGTTTCTGCAGCAGCACAATTTTCTTCTTCATTCCTTTTTCACCCACCTTGTGTTATTTACAGAAACCCAGACAAAACTGTTTGTGACATGACTCAGTGCTAGGGCTGGAGTTTATGAAACCAAGATGTTGCCAACTAAGAATGACTTTTGTCCCTACTCCCTAAATTTTAAAAAGTGTTTTGATTCCAGGCTCATTTTAATTTGTAGAGGATTTAAGTGATTTCAAAGGGCAAAGAATTCCATGCATATTTTCTTGGATTTTTTTTATATACAAATTATTTAATTTCATTCATTCAAAAAGAGTTTTAAAATGAATGTGGATTTTGAAAAAAAAAGCACATTAATAAAAATTGAAGTTCTTCCTTATTTCAGTATAAAACTTGTACTTTTGAACAGTTTGTACAATATTGTTAATGTCTTTGATTTATCCTAACTTGCTATGATTCTATGAATTTTATCCCCAATTACTCTTGCTTATAGAAAACATATATATTTATAAATGTCTCAGTTTTTTGGAGTGGGGGAAGGGATTTTTTTTCTATAAAAACTGCTTTAAAAGAGCACTCATTCTATGGAAACATTTCTCACACTCATGTGACAGGCACCTCCCTGGGGGCTGATCCCTCAGGATACACAGCATTTTTCAAAAGCTACATATTAATTTTAAAACTCCTTTTGAATGAATGAAAATAAAGGAAAAGCTGTAATAAAAAAGCGCACGCACAAATAAAGGAATTAATGTGTTGCATAATCTTAGTAAAATATATAAAAGAAAATCTAAATAGATAAGTCTGGAATAATTTGATTTTACTGCTCATGCAGTGAAGTCCATGAGACTTTGGGAGTAAGTCTAGGCACTGCAAGGGTCACCCTGGAGGTAGATGATGAGAGGGTATTATTGCCTCCCTCCAATCAAGGAAGGGGAGGATTGGGGACAGGGTGTGTGCAGCAGTGGGGATTAATTCTGCTGCCACTGCCAGTGCCACTGCCAGCGCCATTGCCCTTGGCTGACTTGGATGCAGAGACAGAGTTGCTCCTACTTAGCTCTAGCCCTAGGCTGCTTGTGAAATGGACTCTGCAGGGAGCAAGCTTGCTGGGAGAAAGCAATAGGAGTGCATGCAGGGTCCTTCTTCCAGTGTCTGCTCTTGGCCGCTGGGGGATGAATACCTAGTGAGCAGTGGTTGAAGGAGAAGCCTGTGGGCTGCCCCTGCAACTGTCCCCGGAGAGCCTAACTTCTACACTGCTGCTCCCTGAAGCCCTGGGCAGGAGCAGCTCTGGGGCTCCCCCTCCCTGATCAGCCAGGGACAGTAGTAGCTGCAGCAGGGGGTGGATTCCCCAATTGCTGCTTCTGCTCCCTGCTTGGCTCCTTGGTGTGCCCTGCTGGCCTGGGAGCTCCCACTGTCCCTTGCTCCCATTTCCCTATAGTCCAAAGGGCAATGTACCACACCCACCTTCAGGAAATTCCCAGTCTGCCCTTGGCACAACCTTGCTGTTTGGAGGGTATGAGGGCAGGGCCTGTGGGCAGGAGGTGGAGGCAGAATGCCCCCCCCAAGCTGTGGCCCAGGCTGGAGCCCTGCATGCTGCACATGGGACCCAGAGCAGGGGCACTAATCCCAGGGCAGACCCGCTGCTCTAGGCCGACTCTGTCTACTGGGGGTATCAAGACCCCTCGCTTTGCTGAGCCAGACTGCTGCCAAAGGTGCACGGCCTTATTTCCTCCTAGCCTGCGGCTGCCTAGAGTTGAAGGAGGTGGACAGGCAGCCCCTGTGCCTCCCGGGTGCCCGGAGAGGTTCCCCAGGCTGGGGCCAGCTACCTGCCAGGTCGCCCACGCCAGTCCCTGGGGTCAGGCGGTACCAACAAGTGGGGAGCGGCTCTGCCCAGTGCTGCAAGGTGCATCCCCTCGGGGGAGCAACCTACACAGAGGTCTCCCCTGGTCCCCTGAAGGAGCCTCCCCTCCGCCTCCAGGGCCGGCGGCCCGCCTTTCACCTGGATTCATGTGTGACTCCCCGGCCGCGGGGAGCAGCTGGGACAGGGCTGGAGGCCGCCCGCCGGCCCGGCCGGACTGGCTCGGGCGCAGAGCGCGGCGGGCCGCGAGCCGCCGGCCTTTCCCGCCGCCCGCGGGGAGCACCCGGGCTCGGCACCCCGCGGGCGGCTGCGGGGCAGCGGAGCGGGTCCCCTCCGCCCCAGCTCTTCGGGAAACGTGTCCGCAGCGCTGGGCGGCGAGCCGGGCGGCTCCCCGAGCCCGAAAGGTGCTCCGCCGCCTCTCCCTGCTGCGGGGGGCGCCGTGCACCGATGTGGGCGCGCACGTGTGTGCGGGTGCCCGTGCATGCACGTGTGTGCATGTGTATGCGCCTAGGTGGGTGCGTGCCCGTGTGGCTGTGCGTGTACACCTGCGTGTACCCGTGTGTGCGTACCCATACGTGTGTGTGTGCACGGGGTCCAAAGCCTGTGCGGCGAGGAGCGACGGGCGGGCACCTGCTCGGCACAGCGGCGGGGAGAGGCGCCCCCGGCCGGGAGCTGCGGCGGGCTCGCGCTGCCCCTGGCCGGGGGGCGGGGCTCTCCCCGCAGCCCCCTGGAGCCGGCTGCCCCGGCGGGGGCTGGGGGTGGCGGAGCCGCCGGGCCCGGAGGCTGCTCAGCAGCCAGGCCACGTCCCGGGGAAAGCTGGTGGCAAAGCCCGGCCCCGCGCGCTCGCGGCCGGCGCCGGGGTCTCCCCGCCTCGGGCCCGGCGGGACGGCGGCAGGCGGCACCCGCACGTGGGGCGGGAGCCCCGGCCTGCAAGCGCGGGGCGGCACGTGCGGGGCCGCGAGGAGAGGCCACCAAAGCCCTCTGCTCGCGGGAGCGCCCGTGCGGCCGGGCCCGTCCCGCGCCCGCACAGACACACGTGCAAGCCCGGCCCGGCCGCACGCGGCGCAGCCTCCAGACACGCGGCCCCGGGCGCGTCCACACACACGCGGGACGGGGACTGGGGTGCCCCCGCTCCCCGCGGCTGGCCGGCGCCCTCGGCCCCGCCTGGGAGCGGAGCTCAAGTCTTCGCCCCTGCGCCGGGCGGGCAGGGGAAGCCGCTGGGCCGGCTGGCGCCAAGCCCCTCGTGCAGCCGCGCGGGCTTTTATTTTGGGCTAGGAAGCGCGTCTGTGCGGAGCTTTATTTTTATATAAACAAATGAGAGCCGAGAGCGTTGGGGAAAGGGGAACTAAAAGCTGAGGCAGCAGCCGCCCGGGCGCAGGGCGCTCCCCTCCGCCTGCCTCCGCCTCCCGTGCCCCGAGAAACCGACCCGCAGCCAGAAACACTGGCGCCGCCCGGGGCGGGCAGGAAGGTGTTTAAAAGCCCAAGGTGACGTCTGGAATTGCCCCGGGAAGAGCTGATTGAAACCGTGCTTAGAATCCAGCGGGGGGGGATTGCCTGAATCCAGGCTCCAACAGCAGTCCCGGATCTTTGTATTTGAGGGGGGAAGATCTGGGAAATCAGTGCATATCTATCTATCTGTCTATCTAGATATATGTATGTATATATATTTATAGATGTATATCTATCTGTATATCTATATGTACATATGCACTGATTTCTCAGATCTCCCCAATACAAAGATCCATATATCTATATCTCTATATAGATATACATATATACGTAGACACACACACATATATATACATACACAAATATATATATGTGTGTGTACATAGACACACACACATATACAAAAATATATACACACACGCATATATATATACACAAATCTATATACCTACATACATATACATATACAAATATATGTATACATAGACACACGCACATAGACACACATACACATATAAATACATAAATATACACACACACATATATACATATACAAATATATATATGTATTATATATGTGTATATATATGTGTGTGTATACACACACACACACACATTTGTGTGTGTGTGAGAGTGTGTGTGTACATATGCTTTGATTTCCAGGGGCGTGGGGTATTTTTCTTTATCAAACGTTGGGGGGGTTGTATTTTTTTCCTGTTCTCGTTTAGAAAGCAGGTGCACGCCTTTGCAAACAGAAATGTGTGTGGCTAGGCACACACGCACTTTCCCCCACACTTGCCTGCGTTATGTAATGTGCACATGCCTGAGAGACAGATTTTAAAGCATTTAGCAACGTTGTTGGGGCAAGAGGAGAAAATGCCCGTTTCGGCATTACATGTTTTTGTAAATCCTAATACACCCTGAATTGCGGAGCGGTCGATTTGCGCCAGAAAGAGGTCGCCTCTTTCTTCCCTTTGCCTTTCAAAAGATTTCAAGCCGGAGGCTTTCCCTGTGGGTGAAGGGCGTCCGATTCCACAACGTGGTTGTCTGCAGAGCGCAGCCCCCAGCACAGAGGGACAGGGGATTTTCAACGTGTTTTCAAACAGTTTCATCTGGAGCCAGTCACAATAACAAACAAAGGGACCCAGGCAGCGAGAATTGAGAAATGGCAGTGTTTTCCGAAGAAGAAATATCGTCTCGGTCCTTTTGGTTTCATATGGCTGCTTCACAGGAACTTTTCCCTTCCTGAGCTCCTTTGAAGATAGGATGGAGTGGCAGCGCTATCCCCCCGCCCCTCCTTTAAATGTAGTTAAATCTCGAGCTTAAAGATTCACTTTCTGCCTTTTTAACCATAATAGAGGCAGGTAGGAGTTTAGTCCACTAGAAAATACCTTCACCTCCCTTTACACGGTGCGAGAACATTTTGCATAAATGTATCGTTTACTATTAAATCGCTATCGGTCTTTCTCACTATTTTTCCACACACTAAATATGCCAGAGAGGGGCTTTCGCTTTTCTAAAACTGTATCCACTGAAGCATCCACCTATTCTGCACTCAGGGAAAAAAAATAAGGGGTCTAGATTAAGAAACTATTTTGATACCAAGTTGAGCTGCAGTGGCAGATAGCAAAGTGTGCGTGGCTTAGCTGGCTTGTGGAACAAGTAGATTTTAGACAGGCATGAATATTTCAAAATTAATCAGATTTACTATAACAGTGAAGGAGAGTCAAGTAAAAAAGCTTTTATTTAAAATAATTTTCAGTCTCAAATTTTAATTTTCTGTTAAAAATGAACATTCTTTTCCTGATTACAATTTCAAGGCCTACATTTGTGTGTATGTGCATTGCAGCCACACACAAAATGCATGCTTGTGCACACAGATATAGGAAAGCATGATGCAAATATACCAGAAAAACAAAAACAAAAACAAAAAAAACCACATAGAGGAATGTTTATTTCGGCTGGAAAATTGGACCGGTGCAAATTCACAGTATTTGAAGTGCCATCGTTTTCGGTTTTTAAAGAAATGGAAGCAGTATTTCCCAGAGTGCAGTCTTAAAAAAAAAAAAAAAGTGAATGATTGCTTGAAACCGAGTTCTCCTTTATTCTTGAGGCCTTTTGACCATTGTCTGTACTTAAGCTGTGCCTAATTATTACTACTGCTCCTGTGATATAATTTTAAAGAACACCCTATAATTATTTTCCCTCGAACAGTCCAGCAGTTTCTTTTTCCTTTAACCCCCACCCCCCAAACAAATATAAAACGATATATTTTAAGGTGCTTGTTTTAATTCGTGGGCATTTGACGTGTTTTTGAAATGTGGTCCTTTTTAAAGCAAGAAACCAAAATTGGGACAAAACGTTCCCTAGCAAGGCTCTGATTTGGTCCATTTGGCATCATTCAATTACTACACTCAAGCAAAACTACATCCCATGCCTCTGGAATTGCAGGTTCAGAGGAAATATTCGAGGGAACGGAGAGATAATAATACTTAATTAGCGAGTAGGTTAAAAATGGGGTGGGGGGCGAGGGGGAGATTTGGCGAGCTGCTGCCTCCAGCCCTTAGGATGTGTTGCCCCTTTAGTGCTCTGGAAGTTGATTGTGATAAGAAGTTGATCAGCTATCCACTTTTATTTCTCCAAACCTGCATTAAAACCCTTGAATGTTTTTGTTTCAGTAAAGTCAGAGGCGTCCCTCTGCCTCCGCCTTCCTCACACTGCTCTGTAAACAGCCAAAGTAATACTTTAAGGCAGTTGGTTGCAAACAAACTTTGATTCCTGCTATAACAGATGTCAGAGTTTCTTGGTTTTTGGCTGCGTCTGGGGACATCTTGTGATGTTTTAGAGAACAGGACATGATCTCACATGGCGAGAAGCTCTTTAGTTCCTTAATCATTTCACGGTTCCTTCGGAGGCTTTTTTTCCACCTAAAACGTTTAGTTTCAGCTCAGTGATCAGCTGCAAAAGCTCGACGGGGAGCGGAAGAGTTGAATTATTCCAACCTGCAAGCAGCCCCTCACAAAAAAAAAAAAAAAAAAAGTGGAAACTTTTTTCTCTGTCCATTTCACCCAAGTCCTGAAAAATCAGAATGGAATTAGAGAAAAACTACGCGACTCCAAGGACTGGCAGAACAGGTAGGACTCAGCCCCTTGTTTTTTAAATAGTTGTAAATAAATCTTATATTCCGGGGTCTGCGTGGAGAGGGGCTGGTGCGTTGTGTACCCGTAGTTTTTGCAGAGATTGTACCCGCAGATGGGTAGCTGTGTGTGCCTGCGCGTGATACTCAGGGTTATGCTTTGCACCAAATGTAAGACCCGGGGGTAGAAAATAGGACTGGTGCGGTCACGACGAGGTTGCAAGGCTTGGCAAAAATGGCTAGCCAGACACTTAATCAGAGCAGGCATCGTCCCCTGCCGCACGAAGGTGTGTGCCTGTACGTATCGCGGGGCTGAAGTGATTATATGGTGTTTGCCTGGTGATGTATCTTTTGGATCTTCAAAGGGATTATCTAGATTAACCATTTTCAAAGCAAGAGTCAACACTTACTCGGGAGCTTGACAGCCTTCGGCGGCATTAGGTGTGGAGGAGGCTGCCAGGCATATGAAAACAATTTGCATTTGGTGCGGGGCTGCAGGCTGGGCTCGCGCAGGCACGCAGCTAGACGGGGCTCTGGGGGGGCGACGCCGGCCTGCAGCCAGCGGTCTGGAGGGGCCGTGGAGGCCGTCCCCCCGCGGACAGCCACGCACGTATAAGAAGGAGCCTGGCTGCGGCGCGGGGACGCGTGGCTGCCTGCCAGCGGCCAGTGGCATCCCCGCAGCTCCAGTCCCGGCCGGCCGCTCCCGCGTCCCTAGCCCCTGCAGGCGCCGCGGCTCGGTGGGGAGGCCGGGCCGGGCCGGGAGCCGCCGCTGCCGCGCGCTCCGGGCTGGGCGCCGGTTCCTGACGAGCCGCCTATAAATCATGTCATTTCGCAGCGATCGATGGGCCCTTTTATTAGTTAAATCGCCTGAATAATCGTTTAATCGATAAAGCGTTTCAGCGCTGCTTGCTGCAGGGCTGGGCCGGGCCGGGCTGGGCCGGGGGAGCAGGGCCCGGCTCCCCCGTCCGCTCCCCTGCGGCCAGGCCCCGCGGGGCTCCGGCCCGACCCGCCTTTGTGTCTCTGGCGGCCCGGGGCAGCGGCAGCCGGCGGGGCAGCGGCGCTGGGGGTGCCCCGGGCCGGCCGCATCGCCCCGCGCGGGGACTTGGCCCGAGCCGGGGCACAGGGCCTGCTGGGCGGTGGGGAGCGGGGCCGGCCTGGCCTCGACTTGCCCTCGTCTGCCCTGCCACAGGGACTCTGGCTGCTGGGTTCAGTAAAGGACGTAGGCGGCGGAGGACCTCGAAACAGAGAGGTTAAATGGAGCAGCGGAAGTCATTTTCAGCTTCATTTTGTATGGCCTATTGCTCCCGGCCTCCCTGCCCGAGCGGCCTCCTCCCGCCCGCTTCTTTTGCTTTCTTTTCTCTATGTTTTCCTTCTTCGCCCTCTTCTCTCTCCTGCGAGGGGGAACAAAAAAAAGGTGTGTATGTGTGTGCTGCCCCCCGGGTCTTACATTTGGGGCGGGGGGGCAGTTAAGTGGCTTCCAGGAGCTGGGGCTGCTGACACAGAAAGGCCGGAGCTGCGCGGCTGGGCCTCGCCTTGCCCAGGAGCCGGCGCCTGCCTTGTTTCGGAGACTTGAGCCACGAGGTTTGGGGGCGCCCCACCCCCAGACTGAGCGGGGTCCGCCGCGCCCTCCTCCCGGGGCGCCGGGGGCAGCCACATTCCTGCCCCCTCCCCTCCCAGGCGCCCCCGGCCTCTGCATGTGCCCCTTGTCCATGTCTGGAGCTCGAGCCCGGCTGGCAGGATCGAGCTAGCTGTGCGCTTGCCTGCGATGCTTTCCCACACGAAGGTATTCATGTGGCTAATCCTAGAGGAGACGGAAAGTCCCAGGGCATGTGCAGGCACTCCGTGCACTCGGGGGCCGAGGTGAGGCGGGGCGGGGCAGGAGGCGCAAACACCCCGAGACGATGCGAAATCCACGGGAGCGTGGATCCACTCCACTGCTCTCCCCCAAAGCCTGCCAGGGAGCCCTGCAAGCGCCCTGCCTTCCCTGCGTCCGGACGAGATGGGGAGCCAGGCACCCGAGCACGGGGATGAGATAGCTTTTGATGGACACTTTCGTCTCTTGGTGCCTCTCAGGCCACTGAATCCAGGCAGTCTGTTAAAGGGAGGTGCTTTCCCCCTCTGTGACCCGTGAAATAATCTATAGAACTGTTTACTTTCAACTCTGAGCTCACTGTCAACCCCCCCGGTACAACACACGTGGGATCCACGCTTCCACACCCGGCTTTTGCCGTCCTGGGTGGGTTTACATCACCACTCCTCGCTACTTTATTCGATATTGTTTCTATCTGTTAAAAGGAGGGGGTGGGAGCGGGGTGACCCTGAGGTCCATCACAAGAATGGCAACCGCAGGATTTGATCCTACAGGGGCCGGGGGCGGGGGGAACAGGCACCACCAGGGGGACAGTCTTCCTGCAAGTAGTACACCGCCACCATCGCCAGTACAGAGGGCAGAGGCGGGAGACCCGAGTAGGAAATCAGGTTATTTCTGTATAACTCTCTGAATATCTGTCTGTCTCTCTTCCTCGCTCTAATATATTATCTATCAAGGGTTCCTCTTGTCATAATTTGCTGATCACGTCTTGTTAACTGCCGGGCGCGGGTTAGCATAGGATTTAGGAAACCTTTGCGCTCCAAATCTGATGGACGTGTAAACACCGCGTTGTGTGTCCCAGCCCGCAGCCAGGGTCACGCAGCCCACGCCTCCGCGGCTCTCTCTCTCTCTCTCTCTCTTTTTTTTGTCATCCCGCAATAGATTCAGACGAGCTAGAAATAAATACTGGCGCTTGCCCTGCGAGCCTCCCCCTCCCCCGAAAGCCCAGCGCACACGGGGGCTGCAGACCGCGCACGCCGGGCACCCTCTGCCCGGGACCAGTTGTGGCCGTAGCGATTCAGGGAAAATCACGGAGGGATCCCGCGCCGTTGATTTCGTTCCCTCCAAACAACTGCCCGGGTCGTTACACGATTTTGGACAGTTTTAGAACAAATTTATCCGCGGGAGCTTCTCCTGCCAGATGCCAGAGCCGGTCCGCAGCCTCCAATTTGTCTGGGTTTGTTTTCCCACGGAGACAAACACGAACCGCCTGCATAAATAGTCCCTTCCCCCCCCCCCCCCCCCTGCTTTTTAACTTTGTGAACAAGAAGCGCGCGCGTGTGTATGTGTGTGTGTGTGGGGGGGGAGGTATACGCATAGGATGTACGCACACGCTCACTCCCACACACACATACGTGGGTGGATGCCTGGCACACGTTGGCTCCAGAAGAGCCTCTGGATCATCACCTGGCGATTCCTCCTCGCCCCCGCCTGGGGTGACTGGAGTGCCGCCCCTTCTGGTCTGAGCTCGGGGCAATGCAGCGTGGCAGCGGCTCCCCACGCCGGGGCCGCAGGAGCCCGGCGGATCTCGCCCGATCGGATGATTTCGCTTTGGCAAATGTCCGGGACCTGGGTGGGGGGCTGCAGCTGCTCCAAGGAGCGCACCGGGCACGTTCAGTTCCGACTGAAAACGATTCCCGGGGATCTGGGCGGGCAGGGGGGTGCCGCCCGCTCCGTGGGGCTCTCCCAGCCCTGGCTGAATTCAATCCGAGCAGAAAGGGTCAGGCCAGAGGAGGGATCCCGCGTCCAGCAGCGACAACCCACGGCCCGGGCTGGCACTCGGAGGAACACGAATCCTCCCTCCCGAGGAGCGGGCGGGTGTGCGGGAGTGAACAGGGGGAAGCGCTGCCACTGCAGGACCCGAGCTCAGCCACAACCTTGGAGTCAGCCCGTGCTCGGCTGTGTCTGTGTCTGTGCCTGCACAGGAAAAGAAGCAGCCCCAGGACCCGCCGCTCTTCTCTGGAGCGTGGCAGGGAAAACACGCACGTGTGCAGGGGCTGCTTTGGGTTTCGCCAACGGGATCCGCGTCAGTCGGGCGCCGTGCGAGGGGACTTGCAAAGTGCCGCGCGGCCCAAGTTGGGCTGATGAGCCAGGGGGGCCAGGAGGGGGGCCCCAGCGCCTCGCGGCTGCAATTATCAAGCCACCGCCCCGCCCCACCAGCACCTCCTCCCCACCACTCTCCCTTGCTAAGGGGCACGGCGGAGCCGAGGGGCCTGGGCTCTGTTTCGTAGAGAATATGTCCGACCCTCCCCCGACCCTCCAGCCCCTGCAGCACCAGCTCCGGCCAAGCCCGGAGGCTAGCCGCGCCCCGCGGGGCCCCGCAGTGCGGTGCTGGCCGGGTGGTGCGGGGCCCGGCCGGGGAGAGGCGAAGCCCAGGGGAGCAGGGCTGAGCTTCCGAGGCGAAACTTGGCCGCGTCCCCCCGCGCAGACGGGAGCAGTCGCCGGGCAGGCACTCCCCCTGCTGTCACAGTCACAAGGCTGCAGCGGGGGCTGGCGACAGGGGAGCGGGGCTGGCAGGTGGGACCCGCGCAGGGTCCTTCGGCCGGGAGCTCTGAGGGCCTGGGGCGGGACGGAGCCCCTGGGAAAGCGAGAGAGCCAGGGAGGCTGGAGAGAGCAGGGAGGTGGGCTCCGGAGCAGAAGAGAGGCCAAAGCCCTGCCCCAGGCAGGGAGGAGAAGCGGCCAGCGCTAGCCCCCACGCCCCGGCGGATCCCGCGGGGGAGTAGAAGGCAGGGTAGATTTGCACCTTAGCGGCTAATCAAAGTGTGCATGGGAGTGTGTGCAGCAGCAGCTTTGGTGAGCTTCTGCATCAAATGCTGCCGGATGCAGCGAGCCTCAGCTCAGGGCAGCATGTGCTCCAGCTACAGTGATTTACTGCCCCTGTCTGTGTCGAGTATGCCTCTGCCCCGGGGCGCTTCAGTCCCAGCACCGGGGCTCTGGGAGGTGAAGAGGAGCCAGGCCTTTCCACTAGGCTCTGTGGGGAAAGGCTCGCGCGCAGGAGCGCGTGTGCAAAGCGCGCGTGTGCAGGGTGAGCTGGAGGGAAGGGCACGTGCAAGGGGCGGCCCCGGCCCCAGAGCTGGCGTTGTTGCCCTGGCTGAGGGGCCTGGCAACCAACCCCCCCGCCCCCGAAGCCCTTCATCCCCCCCGCCACCTCCGTCCTGCTCCCGCACCAAGGTGCTCAGGGAGCCAGGCTGGCAAGAGGCTGGGAGCAAGACCTCGCTCCGCAGCCTGAGGGGCCGCGGTCTGCGGTGGAGGCCGCGGGCTGGGACGGTGCGGGGCCTCATTCCGGGCCGCGGGGTCTCCCTGGGTCTTACAGCGCCTCTTTCCCCAGGGCCCCGCAGAGAGCACTGCCCGCTGCCCGCGCCCGGGGCGCTGCCTGCCTACAGCTGGACGGGACGGCGGCCGCGAGCGGGAGCCGCCGGCGTGGCAGCGGGAAGGGCAGGGGAAGCGGCGAGGACCGGACCGGGGGGCGCGTGGCGATGGCTCCCTTGGCAGGGGCACCCCGGGGCTACCGGGCAGGGCCGCCCCGCGCACACGTTGTTACAGAGGCATCTCTGCCTGCACCAGGCTGGCCCGGGGCTGCCATCCAACAGATCCGCTTCGGCGGTGTCCCCGCGCTGCCACCGGGCAGGGCACGCAGGAGGGCCCGCGAGATCCAGCTGCAGTGAGCAGGGCTGGGCTCTGCCCGAGGCCTTCTGGTCCCCCGTCCAGCGCACCCGCACCCAGGGCTCCCTTCCCACCGCCCCCTCTGCCCACACGCTTATGCTTGTCCTCGGCCTCTGGGCGCAGGCAAGGGTGGCTAGCGACGTGCAGCGTGTGGCTAGTCCCGCGAGGGGTGGGTGGGATGCACTCCCCTCTCACGTGCACACTCTGCTTTCTCATCCCCGAGCCCTCCGGCCGGGCAGTACCCCCCGGTCCCTGCCCTGGGAGACGCTGCCTCCCGAGGAGTGTCCTGCTGGGGACAGCCAATTGACTCCCGGCCTCCCACGCCGGCCCCAGTCGCCTCTTCAACGCTGCAATGGCTCTCCTAGTCCGAAGGCGCAGGATGTGACACCCAGGCACTTCTGGGAGAGAAAGGCACTTAGCGACAGGAGACTGTGTGCGGGACTACCTCTACCTACAGTATGTCGGGATCCATCCGTACACCCCACGCACAGGCGTGTGCAGAGACATGGCGTGTCACAGGGCCCTGTACAGCATCTATGTCCTTTTGTGAATAATGACCTCTGTTCAAAGACTCCCAGTGTATATTCCATGTATCTGTGGCTCCATGTACGTGGATAAGATGAGGTACAAACCTTGGCTCCTTGTGTGAATGCCCAACGCACAGAGGGGGTACATACCACACGGGCCACGGATACATATTCCCACACACAGGCTCACAGGCACACAGGTACACACATGCACGCACAGGCGCACGCACACACAGAGGCACACGCATACACAGGGGCACACGCACGCGCGTGCACACACACACACACACACACACACACGCCAAATCGCTATGTATGCGCACAGTATAAAATATATTATTTATGATGCACTTGATGCACAAAGTTATCACCAGAGGGGAAAAATGTAACAAAGGACATAGTGACTTAATTCTGCCAAGCATATGAAACTATATCCGGTAATAACTATAGATTTCATGAAGACTGAATAATAACCAGCAGCCAAATAGACGGTATCAAGTCTCTTTTGTGCGGTCGGTCACAAGCTCCTTTCTGCAGCCGGGGAGCGGCAGCGGGCGCCTCTGTATATTTAACGATCACTATCGCGCGGCTCTCATTTTGCGCTTGGCTCGGTAAAAGGGAGCATCCTTCTGTGACTTTTTATAAAGTAGCCCCCCCCCCCCCAACCAATCGCCATAGTTTTTTGTCGCTCTCATTAACTGCGGGCGGAAAAACGCCGAGGGAGGCTTGGGGGGAGGGAGCAGCAGAGAAAAACGGGCTTTTACTGGAGGCGAGAAACTTGCAAGCTTGGAGGGGGGCTGGGGGGGCGCAGGCCGGGGCCGTGAGGGGATCCGGGTGCTCAGGTGTGGCCGAGGGCGCGGAGGGGCAGAGGCGCTGGGGCGGGGGCTGAGGGCTGTGCTTGCAGCCCGGCTTTGCCCCACGCGGCTCCCCGCTCGGCCCAGCCCCGCACGGGCAGCACAGCCAGGCGGCCCGCCCCGCCCCGCCGCAGCCCGACGCCCCGCCCCGCGTGCGGTTCTCAATGGGGCGCCCCGCCCCGGCGCGCTGATTGCTCGGGCGCCGGCTAATGGGAGCCGGGCCGGGCCGGCAGCCAATGCGGAGCCGCAGGCAACTTTACTTTTCCGATTGGCCTCCAGGCGCGTGAGTGACGGGCCGGCCCCCGCCAGCGCGGCCTCACCCCGCCTCCGCCGCCGCTCCCACAGGCTGCCCCCGCGCCGCCGCGCCGCTGTCCACATGCAGCGGGGTCCTGAACGCGGGTCCCGCCCGGCGCTCGGCTCCGCCATGGACGAGGCGCAGTAGCCGGCCCCGCACGCAGCGCCGCGGCCGGGCGGAGCAGCAGGTGTGGGCGCCCGCTGCCCTGCGCCGGGCCGGGCCGCGCCGCGCCGCGCCGGGCCGGGGGGAGCTGCCCCGGGGGGGCGGGCGGAAGCGGCGGCGGGACATGGAGCCTGCCAAAGTTTGAGGGGCGCCGCCGAGCCCCCCGCCCGCCTCGGCCCCGCCACTCGCCTCCAAGTTGGGAGCTGCCGGCGCTGCGGAGGCGGAGGCGGATGCGGACGCCGCCCGGCCCCGCCGCCCGCCGGAGCCCGGCGCGGGCCTGAGAGAGGGGCAGCGCCGAGCCCGCACAAAGGCGGAGCCCGCTCGGCCCCGCGCGCACAAAGACTGGTCTCCACGTCGGGGGACCTGCCCTCCGCGCCCGCGGCTCCGCGCACATCTGGATTGCGGCGCGCGGGGGAGCAGGGCTTGGGGGTGCGGGTCAGCCCCAGCCCCGGCCGCCGCCGCCGCCTCAGCCGCTTTGGAGATCAGCAACTTCAGGAGCTTCCAGACCGTCTCCGTGGCGCTCTGACGCTTCCTCCCGGGGGGAAAGGCGGCGCTGCGGGGGAGAGCGGAGCCCTGCGGACACGCCACGCCGCGCTCGGCCGCAGCAGGACGGGGCTGAGGCGCCCCCGGACTCCGGCCAGCCCCGCGCCGCGCTCGGCCATAAGGAATAACCGGACACTGCAACTTCCGAGGGATTGCTCTTCTTTCCTTTTCTGGTTTTGCTGCTCTTGGTTGTTGGCGGCGGGCTGGAGCGTGCAATCCGGGCAGTCGGTCCCTGCAGCTTCCCCCTAAGCACACGCGCACGCACACGCACACGCGCACGCACAAAAGTGCTGTCAGGGAGTTCATATCTGATCTGAAAGCTCCTGCCTCCAGCTGCAGACCGCTCCGATGGAAATACACTGTAAGCACGACCCGTTTGCAGCAATGCATAGTAAGTAGGCTGCTAGTTCAACTTCTCTGAAATTTGCGAGCCCTCCAGCCACGCTGCCCTGTCCAGAGCACAAAGCGTCCCGAGCGCTGGAGGGCTGGGGGAGCGGAGGTGCCTCCGAGCCGCGGCAGCACTTGACCTGCTCTGGGCAGGAAGCAGAAGAGGGCGGAGGGTGGAAAACAGAGGCAGCAGCAGCAGCAGCAGCCGCCGCAGCGATTCCGCTGTTTCCCTTTGAATCTCCGAGATCCGCTTCTGCCTCGTTTCTTAGGACGCTTGTTTTTATCTGCCCTCCGCGCTCCAGGCCGAAGTGGCCATTGCAGAATCATAGCGTGTGTCAGGTCTCCTGCTAGAAAAGCCAGCCACTTCCATAGGGCGCAGGTCAGAGCGTTTTTCAAACACCCCGGGCTTTCTTTTCCCTTTTTTGTAGTAAAACTCAAGGTGAAAACTCAAGAGACGATCTCCTCCCATTCCATTAGATTATTTCCCCCATCACATTGAGCATTGCATGCTGAAAGGTAGCCCAAAACAGCCCGATCCACCATACATGGTTTTTTGTTGGTGATGGTGAGGGGGGAGGGAAGTCTTCTTTACTCCTCCTTGAATTTTTAAATGTTTGAAAAGTTGGGATTCGCCCCAGTGGACTTTATCATTTCTTAGTTATTAATGTGCATATATATTTTAAGACAAATTTCATAGGAAAAAAATCAAGGTTGGAAATATTAGAAGCATCTATTTTCGTGTGGCTCATTCCCTCCCTAGAGGAAAAGATTAATGTGGAAATATTTCTAAATCAAATCTCTTTGTGGGGGGGCGGGAGGGGAGGAGAGGGCACAATATTTCAAGGCTCAAGGAAAAGTTTGTTCTGCAGCATTATTGCTATATTTAACGGTATTGACTTAGCTTAAATAGGCTCAGCAGTTACAAATGATGAACTGAGTCTGAGATCATAATTTTCTTCTAAAGAACTGCAAAATATTTAATTTTTGCAACATTCAAGCCACAGGAATGTGCAGCAGAGTGCCAGTGTTAGAACTAGCTGTTTAAGTTAGTAGATTGTGTGTAATGTGTTTGCTTGAGATTTGTTGTGCTTGAGAGGCTTGGGAAGATTTATCCATTAACACAGTGTTATGTGAAATGACATCTTCTCTCATGGTGAGTTAAACGCTGGATTAGATCTAGAGATTTCAAGGAAATATAAGGTAGAACTAATCACATTTCCCTTATGCAGCACAGCCTTTTAGCCAAGACAGATTTGTTTTCAAAATAAAGGAAGTGCTTGCTGGTTCGCTCTATCTATCTATCTATCTATCTATCTATCTATCTATCTATCTATCTATCTATCTACCTATCTATCTATCGTATAGTTTTAGGGAAAAAACACACACAACAGATGATAATAGACAGACAGACCGCCAACTCCCTGGAAACTATATAAGATGCACTTACCTATAAAAAATAGTATTAGGACAAAACATCACCAAGATTATTCCCCCCCTCTCCTCGCTAAATTGGCCTAGGTGCTTAGAATGCTTTAAAAAATTTTTTTTAAAAAAAGAAAACAGAAAATGGAAAAATATTTTGATTAAAAAAATCAAAATATTGTTTTAAAATCCACGTTTTCAGTGATGTGCACACGGAGCTGTTCAGTTCGCTTTGAAAAAACCCCAAAAAAACCGGACCCCAAGATTTCTCCTGGAGTTAGCTGCCTTTGTGCTAATTTGACTGGAGCTCATATGTGAGGAAACCACCAAGGGACCGAGCTGCTTCCTCCATTAACCTAAATAATGATAAATCAATATCTTCTGCCGGAATTTTAGAAGGGAAAATGGAGGCAGAAAATAACAAACTGATTGTCATACTTTTTGCCAGTATTTTCTTTTTCTAAAAAGACTTAAAGGAACTGACTCCCACGGAAGAGATTCTGGGGTTAGATTGTCCTTGTATATGTGTAGCCACTCTGTCTCTCCCACGAAGCACATTTTACTTAGTGAAGCTCCTTGAAATAGCGGCAGCACCAGCAGCAGCAACCTATCTATCATTCTTCTGGAGGAAGGCGATCAAACTTCTCCCTCTTGTGCTCAGGCAGCAAATCTTACTTCCTCAGCCAGGCACAGTTTTGGCTCAAATGGAGATCTAGCCTTCAGCAGCCAGCCGGTGCAGCATCCGTGTGTGAGGACAGCGCGGACGAACCTGTGTTTGCAGCTCAGTGCTCCCCAGCTTGAGAGCAGAAAGGCGCCCAGCAGTAGCTGAATTCCCTGGGCATATAAAAGAGCCCGGAAATGCCTCAGGCAGGCTATGCGGCGACATATTCCTGGATACTGAGCAGAAGGCTGAGTCTTTGTAACGCCCGAGCTTTTTCCTGCCCCGAGAATAACAAACACAAATGATTTCTTCACTGTCGGTAGAGGGGAAAACTGGAGACCTGCAGCCAGAAGCCTCTGTGCCCAGCATCCTCCCAGTATAGTTGCATTGTGCAGGGAAATCAGATCTTTACAGGTGGGAACAGATGCATACGTGTGTGAATATCTATCTATCTATCTATCTATCTATCTATCTATCTATCTATCTATCTATCTATCTATCTATCTATCTATCTATCTATCTGTCTTCATCACCATCTGGAAGCATGCCCACGTATATTTATATTTGTGGTATGGACGCGTGTAGAGGCTAGTCATTTAGTAGATCGGTTTTTAATTGCATGTGCGTTAGTTAAAATACTTAATCAGTAGACAGAATGGATTAGGAATTCACTTAAGCGATTTTTCTCTGTCTGGAGTAGCTTCCTAAGGGAAGACCTTTATTATTTGTGGTGGCTCTTCTTACACTTAAAACACCCCGCAGGTTAAGAGCATGTTCCCCACCTGCTTTTAAGCCCCCTTCCCCCATCCCATCTGTTATTTTCTCATGATAGAGGTTGCGAAGGCTCAACTTTTCCTCCTGCATTGCCCTTTGCTTTACCAGCAGGTTTGTAAACACTGGGCTGTGTGGAGGACTGGAGTGCAGAGAGTTTATGCGAAGGCATTTCCCCTAATAAATAACTCGTCCGATCTGCACGTGCCAGGACGTCCAGAAGAGCCAGGTTTGCTGAGGCTTCCTAATCTCCCCGGCGCTGAAATTAGCCTTCAAACATAAATGATAATCAGAAGCCAGTATACTTCCTTGTCTCCTATTGGACGTTTGCATTTTTGAAAGGCTGAGAAAGGACCCGATCGCTGCAACAGGAAAGGGGAGAGTGGCACCCATCGTGTGTGTGTGTGTGTGTGTGTGTGCGTGTGTGTGTGCGTGTGTGTTTGGAGGCGGGGGAGGGGGGAGATGAAAAATAAACTCCACTATGTGCTGACTCAGCTGCTTCCCTTAACACGGGGTAACCTTTGCAGCTGAAATCCACCTAAGCAGCAAGCTGAGCAGGGGAGCCTCCGAGGGTCTGCCTTTCTGGGGCTGGGCAGGCCTGGAAGGGGAGACGCAGACTTCCCAAGTAAACCCAATGCAGTTGTTAAAAGACAGCTAGGACCCATGCACCCGGCTGTCTGTTTGCACGTCTCGTATTTTTCTAAATGGGATGAATGAGTAGAAAACGCTGTGCAGAGGGCTGCTCCTCGCTATTGCCAACCTTGGCTTTGCCTTCCGCCGCAGGATTTTCAGCCAGCCCTTAGGACACATTTAAACTGCTGCTTTTACTGTTTACAAAGGACAGCCCTGGTTTTATTTTTGACAGTAGTATTTCTAATAAACCGTCTCCCTCTCTTTTTAAAAATAAAAATAAAACTTTCTTTAATAGCCCTTGTTACAAAAAGGGAATGCTGTGTTGTGAATCAGCAACCCGTTCCTTCACGGCTGATCTGGAGGGCAGGGCTGCTGGTCTGAATACTTCCAACAGCTTCTGCATATGCGTGCCTATTCGTGGACACGAATGCACATGCAGCTTCCCCCCCCCACAAATGCACGCATACGTGTATGGCCCACACACGCACGTTGGCATGTATGCATGCTTTGCGTCTCCACATAATACCATATTACATAGACAGAAGGATACTCTTGCCATATGTGCCTTGTGTGCACCCAGGTATTGCACACATATGTTTATATCCCATCTACATATGCTTCTCATTGAAGAAAATATCTGTTCAGAGCGTGTGCAGTGCGTGTATGAACACCTGCCACGCGCGCACACACACATAGACAACTCAAGCAGGCCGGGATCTTGCAAATGCATCTTACCTTCTTCCTGCCTCAGAGCCCTGGTAAAGTTTCCCTAGCTCTAGGCACTAGAGAGTTGTGCACTCTATAAACTTGCTCGGAAACTTGGACGCTTTGCTTGGCATGGTGCACCCCCTCCCCGCTACCCAGCCGCGTGGACGGAGTGAGTGTCTCTGGCTCCCTCTGCCCGGCACAAGGGCCGGACGTGGCCTTGCCAGCCCCGTGCAGCCGGTGTCCGTGCATTTCCTAGAAGGCACCTCGCAGATCATCGGGTCCAGCCCCCGATCGGGTCCTGGCAGATCATCGGGACCCCGCAGACCACCGGGTCCAAGCCCCCATGTGCTCGCGGGGCGGTGGGTAGAGACAGTCCGAGTTTTGCACAGCCGGGTGTTTGCATGGAGAGCGGCCACCCGCCCCTCGCGGGCACAGACCCCGAGCAAGTGAGGGCAGCTCCGCGCCCCCTTCTCCCCCCTTCTCCCTTCCAGGCAGAAGCCGCGCAGCGCCGCGAAACCCTCCTGCCCCGTCGGCGGGGCGCTTCCTGGGGCCGTGCCCGCGCCCCCCCACGCCCGGGAGCCCCGCCAAGGGCCCGGCGGTGCCCTTGAGCCCCGGCAGCAGTGGGTACGACCGGCCCGGCCCGGCTCCCTCCCCGCGGCCGCCGGGGCTGCCTCCCGGGCGCCTTGCGGGGGATCCGCGGGTGCAGCCTGCCCCGCGTGCCCTGGGGGTGGGGGTCACTGCAGGGAAGCGCCCGCAGGAGCCGAGCCCGGCGGGGCAGGGCAGGGCAGGGGCGCAGGTAGGAGCCCGGCCCCGGCAGCAGTGGCCCTCCGGCTCGGCCGCGCCAGGGTCACTCCGGGCTCCTTTGTTTCATTTCCCTCCTGGCTTTCGGGCACCGCGGGAGAGCTGCGGCCGCGCTGGGTCTCGGCTTTGTGGGCAGCTTTCCAGGCTCCCCCCAGCCCCACTCGTGCACGGTGGAGGCAAGGACGTTTCCAGCCTCCCTGCCTTCGCCACCCGAGCTGCTTCTCCAGGGCAGCTCCAGGGCTCTGTAGTGTTTGCAGTCGTGGCTTGGTCTCAGTCCTTGGCGAAAGACCCCCAGGGCTCCTTTATTTCCACGTTAGGCAGTGATACCTGTCTATGCTCCCCAGCGTTACAAACAACAAGGGTGTCCCCCCGCTCCCACCCCGGGGCCTTAAAAGAATTTCAGCTTCAGACCAGCTAGGATTCATCTGCCAATGTTGGGCTGCCTTCATTTGGCAAATGCAGCAAAAAGTGCCCCTTGATATGGCCCAAATCAACTTCGTTTTATGTAGCAGAAACACCTTGAACTCGAAGCTTCCTCTCAGCGCTCTTCTGCTGGGGAAAAAAAATAGAGTCACTTCGAAAACTGAAAAGGAACTTCAGTGAGAGTCTGCTCTTCCCACGCTTAAAATGGTTTAGCAATCAAATATTTTATGTGGGCTCCTTATGTGTCCTGACAGTTTTAGAAGGGGTTTACAAAGTTTGACAGCTATCTGTCACTGGATTGAAATAAAAATAGGTTTACATAACTGGTTTGGTTTTGTGGGGGGGTGTTTCCCCCCCCCCACTGAGGCTTCTGATTTATTTTGTTTAGTTCAAGTCCTCTATACATGGAGAGATTTTCCTTATTATTTTTGTTCCCATGTTGGCAAGGATGCTGGCTACTGCTACTGCTTGTTTTCAATTCCACCACTCTATAATATAAGTAGTTTGGATGATTAACAGCTTGAGGGTTAATTATATTTTCTCACTGACTACATGGGATTATTACATGTTCATTGGTTCTACACAGTTTAGCTACTATTCATCTAACTGGTTCCCATTTCACACCAGATATATGGTTCACCTTGCTAAAGGTGAACAGTGCAAATCTGCTAGAAAAGGAATAATATATTGGGCTCGGCTAAGCGTTCACATTTCATTTGTGGGATCATAATATCTGGAGAGGCTGCTGTAAATTATAACAGCAAAAATCATTCCTTTCTTTTTCTCTTGATTAAATTAGGCATTAAGCAGTCATTTGGAAAAAAATAAAAGGTATTTAAATTCAGGTTAGAGCATTTTTCTTATTAAATAAAACCAAATTTATAAGGAAAATTGTCCCAGCCTTATTTTTCATCAGTGCCCCTTTTCTAGCCAGAATAAAAGTCACCTCTTTGTCATGCAGTTGCATAGTCTCCCCAGGCAGTTCTTGCTCATGTAGAGTCTTCCCTTGGTTTCAGTAGGAATATTCTCAAATTACTGCAGGTTTGGGCCTAAAACGTGATTGGGAAAGGATTTCGCAAACCAGGGGGCCTGATTCGGATGTCACTTAGATTTGGATGGGTTCCATTTGTAGTCTGAGGAATTACAGCAGCATGAAAATGCTGTGCAAACAGAATCAGGCCTCAGCTTTGTTGATCCTTCCTTTTTCATCAGCAAGCAGTAATCATCAGTCTGAAAATGTTTAAATTGTTCTTGAGGGGTGAAGGAGTTTATTGGTGAAAGAGGGTTCTGTGGCTGAGCAGGGTTGCAGTCGAAAAGTTCCTTCCAAATATCACAAAGATGAATTTTTCCCCCCCCCCCGCTTGTGTTTTTTTTTTCCCATGTGTTTCAGGACATGGAGGAGTGAATCAGTTAGGGGGTGTTTTTGTGAATGGTCGTCCACTTCCTGATGTTGTGCGCCAGAGGATCGTGGAACTTGCCCATCAAGGTGTCAGACCGTGTGACATTTCGAGGCAACTACGGGTCAGCCATGGTTGTGTCAGCAAAATTCTTGGCAGGTAAAGGGAGAACAACAAATCATTTTGTGTCTGTAAAGAAAAATATCAAGCACTGTCCCTTAATCAAAGTCTATAAAATATGACAGCAGTCAAATGAAGATGGGAGAATTTTTATCAAATGGCTCAGAATGACAAGAGTTTACTTAGAACTGGCTGGTTGCAATTTTACATGTCTACTGTGGGAAACACAAGTGGCTATTTATGTACTTAGCTCACTCAACATTTCTTGGGAGTAATTCTAAAGAAGTGAAGTGGAGGATATCACATGTGGTATGTATCCTGCACCTGCCTGTATTAAACAAATAGATAAATTTGTGGATTATTTGTAGTAAAATGAAAAACCCAGAAGTTATGACTCATTCGATGAAACTACTCCTTTTGTTTTTTAAGGAATATTTATTCTTGCATATAATATTACTACCTAAATGGCCAAGGACAGTTGTCAGTCGGCATGTTTATTTACATTTTCTCTTTCTGAATTTGGTCCCAGTAATTTCATTTGAAGGCTTGTTTTATTTTTGTAATAAAATGTATTCCTAATTGGAGCATGGACTACACTAAATAATTTTTCCCTCTCTTAATTCTTATACTCCGAAAGGTACCAGTTATTCAGATGGAAGATGCTCAAAAGCAGCATAGCAATATAATATATTAAAAAATTTCTGTCCCTTTAGAATATTGTTATTAACTTGATTTAATTTTGAGAAAAACATCATACCTTTTTTAATAGCTTGTAAACAAGTATGAATTTTTTTTGTAATTATGATTGATTTTAAATCCTCCAGAGTGGTAGATATGTTATACACTTTGAACTTCCAGGCTGGCAAATTCATTTTTAATTGCCTTCTATTTTCTTTTCTTTATCTCTTAGAAAAGTTTTTAAAGTGTTTACCAAGAATTAACAATTACATTCATTGTTGTCATCCCACTGGTATTAGCCGTATTTTGATGTTCACTTCCCGCACCAGTTTTAACTGAGCTTTTTTTATTGGTCATACAGAGAGAGGAAACATTTATCTGGCAGGGCACAATCTCACCCTAAATTAATTGCAGTAGCAATCTCATAGTGACAAACGTAGTACTCAGAGAGAAAAAAAATTGGCAAAATTATACATCTTCTCAAAAAATTCAGCCATCTTTCCCTTTTTTCATGAAACCCCATTCTTTATGGTCATCTATATTTGAATTCTTCTACACAGTCCTATTCAGTGGACTGCTAGAAAGACTGAGGAGACAGTCTGAAGGTACATGGAAGATCTCTGAATACTAGCAGGTCTGCTTCTTCTCCCACAAGCATTAATTTTATATACATGTAGATCCAATAGAAATTCAGTGAAGAGATTCCTGAATTTACATGGGTATGTATGTGGAAAGACACTAACTACTTTTTTTCTTAGAGAGAAAGAGAGAGAGCGAGCGAGCTTTTTCATGTATTTTATTTTCTGCCTATCAAAGGCTACTTCATTCTGTTTGATCTTTGAATCTTCTCTGAGTGCAGGTCCTTAAACCTAGTGTGAATGGAAATAGTCCTAACTGTGGTACCTCAGCATTCTGGCATCTTTTCTATTAGTACCAGTGTAAAGCTAATAAACAGGCAACTCATTTACCTACTAGTGAAATGTCCAGCAGTTTTAGTGTTTCAGTTTTGAATAGATTTGTCATTAGATATATTTGCATTATGGAGCTAAGAGTGCAGCTCTGGAGCTTTGTTATTTAAGTTGTCAACAATAAATTGGAATTTCATAGCTCATTATTTTCATAACTAATAATTACAGTGGGTAAAATGTCACTGTAATTGGAGCTGCGTGTGGGAAAAAAATGAACACACATTAAATCATTTCATTTTGAATTTTGGAATTGAAATTGATGAATCCATGGGCTTTTTTTATAGAACCTTAGCAAAAATAAAGACCAGTGGAAGAGATGAATATGAGCATTTGGAATAAAAACCTGGACTGTTGCAGAACAAAAACAAATCTTTGCAGATAGCTCACAAAACCCTGCAACAGAGATGCCTGCCCTTCACCCATATGAGGACCGCACCGGCAGGTTTTCAGGGAGCTCAAGGACTATCTCTAATTTGCATAAAATCAAACAGATTGCAGCCACACTCATCTTTAACATGGAGTTGAGGCCAGAATGCTCAGATCAAGAAGGAGCATTGCATTCTGGGACCTGTAGTCTCCATGGACCTCATCCCAGGTCAAACATAGTGGCACTCAGGTGTGGAGGGCACACAGTTGAATTCTGCCAGCTTGCAGTTTGGATGGTGGCTTTACAGGGAAATGAAGATTAAATTACTATGATGGTGATTCTGTTAGGTCCTCATCTTGCACCCTTCAAAATCAATGGGAATCTTGCTGTTGATTTCTGTTGATTTCAAATCAGGCACATAGGCAGACTTTTAAAGGCAGTTACATGATACACTGCTCACCATTGCAATATGCAGTGGACTCATTTGACTGTGAGTCTTGTAAATAAATGCCTAAGTAATTTTTGAAAATATGCTGAAGTCAGATGGGCCTTGCAATGTGGAGTGGAGCACCATGTAAACGTTTTTTAAATTTGAGGCCTTAACCTTCAAGCCTAAGTCCTCCAAAAGGCAGTGTCATTAACCACCACCAGCAGCTTTGGTAATACGGGGTTCTGGTAGTCTCTGCAGTCCAAAATGCATCACCAAAGTGATCTGTCAGTGGCATATTTTCCTGCTACGTAGATTTTCCAGAGCTGGAAAGAACAATAAAGAAAGATCAACAACCAGCAATCAAAACACACACAAACACACACAAACATGGGGAGGGAGCAAGGGGGCCATAGGTGGACAAAGAAATACCAATATAGTTGATTTCTGATTTGCCCCATGAAAACTGTGAACAGTTACCTGTACAGCACCAAGTATATCAGAGCCTGGTTCTGTAGCATTTATTCACGAGGGATCACATAGGAGAGCTTACAGGGTCAGGGTGAATTGTAATTTTTTCGTAAGCATGGTTTTGTTAGGTTTGTTGTACAATCGTGTCCTTGCCATTAGTTTCTTATGCACTCAAGAACATGGTCCAGGAAAGGAGCAAAGTTTTACTTCCTACTCATAGATTCATTAGGCTTAGCCCAGGGTAAGCAAAAGGGTTAACCCACTGCAGATGCTTATCACCTTCCATTACTAGTATTTCTCCAGTGAGTCCATAGACAGAAGTGGAACAGACCATTTGTTCCAAGATCTTGTGAAAACAGGCACAAACATCATCATGTCACTCCCAAGAAAGGGATTTTAGGAGAGCAAAGCACTGCAGTAAGATAAAAATCCTGTAACAGTTGAAATGTGATGAATGTGGCTGTCCTGGGGATGAAGCCTGACTTTGGTGTCCATGTCCAGCATACCCTAGAGAGGTTTGTGGGGATGGGTTTTTTTGTTTCTTGCATGCAGCATGGAGGCCAAATTGGTGCCGTGAAGACACATTCATTGCACAGGTTTATGTAGTTAGCTGGTGGTTTCTTATAAAGTATAGGGTTTATCATGGTCAGCACACAGATTTAGGTTAGGAGAGGTAATGCAGCTGTCAGGATCTCTGTTCCAAATGTAGGTGAAATCAGCAGGCATGCTGGTTGTAGAACTTTGCAAGAGGAGGTCTGATGGGGAAGCAAGTACTAGCTCCTTTTGTGGTTAGTGCAGAGTTTATGTTTATCTCTTAGAAAATTTACCATGTGCACGGCACCACTGAACAAACAGGGCTATGCCATAATTCATACAACGCCCTTGATGCTTGGTACTCATAGAGGTTTTGGGGAAGATCTTTAGCTGAATTTCCTCCCTGCCCTTGATGGACAGGACAGCTGTTTTTAGCAATATTTTCAAGCTTTTGTTTATTAAAAAATATTTTTAAAAAAGGTTAAGCCAGACCTTCAGCTGGAATGGATTCTTTTCTCTCCATTGAAGGCAGTTTGAGTTACACCAGTGGAAAAGCCGCTAAACAGCCCAAGCCTACCACTCCTGGTGATGAATTTTTTAATTACATGAGTAATCACACACACTGACATCAATACAGCTACTACTGTGAGTAAGGACTGTGCATGTGTAAGAAGGTTATGGGATCAGGTTGTATCATTTAGAGTGACTTCCCCCACAGTGTCCTGTTTTCCTGAGAAAAGCCTTACATGAAAATATTTGTTTCCCATAAAAAATTGGCAATTGAAACCATAACTCCCATAAAACAGACTCCCACAAAATGTCACACTGGCATATCTATTTGGAATGTGCTCTGCAAATACTTCTCATGGTAGTAACGTACCTGGCCTTCATTTGGCTGTAAAAAGATGCCAAGCCATTTACATTAATGAAGGTGAATTTCCCTAGAAACAGTAATTTACTACAAAAGATTTCACTGCAAAAACAGTCTTCAGTGTGATTTGTTTCTATTATTGCCACTGTGTCTGATTAATAACACATATTTCCAGTTAATTTCAGGTTCCAGCATGCCCTTTAATCTTGCATTGTTTCTATTGCCTTGCTATTATGGGAAAAATATATATTCTATACTGGGGCCCAATTCCAATTACTATAAGTTAATCTGTTAGGTGATAAAGTGCTACACAGCCAGGATGTGTGAGTAAAAATGCAGATTTATCTCAGAATTTACTGGAGATCTATTACACTACAGTTGGGCATTCTCTAAATCTCATAGCTTGTTTCTTGCCAGTTCTTGATAACTTATGCTCTGCTTTGGATTCTGTGCCAGGTACTATGAAACCGGGAGTATTAAGCCTGGAGTGATTGGAGGATCAAAACCAAAGGTCGCCACACCCAAAGTTGTCGAAAAAATCGCAGAGTATAAACGCCAAAATCCCACCATGTTTGCCTGGGAGATCAGGGATAGACTTCTAGCCGAGCGAGTGTGTGACAACGACACCGTGCCCAGCGTCAGTTCGATTAACAGGTAGAGATTTGGACAGCGCCAGAAAGGTGCTGTCGTAGTTCAACTGTATGCCATCTCCTTCTCGGTACATGAAACTGTTTTCTTATGGTCCTTTTCAAGCCACCTAGTATGTGGATGGATGATTTTGGTGACCAGGAAAGCCAGAGGCTGAGTACAGCTGTGAGCACAGGGTACATTGTGAGCAGTTGCTATCACCAAGCGGGTTTCACCAGGCAGCTTTCTTCCCCACTCCTCCACTTCATCTCGGTTGCTGTTCAAGTCCCATGCTTGTTTGAACCGAGAAAGTTTAAAGTGTTGGGTTTAGCTTTTGCAGGGATTTTATGAAATGAACATTCCTTGGGGTTAAAGTGGAGGCTACCAGTGCTTTAGGCTCCTGTTGATCTAAAGTTAGGTTTGAACCAGATTCGTAAGGGGCAATGATGGGAATGAGTGTGGCCTGGTGGATAGAGGAGGAGCCTTGAGGCATTGTTCTGGGTTTGCGTCCTAGCTCTGTCCCTGGCTCCGTGACACCAAGGCCAGATTCATAGAAATGGCTCATGAGTCAGGCTGGTGGAACCTGATTTTGTAATATTTGTAAGCCTCTGTTGCCCACCTGAAAAATAAGTATAGTAAAAGTTCCCACCCAGAGGGATATTTTGAGCCTGAGTTAATTTTGTAAAGTGTTTGAGGAATTTCATTTGCTGGGTGCTGCTCTAGGGCCTGATCTTTTGCTACAAAAGTCTTATTATTGATTTTCCAAGGCATAAGATTGGGCCCTGTCAGAGGCACAACATTATGTTATTTTTTTAGTTCACCTCTGAATTCCATCTTAGCCAAGTTATTTAAAGAACCAACATTCAGTCCCTTGATGGATGAGATACAAGTTCATACCAGAGATAAAAACATGTCACAACAGCTTTGGTAAACACCTAATGAAATGTTATTTTATGTCTCCAAGTCTCAAAAACCAGTAACAAGTATTTAACATAATTGATGCAAAGCCATTAGACATTCTCTTGTATGCTACTTGGTGCAGAACATCCCTCCATTTTCTGTCAGCAGTATTCTGTACAGAGACCTTTTCAGAGACTAGAGTATGAGGTATCACAGTAAAATCCTTTTACATTAAAAAATGGCTACAAAGGCTGTGTGGTGCCACAAGCCCTTTCTTTGTATGGTTTTAAAATTCAAGATGTTTTTCCTGCAATTTCATCCAAATCCTCTGAACATAGCTTACTGAACTGCACAGAAGGTCATGTAGTGAATAGGTGAAGTATTACTTTCTGTGTGCTTTGTGATCCCCACCAGCATGTGCTACTGGAATTGCTATTTTAATATCAGTAATACTTTACATGGTTTTTAGAAATACCTGGTAGCCTTACTTTGCCTAACTCAATGTTATGTTACAGCATCACCTGGATAAATGCAAAGACAGTGCAGGCCATTCAGAATGTTTAACACTCTCCACAGTTTCCTAACTGGAACAAAATTCCAGCATTATTCAATAGCATTTACAGATTTACAGTCTTTGGCAAAAAAACTAGAAGAGATTTGTTTGAGAAGCTCAGTGGAAACAGGGGTCAGATTCTGTTGTACCCATTGGGCATCTAAATGGACTTAGTGCCTAAGTTTGATTTGATTCCACCCAGTTCAAGTCTTGAAAATCCATTAATGCACCTACTTTTGTGACACACTGGGCACGTCTACACATGTGCTTTAATGAGCAGTAGCCTATTTTGCTGTGCATTAAAGTGTCATGTAAAAAACTGCAATTACGCTAACATGCAGTAAAATAGGCTACTGTGCATTAAGTGTCACTTAAAAATCATGCGCATTCATTACTGCACATTAAGGCAGCCTGATCTACATTTCTTTAGTGCCTCACTTTGGAGGTACTAAATTTAATGCGCATTAGAAAAAGCACCTTAACACACATGTAAATGGACTCATTGTCATCTTACCCTTGCGACTGAGTCACAGAAACAGTGAGAAAGAGGAGGACCTTTTGTATTAACTGTTTTTTAGGGACTCAGGCAGGGTAAAATAGAATCAGACTTAGTCCATTTATGTATCTTAATAGGTGGAATAGAATCTGGCCCTAGGAGTTGAAAGAAAAACTTAATATTTATTGTTCTTGAAAAACTAAGGGTCAAACTCCATTCCCAGTGATATCAATGTAAGTTTTGCCATTATCTTCAATAGGTAGCACTACTGATATTACCTTTATTATTAGCACTACTATTATTGCTTTTATTATTATGCTGAGGGCCTCACTTTGCCAAGCTATAGCAAATGTCTGACAGACAGTCCCTGCTATAAAGAGTTTAAATCTAACTGGGTGCATTAGTGAGATGCTACATCCCTGTAGCAACAAGCTACGACAATGTATCTTGTCGATACAGTGATGTAGCATCAGTGGTCACTACTACTGTGCAGTAGGGTCAAAAACAACACATGCACCTCCAGGACTGCACACTACCAACTGCGCAGTCAGCGGCACGTGTAGATGGACCTACTATGTCCTGCACATGTTTTAGTCTAGTTTATATGTTCCTCTTCTGTTGCTCTCTCTTCAATCCCTGACTATTTCTCTGGATAATAATATTGTCGAAAAATAGCCAGTCCATTAAAAAAAATCTGAAAATTGTAAAGTAACATCTTTTCTTACTAGAAATCTCATTCTTTTCCTGATTTGCAGCTCTAGAAAAGATTCTTCTGTTATTTGTTACTTCGAAATGTATGTAATCTGTTTGAATCAGTTTGCTTTATATGAAGAATCAGATCTGTCACCTTATGACCACATTTTGCATGTCAGGACTCATGCCCACATGTAAGACCCCCATATAGGGACAAACTTAGATTTTATTCCATGTACTTTTGGCCCTAGTCCTGCAGGTCATCATTACTCAGAAATCCACTCAGTTGGACTTTTTTAATAAAATAAAAGTTAATCAAGTGCTTAAATACTCTGCTGTATTGGGGCAATAGTGTCTAATCCTGAATTCTTGCTCATAAGAAGTTGTCCTTCAGAAGTCACTGGTATGTCTGGAGGAATTGAGGATGATTCTGAGTCAGGCCCTTTACAAGCAGACTGTTCAGTCAGAGGAAGGTTTGAGTGCCCCAAGAAAGGACTTTTTAGGTTGGAGATCTGGAATTCCATTGCATGTGACATGTTTTACAGTAGTTACCAACCTGAGGTCTGGTACAGGAAAGGAGGGGATGGTACATATACAAAGAATTTTTCTATATTTCCAGTTTCACCATCTTTTTTACCTTTAAGTATTATTCTTGAGACTGTATTTTCCCCTATAACCCTTGGTAAGGGTTGATTCCCATTTTGCTAGAAAGCCAAATTATAAAAGCAAACGATTAAACTCACCAAGTGGATAAAGGACTATAACACAGGAGCAGAGTAGGGTACGAGTGTTCAGTACAGTGCCCAGTACCTGAGCTAGACTCCTGTTTGGGGTGACTTCCTTGCTGATTTAACGATTCTCAGGAATCTCTGTGCTGTACCACAGTATACAAATACCCAGCACACAGTTCCCCATCCTATGTAATATGACCCAGATGCATGTGCACACTGTGTAGGTTATACTATATATAACAATTTCAAAAGTGTCTAAGTGACTTAAAAGCCTAGTCTCATTTTTACAAGTGACTTTGGCACCAACGTTAGATTTTTAAGTTGTTTAGGCACCTAAAGACAAAGAAAGGTGCCTCTTGAGAATATCAAAGAAACCTAAGTCCAACTCCTCAGGGGTATTTAAATATTTAATGCCTATTGATTTTCCCAGTGGTAAGGGTCCTGGGTGCCTTGGAAAGCAACTAGCTGCCTTTCTACATCTGTGGGCAACTAAATACTTTACAAATGTGGCCTTTAGGAGCTGGAATCCCACTGACTGGGGGCAATGATGCTTGGGCTCCCAAACATTGAAATCACTTTTTAATGAGGGAGTTAAGTTTATGGATGCTTTAAAAATGTTTCCCATTCACTGTTGGCACTGGACCCTGACAGAAGCTGCCCCATAGGGTCTGGCATGGTGTGAAGTAACTCTGGACAACCCAGTACACTACAGTGACTACCCAGATGGTCTTTGGGGCAAGTGGAGGAGAGTTGTGACACACCACATCTGCCTGCCTCATGCAGAGGAGGCTGGGGACAGAGGAGCAAGCCCAGTCCAGCTTTTGTGGCAGCTACTACCCTGAGGAGAGCTGACTGAGAGTCCATCCCATACAGGTAGCAGCCTTTGGGTGGCAGATTTGAGCACAGTCTCCTTGAATATTAATACAGCATTACTATTAATTAATGATATTAATGAATATTAATTATACCATACTCCTTCTAAATAGAATCAAGTCCATATGATTACAGCTTAATTAATCATGATTATTAGCTCCATTCAAATAGGCGGCAAACATCCCTGCTGTTTCAAGTGCTTGGGTGCCCTGTTCCTCCTGAAATGAAGATATTTACGTACAGGAAGCTCTAGAATGCTCATTTTGACAACTGGAGCACCTCAAATAAAGTTTTTCCCAGCTTCAGTCCTATATGTCTGGGTCCTATTTCAGGGACTTAAACATACTTGGCACACACATCAGTGACAAAGCTCTTGGTGTAGAACTGGGCTACCACTCAGTAGTTCCTGCCTCTTAGTTCTAAGACCCAGAGCCACAGCTTTGTTCAGAAGCCCAAGTCCAAGGGCAAGATGGGAGAGACAGACAGAAAGTCAGGCTCTATCTCAGGAATTAGTTGGTGACACCATCTGTTTTCACCTAGCAGGCAAATGCGTGGAAGCAGCATGGTTATGTGGATAACCTGCAGGTGGGGGCTCCGGAGATGTGGATTCTAGCCTTGGTTTTGCCACTGGCTGGTGAGAGTGACCTTGGGCAAAGTGCTTCCCCACCCCATAAGGTAGTTGATGATGCTGACTGCCTTGGTGAAATGCTTGGGGACCTGTAGGTGAAAAGCAGTATAAAAGAACAAGGGCCCTTTTTGTGTTTACTGCTGAATTTTGGTAAGTAATAGAAAGACTCTAGCAGGAACAGAAAAAAAATTAGCAGAGAGTTGATTTGACATAAAAGTGGGGTTGACTGAAAGATAAACAGTTGCCTGGGAATAATTGTTAGGCTTCTTTTTCCTCAAACAAATGCAGAACCACACTATAACTTTACACAGTTTTTTCAGGAATAAAGTTTTGGCATTTTTTTGTGAACATCTCAATGTGCAAAAAAAAAAAGAGGTGGGGGGTATAGGAAGGCACTGGAAATCTAGCTTGTTAAATAGCCACAGGGGAAATCACTACCCCAGCATTCTGTCAGAACTGGACATAAACCATACTCACATACTATGAGAAGCATGTCAGTGAACTATATACTGTTTTAGTAAAGACCACTCAACAGTCAGTATTAAGGGCTCACTCTTCTTTCCATTGACGATAATGGCAAACTATGCATTTACACCACTGGGGGAAGTTTCAAGCCATGTATTCTCCCATTAACAATACATTGTCACTGGAGTTTTTGACACAACTTTCCCATTGCCTTTCTTGATAATCCCCTCCAGTAAGACAGCACTCACACTTTCTTTTACAATTCTTCATCTTTCTATATCACATGCAGGGCCGGAAAAGATTCTGCTTTAGTGCAATCTGAGAGTAACTCTGTTAACATAGGGAATTACTCCTGCTGTTCACTCAGGAAAAAGAGAGCAGAAGCTGGTCTGTAGTCCCCACTTATGCCAATGTCATCACTGCATGTTGACGATTTGCATTGGTCCAAGGATTTTTGTGTCAAATGCCACATGTCATTTGGTGTACAGTTTTCAAAAGTGCCTGAGGTCCAGATCCTCAAAGCTATTTAGGTGCATAAAGTCCTGTTTTAACGGGAGTTAGGTTATCTGAATAAGAGATGCCTAAATATCTATGTGGGCCCAAATGATTTAGAAAAGCTCAATATTATAAAGTGATCCAGGGCCAGAATTTTTAAGGCATTTAGCTGCTAAAGTGGCAGGTAGACAGTTAGCGGGATTGTCAAAAGTGCTTACCTGCCTGACTTCCACTGATTTCACATGGAATCAATGGGAATTAGGCATCTAAAGGCCTTAGCAAATCTGGGCTTTTAGCACTTCTGAAAATTTACCCACAAGTTTACCTGCCCACCTGCCCTTCTTTTTCTCTGGTTTGATGTAATAATCCAAGGAAATGATGTTTTATTTCTGAGCAAAGTATCTCGAATTGACAGAATCATGTCTGATGCCCTGTCCACATGCAATGCTGTTATTTACCTGCAGTTTCTATAGTGTGCATGCTTAGCAGTAAGTAGCCATTTGTTTCTTTATAACTGCATGCAGGATCATACGGACCAAGGTACAGCAGCCGCCTAACCAGCAAGTACCAGCCTCTAGTCACAGCATAGGTAAGGAAAACTTTTTCTATACTGAAAATAACATAATAGCATACGAATATTCTAAAGAACTTTTAATCATTCTTATGGACAGATAATTCTGCATAAAACACTTCAGCACACGTACTAATGCGCCTTCTTTGTCATTCTCCAAGGGCTGAACATGGTAAATGAATTTTATAAATACTGCTAAAAGGTTTTGAATTTTACTGATTATTATGATAAATAGCTTTCACCATGAGACAGAAAATTGAAATCTAAACCAAAAACCCCCACTAATGGGGGTCTATAGAATGTCAGATAATTAAAGTAATAAATCAAGAAAGGGATACTTATTCATAACATTTTCTGCATCATTAGTCAGTAAGTAGTTTTGAATGTGTTTTTTCTTTTATCAACCATCCCTTCCATAATCCTTTGTGGACCTGCAGTCTTGAGTGAAGAGGTAGCAAAACTTTCCAAACTTTCTCTGCTTATTCTTCCCTGCTGCTCCCCAATTCAGATGCAGGCCATCAGTATTCAGCTAAGAGTTATTTGCCCTGCTTGGGTTTTGATAAAACACACATCTGGAGAGAGTCACCCGATCAGCATACATATTAATTTTGTCTATGAAGCCTATGGTTTCAGTTCACTTTCTCTTCAGTGAATGTGTGATATCTCTCTAAATGCTGTCCTAGACAGCTGCTTGTATGCTGCTTGTGCTTTCTTTATACACATTTTATCCAAATGGTGAGGTGGAACATTCCTCAAACAAAATATTTTTTTTGCAAGCACAGTTTATGGAAGGCAGAGCTGGACATTGTTTTCTCCACTTGAACCAGAAGTTTGGTTCTCCTGTCCATTCATTTCAGGAGGTGAAATTTGTATTGGATTTCTTGGTAGACAGGTGTTCCTTGGCAGTTTCCTCGATTGAAAGCCAGGGAAGATGGTTGGGTTGTGAGGGCAGGAGAGCAGTGTCCAGGAGGTGTGAATTCTCTCCCTAGCTTTTTCCAGAAGAGTTTGGGAATTTTACTAGGTCATTATTGAAACACCCCTATTTATGGCCCCTTCTTCCACAAATATTCACTGGGAGGTAAGGTACTACTTAGCGTGAGTGAAGATGACAGAATTGGGCCATTAATTAGTTCATGCGTTAGTGACGTTCTCTGTGAAATGGGGATAATACATATTCATTTGAGGAGGTTGGGAAACTGAACTGAATCCTTGGGAACTGCTTTGAGATAGCAAATGCCCAGTCTGATTCTTACAGCTGTATGAACCAAGCCAAAACCAATTATCCTCTGTCTGAATGTCTTGAACCTTTTTACCTAGAAATGCCTATGAGATCCTCAGCAAGTAGTCTGAATGATAGTTTAAGGACAGATTCTTCTGCCATTAAAATCAATGGTGCAACTCCCACTGCCTTCAGAGGACTTAGTATTTATTTATGCATGGGGAAATCCTAACTGCAATTTGCTCTGCCCATGACTGAATCCAAATGGCTCATCTTGATGCTACTGCTGTAGCATATAAGTGGGCTGCTGATGCTGGACTCTCCTTGCCATAATGATGCAAGCGTTAGTTGCTATGGAATGGCAATGTGTTAGCCCATCCCTTTCCCCATCCACTGCCACATTACTCTGGGCTCTTGGCCTGATGTTGCAGAGGATATATGTCTGCTCAGATCATCCCTGACCATGGAGTGACTGGTAGTCAGTTGTAGAGAACCTTAGAGTGCACATGGGCACAGTAACAATAACAATGACAATCCTGGCTGGCAGCTCTAAACTTACATAACTAAATAATACTTCCCTCCCCTCCAAGATAGCACCAGTATTGCAGTTGTCTTGCAGTTTCAGTTCTAACCAAGGAAAACTGCTTTCATTCACATCCCATACAGCTTCTGGGTGTGCCAGCTCTACCTGGGCTATGCTGTTTGCTTTTTCCCCTTCTGGCTTGTGGCGTGTAGCAGGTCTCCTTGTTACCCTACCTCTAAGTGGTCTTTCAGTCACTGGAGACCTACAGCTTGGGTGCAACTTGTTTCTGCCTACAAAATCCAGATAGTACATTGACTATTTCTCTTCACATTCCTGTGCTGTATGTAAATATGGCTGAAAAGGTTGTGGCAGACAGATTAAGTGATGAACCCAAGATTACAGATGGAGTTTGTATTGGAACATGAAGCAGAATTCCTGGCTCTGTCACTAACTCCCTCTGTATCCTTGGTCAAGTCACTTAACTCTGATGTCTCAGTTTCCTGAGGAGGTATACTAATATTTATTTTTCTGCTTCATAGGAGTTGTTTTATGAGCTAATTTATTTAGACTTGATGATGTGAAGTGCCTTATGCAAGAGCTAAACATTAGATCATATTCAGGGCAAACCCAATTCACCTCTTAAAGCTGAAAACTGATAATTAAACACCTAGACAGTATAGTTTTGTCTTTCATAGTTTCATAGTTTCTAGGGTCAGAAGGGACCTGAGCAGATCATCTAGTCCGACCCCCTGCCATGGGAGGAAAGAATACTGGGGTCAAACGACCCCAGCAAGATGTGCATCTAACCTCCTTTTAAACACCCCCAGGGTAGGAGCCTGCACCACTTCTCTTGGAAGTTGGTTCCAGACCCTAGCCACCCTGACCGTGAAGTAGCGCCTCCTGATATCTAACCTAAACCTACCCTCTGCCAGCTTGTGACCGTTATTCCTGGTCACTCCTGGCAGTGCTCGGGGGAACAGTGACTCCCCCAATGCCTGCTGATTCCCCCTGACTAGTTTATAACGGGCCACAAGATCCCCCCTCAGCCTTCTCTTTTGGAGGCTGAACAGGTTCAGGTCCCGTAGCCTCTCCTCGTGGGGCCTGCCCTGTTGTCCCCTGATCATACGAGTCTTGAGTAATCATCCTCAAAAGCTTTCTGTGGTAGGAAGGTAGACTTGTACTTTCATCATATTTAACATTCTGTATCATGTTGGGGAATGACACTTCTTCCTTTGCTGTAGGCATTGAAGGATCAGGATGTTTAATACCAAAGATACTAGGATGGTCGGGTTGCCAACACTGCCATTCCACAGCAGCTTTGGGCTGTGACTTAACGTTAACTCCATATTGCATTAATTTTTAAATTACTGGTAATGGCTTCCAACATGGTGTTATATTTAATATCACCCAGAATGAGCATACTTTAAAAAGATAAACTCTGGACAAAGCATAGTGTGCACCCTTGTGAGCTGCACGTAAAAACTGTTTGAATGATGTCATAACCAGGCTTCCAAAGCAGCAGTGTGCAGTCAGGATGAACTCAGTGCGGCTTCTGTTTTTATTATTATTGTTGTGCCCAGGAGCCCTAGTCCTGGACCAGCTAGGCACTGTACAAAAACTGAACAAAAAATAGTTCCTGCTCCGAAGTGCTGATAATCTAAGTGTTAGGCAAAGACAATTGAAGGAAGAGTATGAGGAAGCAATGAGACCGTATTGGTTGCCATGGTGGACAATGGGGTCAGCCTGACCACTGTCACCAGTTCTCATGATTTTCTCATGACTCTCATCTCACTTGGTCTCTTTACCTGTTTTGTTTTGTTTTAAAACGTTTTCTTAAAGCCCCAGATGATTACTGAATAAATTACTGAATAAAACATAGTGCTTATATACATGTTGGACACCCTAAGAAATGCATTTTAGAAGCCTCTTCTCTTCTAAATAAACCCTTATTTGAGTGGTTAAATAATATTTATTCTCTCCTCCAGACAAATGGCCTAACCCAATATTCTCCCATATTTAAAACAGGATATAAAATTTAAGAATTAAAGATGCCACCATGTAGACAGATATACAGGCAATGATAGTTTCTTAAACTTCACCTTTTTGAAATTAATAAAGTACTCCTTTATTCTAGAAAAGTGGTTCTGAACCTATTTGGATGTTAGGTACCCCACCCTAGACTCAAAATACCCATCATTAGACTCGAAGCACCTCTCTATAACTTTTGTGAATTGAGTGACACCCAATTTGGTAAAAACTAATTTATATATTACAGTGCTTAGCTTCTTGCAGAGAGGCCGGAAAGTGGGGATGGGAGATTGGCCAGGCAGAGACAAACCCGAGCCTGCAGTTATCTATTTATTTCCTCACACCTTGCTTATCTTTTCACACCTTGGGACACTTTTCAAAGGATCTCAATGCACCCCAAGGTGCTACAGCACTCAGGTTGAGAATCACTGTCTAGGAAACTATTCATCTGAAATACAAAACCACAAACAATGAGAGGCCATTATGAGACTGTGATTCACTCTAATGAGATCTGCAGTTATCATGGGGAGGTAGTGTCAGACCGCATATTCGGGTAGGATATGCTCTTTTGGGAAGAATAAGATAGATGATCTAAATCACTATTTGTGGTTGTGATAGGGGGCCTTCCTGGGGCTAGATCTCGTGATAGCCTGCCCACCTGCCTAGGGCAGTCTGCCCTGTCTTGCCTGCCATGTTAGCATAATATATTAAGTGGGTGGCTGCCCATTCACTACCCCAGTGTCAGGGGGTGCTATTCACAGCTCCATACCTTCCCTACATCGTGGCCCATGCCTTTCAGATGACATCCAGATTATTGTTGCTCCCTGGCTTCAGGCCGGGACAGACTCAGTACACTGCTGGGCATCTTTCACACTCAAACTTATTCCTCCCCCCTCTCACAGGGGCCTCTTGCACTCCACCCTTCATTGGGCCACTCTTTACTGTCCTGCTCTGTTGAGCATTCCCACTCAGCCATCAGCTCTGCTACTCTCACTCTGGCTTGCCACATGCAGCACCTCCAGTTTGCTCGAGCTCCTCTACTCTATGTGGCCTTTCCTTGTGCCAAACACTGGGCTGACTCTACCCCTAGCCCCACACTGGGCAAATTGATCCTCATCTCACTCCTGGGTCTGGCCCATGTACTGCCTTTCAAATTGCCCCTCACAGCCCTACTCAGTACACCCCTGGTGCAGCCCTTTAGACTGCCCTCAGCACCCCTACTCTGCACCCCACACATGCACAGTCCTTTGAGTGTCTCTCTGTGTGGGCCTCCATACTAATACTACCTGCCTTGGGGCCTCTGGGGTATCATACCTCTGCTGGGCTCAGCTGCCTCTCTATAGGCATGCCTGGCCCCACTTTGCTCTCACAATTACCCACCAAATGGTGGGGGTCAGGGTTAAGGTGCCCCTACCTGCCTTTCACTGGGAGGGAAGGAGGGGTAGCTGGTCTGGTATTTCTTGGCAGCTGTCCTGCCACAGACAGTCCTGCCAGACTCCCCTTACCTGGCAGGGTGCAGTTTCATATCATGCCCAGGACCAGGAGCTTCCTGCCATCCCCATAGCTCCTGCCTTTACCTCCAAGTTGTTCCAGGAGCAATGGTTCAGCTGGCTGATGTTACTCCCTCGGCTGCTAGCAGCAGACTGCTGCCCCAGCCTGTGTGTGCTGGGTCCTAAAATGGCTGCCTGAATCAAGCATCTGCTGGCTGCTTGCCTCCAGCCCTTAAGGTGGCAAGCACCCAAAGGTGCACTGGCACAGTGGCCTAACTCATTCTTTAAAGAACTAAGAGGGAAATGGATCTCTCCATTCATGGAAAATTTTAAGAGCTGGGCTAATGAAGAAAAAAGAATTTGGCTCCTCTCTAACAACTTAGAGCCTGTCCTATAACCTTTAGGTACATTTGTGTTACTTGCTCAAAGAATAAGGGCCAAAATCATATTGAATTCCTTGTTATTCTACTATTTTTTCATTTTATTTATTTTTATGTATCATATACTATATTTAATTTTACTTTTGTTTAAATTTGAAGAATGTGGAATTTTATTGTATGTTTTTTACCAATAACCACGAATCATGTAATTATTATTACTATTACTAACAACAATAACAATAACAATAATAATATTTCTACTGTATCATTTAAGTAAAAGCCATGAATAAACTACTACAACTTAAAGCCCCAGATGCTGGAATTAAACCATTAGGTGAGAATCAAATTTCTCCTGAAAAAAATGAAAGTACATTTCTATCCTTCATCTTTTTAGAGAAAAGGTCAAAATCATCAGTGCTGCAGCATTAAGAGGCAAGCAGGAAAGGCCCATATTTTTTAAATGAATTTTTAAGCCCATCTGACAATTTTTAGTTTGACTAATGGTTTTGAATGCTCAGTACTTGTGTTCTGCAAACCATTGGTTCTACCAGCTGGTGGTTTCAATGAAAAGTTGGTACCAGGAAACAGGACCCCAGTGGTGCTGAGAGCAGGAAAGTGAACAGAACAAATCCTGACCCAGATACTACTTTGGGTCCTCAAATTGCATTCCTTGCCCACATGAAGCCTCTCCTGAAGGCAGTGGGATTTTGTATACATAAGGAATACAGAATCTCCCCCAATCTGTGAGTGCATGCCCTGCTATATAGGAGGTGACTTTCATAGTCAGATTGTATTAAGGCTCAGAGCACCCAAATGCAAAACTCCCTATCATATCATAGGGTGGTCCTACAGCAAGTGCGGGGGCCTGGCTCACATACACTCTGGCTAGTCCTCATACCGACTGCTTTGCTTTTAATTACAGCCTCCACAGGGTCTGTGACCCAAGTGTCTTCAGTGAACACTGACTCAGCAGGCTCCTCCTACTCCATTAGTGGAATTCTGGGAATTACATCCCCCAGTGCTGAAAGCAACAAACGCAAACGTGATGAAGGTAAACGAGGCTCTTTTGTCTTTGGTGGGTAGCACGTGGTGGAGTTGGATTTTTTTTTTTTGCTTTCTGCCTTACTTTAGATTAACATGGCTAACTACCTCTATGATGTTGTGTGGTATGACATGATTTTGGAACTCTTGGGATGACGGGCAGTCTGTCTGTCTTCAGCAAATTACTGATGCTGCACATCTAATGGGTTCACTCCTGCAGTTTTATAAGGTGTATTAGGCAGTTGGGTAAATGGCTCATCAAATATTTCAACATTGTGGAGTTTTTTTCTGTCTTAACATATTCCCTTGGAAATTCCATTAACTACCCCTTCCCCAAGAGGAAGCTACTGTTTCTCAGTTAAAATGCATGCAGAGAAGAACAAAGCTGCTACACTTTTGTCTTTCAGGTCATAGGGAAATGTATCATATCATACTATATTATTTAAGGGAGAAGAGCATGTGATTATTTCAATATGGGCTGTGTCATATTTGTATGTGCAAGGGACCATAGTTAACTGGGTCTTTTCCTGACTTTTGAGAGCTCAATTTCACATGCTTCACATATTCTTCATGTATTTTTTGACATGTGTCTCTCTCAGTATATATTGAGGGCAAGAGATCTCTATGTCTGTAGATCACTGATAACTAGATACACTGACTTGGTAACAATTGTCCACGGCTCTTGTCTTCAGTGTGGATTAGATGGTGAAGTGGCATGGGCTCTCTCTCTAGCACTGCATTCAGTATTCAGTGTGATTCATTACCTTTCTGTTCCCCTCACTCTTGACATTTTTTAGCAGATGTCACCAGTCTTTAACCCAGTAGGTTGCTTGCCTGATAGCAACAGGGGCAAACCAAATCAGACAATCTTTATTGGTTTATATAGCTGAAGGTGTCATTTTTTTTCCCTGTTGCAATATGGACTTGGAGCAGATGTGCCTTAGTAGGGGACCAGTTGCTTTCACTTACAGTTAAAGGACAGAGTGTTGGAGATTGACATAAGAAACAGACTGCACTATAACTAGAGTGTGGCTCACTAAAGAGAAGTGCAATCAGCTTTTTGAGTTTAAAGTAGCAGACACTGCTGGACAGCAACCTTGCTGTTTTGTTTGCACATTCACCAGTTTAATTCTTGTTGATTCACATTCAGATTTTCCTGGAGTTTAGTGCATAGCTTGAGTGTTGCATGTGGAGCAAATTAACTTATTTTATAGCCTTCTGATGAGTTTCATTCTGTTTAAGGATGAAGAGGCGGGATTGCTGGCAGGCAGTGTGAGACCCCAGTCTCGCTTATATCCCATCTTAAAGAAAGGCTTTACAAATGTCAGTATTACTAGTAGGGTTGTTGGTTGTAGCTGCGTTGGTCTAAGGACATAGGCAGACAAGGCTCTTTGAGCAGATCTTTTATTAGACCAACCTACAGCCCTACCCAACCAACTAAATAGTTGGAAAAATTGTTCTTTGTAAGCTTTTGGGCACAAGCACCCTTCTTCAGGCCTAAAGAGAATCTATTTTTTACTAGTAATTAATTGTTTTGCATTAAGGTCTTTAGATTTTAGAGTTTGCATTTAGAGTTTCCTTGGGATACTTGCAAATGGTGGTTAGAAGATGTCAGATTAAGAGGAGGAGTTCACTAGTGCTGGATGCTGTCAACACATTTCTTGGTGTTGTTGAGTGGTGCAGCATGATACTGTCCTTTGAGGCAGGACAAAGCTTCAAGAAGAGAAGAAGGGAAAAAGAAGAAATGTCTCAGAAAGGAATTTGTGTTGCTAAGTAAGCTTATCACCATGCAAGCAAATGAATATGGGCATTGGCTCTTTAGACAATGCATATAGGAGATGTGCTTGCATGTTGCATACAGAGTGTGTTTGACTAGCATTCATGTATGCTGAACAAAGCATGTATGTGCAGCATGTGGGCATGTAGTGTGCAGTATGTGTTTGTGCAGTGTTCCTTTATGCTGTGTGTGGCAGGTGTGTACGTACAGTGGTGGTGTGTGTGGAACTCATCAGGGCCACATTCCTGAGTGCTCTGCAGGCTACAGATGACTAGACTTGAATAAGAAATTCAAGAATTTTGGAACAAGAAATTCAAATGGGAGCTGGGACTCTTTCCAGTCCAACCATGCAGCTCTTTGTGGGTCAGAAGGCTTTTAAATCATGTTTCAAACAAAGAAATCCTCTTTTCTCTAGTACTTCTTTGCAGAAGGCAAGGGTTGTAACATCTCCTTTCTCCCCCTGGCTGGAGTGGAGAGCAATCTGGGTGACACATTTGCCTAAAGAGGAGGCAGAAAATGCATCTCAGGAGGGGCACCACTACTCCCTCTACTGGCAGTTGGCTGGGAGCCTCAGAAACCCCTGAGCCAGGCTTCTGCTCTTACTGCTGTTTCCACTGCTTTCCCAGCTCAGTCATGGGAGAGGGGAAGTACTGGGGAGCACAGAAAAGACTGCCCCTATTTCCCTTTTCCCTTAATCACTGTGAGTCACCTCCTGACAACAGTCCTTGGTTTTGACAGAAGAACCTGCAAGTGGAAACAGCTGTGCACAGAAATAGCTTATTCCCATTGCATAGTGTACACAAAGCATACACACGTCCCTGCGCAAAGGCACATTTGATTTTGGGAACAGTTGAATGGTCCTGGGTGTTGAGCCTAGGAAAGTAGTTCCGTTGTCCTTACCTGGGTGCAAGCTAACTTCTTTCTAAGGGAACTTGGCCTGAGCAAATTTTGCAGAATCAAGCCTGCAATTTACTGAGTCCCTTTAAGATGGTTTCAGCAGCAAAGAAGGCTGGAAGGAAAGGATGGGTGAGAACAATATTAGCAAGTCCATAGGCAAGTCACTGGTGAACATGTGTTATGCTTCCCCCACTTCGTAGTCCACAGAGGGCATACTGGTATATTGTTATAGTCCCCAGCTTCAGGGGCTTTGGTTCAGGCTATAGCAGGCAGTCGTTTTAGCTCCAGAGGTTCCTGGTCCCAGCTCTGCCATAACATCCAAGAGGACAGCTGTCAGGGAAAGCCAGGGGAGAACCAAATCTCTTCTCACTGGCTCAAAGGTGTGGTCTCCATCAGGGCTGCATGAGTTTGCAAATAGCTATTGGAAGAGTCCAGTGGACTCTTGTCACAGGTGCCACCCTCTGGGGATAAAGCACTGGTCAGGGAAATGGAAATAAAATGCAAGACCTGTTCATTATATCTGTCCAGGAATCAGTTCAGTTGCTACCCATAGACTCTAGTGGGATTCTGATCAAATTCCCAGAAACATGCCATCCATGTGATCCAGCCCATGCTGATGTCAAGAGAGATTCTCCATGTGACCCTAGTGCAGTGGTCCTTAACCTTTTTAGATGCATGACACCCCGTGTTAGATCCAAGGCACTCCTTAGAAAATGCCAGCTCTTAGTTTTGACTTGTTTCTTGACTATGGCAAAATAAAAGAGCAATTCTTTTGTTGCAAAGAACTCAGAAAGACCACAGCAGGTTAGAATATTTTTGACACTATGGATTCCTACCTGAAATCTCTGGGTTTATCTTATGACTCACATGTAAGTGCTTGCACGCCTAAGAGTGCTAATATTGAGTAGCACCCTACATAACTCTTAGAAGGTTCTCATGCAGTATGTAACCAGCCCTACTTGCAAAGGAGTGTCCTACCTGCTGCTGTCAGAGACACAATACAGGACTTAATGGATCCAGCATAGTACTTCTTTTGTTCTTATGTTCTTAAGTCCAGATGTCTGCTAGGTAATCCTAGCAGTGCATGACTTGGGAGCAGTAGACACGCTTAAAACTATTGGCACAGCATATTCATGGAGTAGTTTCAGAGAATGAACATATTCATAGGTAATGTGCCTGTCCACAGACAGATGATAGACAACAACAAACATTTATAGTTTCATAGTTTCATAGTTAGTAGGGTCGGAAGGGACCTGAGCAAATCATCAAGTCCAACCCCCTGCCATGGCAGGAAACAGTACTGGGGTCAAACGACCCCAGCAAGGTGATTGTCAAGCCTTGTCTTAAAGACCCCCAGGGTAGGAGCCAGCACTGCTTCACTTGGAAGTTGGTTCCAGATCCTAGCCGCCCTGACAGTGAAGTAGCGCCTCCTGATGTCTAATCTGAATTTACCCTCTGCCAGCTTGTGACCATTATTTCTAGTCACTCCTGGTAATGCTCAGGGGAACAGGGACTCCCCCAGTGCCTGCTGGTCCCCTCTAACTAGTTTGTAACGGGCCACTAGATCCCCCCTCAGCCTTCTCTTGTGGAGGCTGAACAGGTTCAGGTCCCATAGCCTCTCTTCGTAGCGCCTGTCCTGCAGTCCCCTGATCATGTGAGTGGCCCTCCTCTGGACCCTCTCCCTGTTGTCCACATCCCTCTTGAAGTGCGGTGCCCAGAACTGGACGCAGTACTCCAGCTGCAGCCTGACCAGTGCCGCACAGAGGGGGAGGATCACCTTCTTGGACCTGCTTGAGATGGATCTGTGGATGCATGACAAGGTGCCGTTGGCCTTCCTGACCGCATCCCTGCACTGCCGGCCCATGTTCATCTTGGCATCAATGATGACTCCAAGATCCTTTTCTGCCTTTGCACTGACAAGAAGGGAGTTCCCCAACCTGTAGGTATGGTGCCAGTTGTTCCTCCCCAGGTGCAGTACCTTGCACTTGTCAGTGTTGAATCCCTTCCTATTCTCATCCGCCCACCCTTGTAACCTGTCTAGGTCCAATTGTAGCCTATTTCTTCCTTCTAGCGTGCCCACTTCTCCCCACATCTTAGTGTCATCAGCAAATTTGAACAGGGTGCTTTGTACCCCCTCGTCCAAGTCACTGATGAAGATGTTGAACAGTGTGGGCCTCAGGACTGAGCCCTGGGGGACCCCACTGCTCACATCCCTCCAGGTCGAAAATGACCCATCCACCACCACTTTCTGGGTGCGGCCTTCCAGTCAGTTGGTGACCCATTTGACTGTGTAGGTGTGGACACCACAGTCCCCCAGTTTTTTTAATGAGAACAGGGTGAGAGATAGTGTCGAAGGCCTTCTGAAGGTCCAGAAAAACTACGTCCACTGCTAGCCCTGCATCTAAGGATTTAGCACCAGCTGGCAATGTGGTGAGGGGTAGCAGTTACAGAATATGGCCTGGCATTATGAAAAGGCACTGTGCAGGAGGTACAAATACATCCATCCTCTTATCTTTTCTTCCTGCAGAAAAGGTTTGGCAGATTTAACTATATATTCCCATTCCCTACCAGCTGTGTGGACCATATTTCTAATTCACCAGTGCAGTAGTTTCTCAGTGGTAGACATGTTTTGGGAAACGAAACCTACCTAGCAGGAGACTTTTGCTCACACTCACACAGTGTGTTTGTTTCCGTTCTTACCACACGTTGTCCTGTATTATTACTATCTTCCGGTGCTGGTGATGTTGATATAAATGTGTTGTATTCTGAACTGGGCATCTGAAAAATGCCTGTCCTTTGATACCTGCTCATCATGTTTATAAGTTTCTGGGTCATGAACTTTTGTTTTGAAGGGTGAGCATTTTCAGTCACAAAGATTCTAAAGAGAACCAAAAGGAAACTGGGAAAATGCAGCTTCACATCCTTCACCACCTTTCTCACCAACACCGCAGTCAACACATGCAAGAGACTTTGTTTTCCAATAGTGGTGCATATCTTTAGGTGCTTAAATAGAAGCAGTCAGATTGGCAGTGCTGTGGTGGAGCTACAGCATCTATGGACATCATTGGTAGCTGTTGTTGCCCATCACCTTGGGGAAACAGGCTGTTTTTTAATAGGTGGCCATCTTCAGATTTAGGTGTTTAACTTAAAGCACTGTAGTGTGAAAGTGGCAGTCAGAGTTCTTTACGTTTCTCAACACCCAGTAGATAGTCATTTATTGTAGTGTTATGTTACAGAAAGACAAAACTCATTGCTCTAATGACTCTTCTGGGGTGCAGCCAGGCAAGGGAAACCAAGGGTATGGAAAGTGAACCCCAAGAAGTTCTGTATTGGTAATCCTGGTAAATAGGGTTGTTGTCCTATGTCCCAGAGAGCAGTGGGAAGGCTCCACAGAGACCTGTTGATTTCATACAGGAACATATTGTCCATAGCTCTCTTCAGGCAGGGACTGGCAAATAGATGTTTTGTGGTCTTACTGATTGATCAAGGTCTGTCTTTTGGCTTCGTGTAGTCTGGGAGAAAAATTACCTCTTTATTCTTTTTATCTTACTACTCTTTTTCTGCCCATGTGCAGTGCGTTCTGCACAGACATGTAGCATGGGCCTCTCATTTCTGTACTAGAATGATGCTAGTGAGAATAATTAGGCTGGCCAGATCCCCAGATCCTTCCCTGCAAATCAGGAAAGCCCTAGTGACTTGAGTTCCATTGGTTACACTGGCTGAAAATCTGATCCTCACCAGGCCATAAGGAGTCATGACACTTTAATAAGGATTCATCCCCAGTGCCCTGAAAGATTAAGAATCTTGTATTGTACAGGTCTTACTCACATTGGCTGTAAGTCAGGGTTGCATGACTGAGCTCTACATTAGGTAAACAAAATCTGATTAGAGTAGCTGAAGGAAGGAAGGCCTGGCCAGATCTATTATAAAGATCAGTGCTTGGTGATCATCAACAGGCTGCCCAGGAAAGGCCAGGAGGGGATGATCAGAGAGGTCTGATGTTATTTATGTAGGCAGTGGGTGAGTTTTCTGTCCTTCCCTTTCTGATCTTTGTTGATATTTTCATTTAGGAATGAGGTAAGGCAAGAGAAGGGAGCAGATGGAGAAGGAGAAGTTGGTGGTAAACAGCTAGCTGGAGCAGGAATGGAGAGAGCAATGTAAGGTTGCTTGAGGACTGGAAAAAGGGAGGCTGCTGAGGTGTGTGGGGTAGGGTGGAAAAGGCCCAGAGGCAGGAGCACAGGAAGACAAAGGGAGCTGCAGTGTTGGGGAGAGTGCTGAGCTTGAGGCATGAGGCTGTGCTAGGGGCAAAGGCAGGAGCATAGCACTGAATGCCCAAAGAGCTCTGGGGATCTGAAGCCAGGACCTTCAGGGGGGCTGGAGAAGGAGACTCTGATGCCCACAGCATAATTTTCTGGGCCTTGCTGGAGCATTTCATGTCATGGTTTTCCAAGCTTTTTAAAAACATGGAACACGTCCCCTTTCAGTTTCCCTGGCCACTGACAAGCTTTTCTGAAGTCGGGGGTTTGGGAACCTTCTTCTGCCCCCTCCATGGGGATAGACAGGAACAGGGCAAGGTGCTGCCACAACTGGATTTCTCTTTCTGGGCTCTCATGAGCTGGGACAAGGTAGAGAGAGAGGCAGTGCCTGCAAGGGAGGAGGAGTCCAGATTCCCAAGTGTCATTTGAATCCAGATCTGATTTATATTCAGGGGTCCTGATACCATTCAGATTTTAGGTCTTTTACCAAGAAATGTCAACCAGATCCTGATAATGATTTCTTTGCTACATGTTATTTAGAGAGTAGCTACCACAAAAGTAGAGGCATTACTCATGGCTTGTTTCAATGAAGCTACCACAAAACTTGTAGAGGTATTACTCATGGCTTGTTTCAATGTTTTTCCCCTTTAGACTTATGATTCTGGTTTTCCAGCACTTTGAGACGTATAGAGCATTTTTACATGAGCTCCAGGAGGCATGAGGTGGTGGTACTTTGATTAGTGAGCTGTGCTAATTGAGAGCATCCAACCGTTAACGTGTATCACCATCCCCACACTGAAAAATGATGGTGGGGTGCTTTGAACTAAAGTGCATTCAATGAGCTTTAGTTCAGAGTGCCCCACTGTCATTTTTTCAGCATGGGGATGTTGATACACGTGATGCTAAAGCCTGTCTGCTCTGATGTGCTGGATTTCCAGTATGTCGGAGTAGGCTCCCTGCATGGGTATAGGAGCCCATAGGTTCTAATCAATCAGGAAAAATGTATTAAGATCTTATCGTATTACTGACAATTACTGTTAACTGTGGAAGAGTGTTTTGTTATGAAAAATATGCAAGCTGAGAGTACCACTACCAAGTTTATACAACCTATGGACGTTCCAGGGTACCTGAAATTACAAAACACCTTGTTCCAGCCAGTAAAGTGATTCTATATCATTCAAAGGCCAGATTTTAAGACTAGAGGCCAGATTCTCACCTGTATAAGGCAGCATAGCTCTGCTTCCACCTGCTAAGTATCTGGCCCAGAGATAGGCCTGAAGGATCGCTGTAGGTGGATACTTGGTATTCTGCATTTCCTTGTATTGATATATATTGAAAATAATTCACAGAGGACTGTAGCCCGAGAGCACATAAACTATAAGAGAAGCTGTCAAAAAATAAAATGACTGTAAGAAAAAATGCAGGAGGTTATAGGGAGAAAGAATCTTTTGCTGAGGGAAATTTGAACATATGATATTATAGGTGTGCTTGACTACCGTGCCTGATGAAAACTCAGTGACAGCAGCAGTGTGCTGGTTACACAAGGGGTCAAGCAGGTCGTGAGTTTACTAGACAGTGATTCAAATTATGTTCGTTATATTGTAACAAGCATTGCATATAGAAAAATATATAATATATATAATATACACACTCACCCGCAAGAAAAGTGATATACCAAAAAAAAAAGAAAAAGAAAAAGAAAAATGCTCGTAGAAATAAACCATACTGATATGCCAGGAACATATGAGCCCAAGAAGGGACTGAAAGAAAAAAAGAGAGAGAAAAACAGTCAATTTCTAGAATTTACTAATACAATTTTGCAGGCCAGTCTAGCAAACCATTACTCACATGTGTCTACTCATTGGAGTAATTCCTTTGACATTAATGAGATTAAGTCCTTAATGAGAACAAGGTTTTGCAAGATCTGCAGGTACTGATTTAAATTTCTTTCTCATTTAAATTGTTCTTTGCTTTCAGGAATTCTTTTTAGATGTCTCAAAATAACATAAGCTGATTGTTCAATCAATATATCAGTTTCCCAAAAGAAACTACTTCTATATGGCAAGCACAGCCCTTTATCATAGTTTTGACTTGGACTTTTTAAAAATCTACATTACAACAATGCCTTCATACACAAGTACTTTTCATGCAATCTCACTGCTTGCTGGAATGTTATTTCATCAAACTATACAAGTTAAACTGCTGGAACAAGGTATTACTTTGCCTGCAACTGCTTTAATGGGTTTGATTTTCCACTCCGTTACACCATTTTTACATCAGTGTCACTTCAATAGAATCAGTGAATGTTCAGTAAGGTAAGGCTGCAGTTAAAGGGTGGAGAAGCAGCCCTGATGTTTGCCGTACTTGGCTGGATTCAACAGTATGCTCTTGCTGCCACAAGCTGCTTCAGTGGTGCAAAGTCATAAACCTGGTTTAACTGACCACTTAAAGTGGGTTTACAGCTACCACGTCACCAGAGCTGACCAGTGCAACTAGAGCATAAATCTGGCCCCTTGGGTCCTGGCCTACTTGGTCTTTGAGCACTAAGCATAGGCTGGCCCTGCTGTACTGATACCTCTACCACTAGCCAATGTCAGAATAGCCAAATTGCCACAAGTCTAAAGGGAAACACAGCTACTGAGTTTAAACCAGGCTACATCTAGTTAAGTCTCCATGGTTAAACTGTGAAGCATTTGTAGGATTTTATCCCACTGCTTTCTAGTGGAATCAATATTTAAAGCCTTTTTCATCAGCACTGCAGTTTGGTTGAGGTGCTGCTATGAAAATTTTCTAACGTGTCCTTTTACACTGCAGTGTTGCACTGTAGATTTATAGCTTTTAAAGCCAGAAGGGACCCTTGTGAACATTGTTTCATTTTCTGCACAAAACAGTTTGTAAAATTATGGTATGATCCTCCAGCACTTTAACTGAAGGGCTAAGTGTAGCTATAGCCTTCTTTCTGAAACTATGAAGCCATATTTCCTTGAATTTGCACAAATTATATGAAATAATTGCTTACAGATTTCCTACATTAAATATATCAGTGTATTTCCATGGTTGCCAATCATTACACTTCATCCTCCCCTCACCCAAGATTTTTTTCAAATGGGAACTATTCTCTATTATTTTACATAGATACCTATTATTAAATAAGCGAAACATGATTGTTATGTTATGGATTAGTTGTGAGAGGAAGATCATTATAGTCTTGTTTTTCTTTATTATGGTATATTTAGGTTTTTTTCATAAAGTGATGGCTGATATTTTTACGCTATTAAATTTCACATTTTTGTTTTTCTTCCTCTCTCCCTTTTTGCCCCTGAATAATAATAAGAATTACTATTATTATTATTATTTTATACTACTACTACTGTTTTTATTTTTCCTTTTCTATTTTCCCCTTCAGCTTATGACTTTTCAAAACTTATTCGAGTTTGGGAAAGCTAGAGGGAAGCAAAAGGAAAATTGAGGCCTAATACTTGCCACTTTCCAATTCTCCCAAATATTAACAAGTTTTAGAAAGTTACAGAATAACATACTGAAACATAAAAATGCTGGATAAAAGTCAACCCTAGACACCATTTGCTTTGTTGAATGTAGTGGAGAAATGGAGGCCAAGGGAAATTGGGAGAAAGGGCAAAAATTAAACTCTAAAATATCAGTATTTGGAACTTTATCCTTTAAAAAAAACCAACATTTTTGGAAAACAAAAAGAAACACTTTTCTATTTGAAACCCTACAAAATGGAAACTACTTCACAATTGTGTTTTTTTTCCAGAAGATTTGCTCTCCACCATCCATTTTTTAACCAGTTCTCCTATATTTGAGCTACATCTGACTTCCTCCATGTTAGTCCTTGTGGACTTGATTCAGTGTACAGTGATATCCATAGAAGTCTCTTATGGAGTGTGGTGGGCACCATTCATTTTCCAGTTTCACAGAATCCTTAGTCAAGCTTTTTGAATGAGGGGGCCTCAAGCTTAGAAACTTGGTTCTCAGAAGTGATAAGTACCCAGGTAGAGCTTTAGCTGAAAATTTTCCAGTTACAAATTTTCTGTTAGAAAACAATATTTTATTGAAACTGAAATCTCCCAAGAGATTGACTGTGTAGTTTTAGTAATAGGTTAACAAAGATTTGTATGGGATATTGTGGATAGGGATAATCCTACCTTAAGCAGGGGGTTGGACTAGATCACCTCTGGAGGTCCTTTGAGCCCTACTTTTCTCTGATTTTATCTATAAATATCAATATAGATAAATTGTAATTTTTGGAAAAAAGTGAAAACCATCATTTCAATATGGTCATAATCTTTTTTTGTTACCTTCAGAATAAGATGTTTCAATTGCTTGTTTAAAAAAATACCTTAAATGTTTTAGAAATTAAAAGCAGAAATTAAAATTTAAAATAAATCTAAAATTATTTATTGAAAAATCCTTTTTGTGAAAATTTTATTTAGTGGGAAATTTCAATATTTTTTGTTCTTATTCCAATTTGGAACAAAACAGTTTTTGAAACCACAGAATTATCCAGGCTACAAAAAGTCAGATTCTCACAAATGCCCACCAGATCCTATATTAGTTGCACGATTTGAAGCATGCACTTTGGAAGAAAATTGGCTTCAAATACTTTGAAATAACAAACAAATATTCTTTCTTTTTCTTTGGCCTTATATATTTGACATGTTTGCTTACACATCCCAAGGTTCCTAGATCCTTAGTTGCCTGAAATGTAACTGGCCTGATTTTTGGAGAGTGATCAACCCCTTAGTGCCCACTGACATCAACAGGGATCCTCAGATGTGTACAGGAGCAGTGCCTGACTTTACATTCACATGCACTTGATTTATTTATATTTCCCCATAGTTTTACATAAAGCCAAAACTAATTCTGTCACAACCAAAGTAAAAACAGTGTTCTGGTGTATTGGGGCTGTTTTCAGTGTGGTACCTGGGGACATTTTGACTTTGCCTTCACTCTGCTGCTTCCCCTTTTGCTTTAGGGTGAAATGGTAGAGCAGAAGGGCTGATAATGAACAAGGGACATGCAGGGTGTCAGGAGGGTGTTTGCCTTACATTTGCATTCCCCAGGCTGGGACTGGGTGGTTTTGAGTTGGGTCCCAGAGCAGCTCAGATTTAGATGAGAATTTGGCCATTGCCATCAGTTGCATAGGAGATTGCCTGAATGCGTAGGACCAACTTTTATATTTACCAAAGGGGGTTTGGGGGAGCTAAGATGGTGGACATGTGGAAAATTTTATGCATTTCAGGTGAGAGCCTTCTTCCCGAGCAGGGCCAGGGCCCTCAGGCCCCATGTACTTGGCACCTCTACTTGAATGTGTGAAGGATGCAGGTGCAGACTGCTGTGTGTTCTCCATAGAATCATACAATCATAGAAGTTGGGTTGGAAGGGACCTTATAGAGCTTCAAGTCCGACCCCCTTCCAGGGCAGGAGAAAAAAAAAACTGGGCTCAAATGATCCCAGCCAGGTAGGCATCAAGCCTCCTCTTAAAGACTTCCAGGGTAGGAGCCAGCACCACTTCCCTTGGAAGTTGGTTCCAGATCCTAGCCACCCTAACTGTGAAGTAGTTCTTACGGATGTCTAATCTAAACCTACTCTCCAACAACTTGTGCCCGTTATTCCTTGTTATGCCAGGGGGCGCTAGGGGAAACAAGGTCTCTCCCAAACCCTTCCATGGGCTGGCAGAGAGAAGCTGCTCCTCCAACTTTCCACTGGAGGGAAAGGGAAGAGGTGGGAGTCCTACATTGGGCTACAGGCTTTCATGGTGGGGGAGAGGGCAGTGCCCTGCACACACACACTTCTGCCCAAGGAACTTACCATGTGTTTTCATTCAACAAAGGAGACATTTCCAACAATGTTTTTCCATTGTTTTGATTTAATACATTTAAAAATTTTGAAAATAAAGGGACCTGTTTTGAACACTGAAATGAAAACATTGTCAGAGAGGGTCCCAGGAGGTGTATTAAGGAAGGATTACTGTGCTAAAGCCAGGAGACTTCCCTGGGTTTTTTTACTTACAGAATCTTCTTGTACTTTTGCAAGGCTGATTAAATATTTGCATGCAGTCAGCTATTCACAGAGAGGGTAGAATATGCCAGTTACATGGTGCCATGTTCTCTTCAAGTCTTTACAAGCCAAAAACGAATGGTCAGAGGCAATGCTTTCATGGAAGATCTCTAATGAAAGCAGAGGTTTTGTGAGAGCTGTGATAGTGATGCAGTGAATGGCACTGTTCCTGCTAAGTCACTACTGAACAGCTTAGTGCTAAGGGATGCCATCTTCAGTGAGGCCTTGGCCACTAGGTACCCTGGAAGACATGGAATGCTGAGAAAACTGATATTGCTGCTTTTCTAAAAAGTCTGATGCCTTTTAGAATGACCAGAATAACCAGAAGGAATTAGAATTTTGCTTTTATATCTCACCCAAGGGAGTGTCCCATGCCCCCTCCTTTCCCATCCCCACCCAAGGGAACTTGGTTAATTATGACTCAGAAGAAAGTGTCCCTCTTTCTGAATCATCAGCATTAGTTGCTCTCAGGTCCAGGGGTTCTTCTGATGTTTCTTGTGTACAGATTGACTCAGGACCTCTCTACCTTGTTTGTGAGACTGCAAGGATGGTAGCCCAAGGGGATGTAGTGTAAGTATGTCTGCAGTTTTTCTGCATGCTGTGGTCAGTAGCCTGGAGGTTGAAGGACAAGGCCCACCCTGCTCTCCCCAGTGGGGTGGGTGAGACAGGCTGATGGTATGCCCTCTGTCCATGGTAGCCTTGGGTTCCCCTTTCAGGGACCCTTTGCTGCTCTGAAATTCCTTCTTTTGTAGTCTTTCTCCCCTCTGATGACTTTTCATCTTTGGGCATCGTTGATTGGTCTCCCTGTGGTCATCATACTATCTATGTTCTATCCTGTCAGCACATTCCTATATTTCACTAAGCCCATCACATGCACACATCCTTTTAATTTGGTCTGTTCACCAAAACCAGGTATTCTGCACTTGGGTACTGTGACTTAATGTCACCTTATTTCATGTTATGGAACAGTGTGGTGCACATCTCCAATTTCCCAGCTGGTGTGTCTGCTGCCTTCAGACATAGTGGGCCTGGAAGGAAACTTTGTCACAAACGGCTTTTAGAAATCAGTTAACCCTTGCCATTCCCCTGGACCATTGCTCTAATGCATATCTACTTTACCTACAAGCCAATTTCCAAAAACAAATCTCTAAATACCATTTTCTAGCCATCAATATGTACAGCTTTGAATCACTGAAAAAGTATTTGGGTATCATTCTCTCTCCTAGTAATTTTCGGTCCCCCATTATAAATATATGGCTTTGTAGGCCAACTTCTCAACCTGATTTGCTAGTTATTTTCATTTACTAGAGAAGATGAGTGCATGTCTGTGTGTCTCCTCCCTGTCTGCCTGCCTGTCTTTCCCTCCCTTCTTGTCTGTGTTTCTCATTCATAACTGTTAAAAAAAAGGTCTATGCAGAGCAAGATAGCACAAGGGCTGTGAAATGGCTGCGTCTGGTCCCCCTTGGCCAGTCGCTGAGAGCTTTTGTGAATGGGGCAGTGTTTGCCTCAGGGATCAGGGGCTGCGAAGAGCTCATTAATGGATAATGAATTTTTTCCCTTCCCCTCCAGAAGGAGTGGTAGTGATGGTGGCAGCAGTGGTTTGACACAAACAGTGACAGGGCCTGATCTGCCGATGAATAGCTACTGTCATTGAAAGAGTGACCGGGTGGCAGGCAGCACTGCTGCTGTCTGTTCTGGGGCTGTGACTTTGATCTCTGGGAGTGTTGGCTTCCGCTGGGCCTCTGAGGGGCACCTATTCAAGCTATTTCCCTCCTTCTCCCAGACAGATTGAAAAGAACAGGAGTCTCATACATACACACGCAACACAAACACACACTGGGAGTTCAGCTAAATGCTAATAATGCCTTTCAGCTATCCGAAAAGAGACGACGTGAAAAGGAGAGCATCTTCCTCTTTTGGACTGAGTGGGTGAGGGTGGGGAGCAAGACGGTGTTTTTCACAGGAACTAAATTAAAAATGTGAATTTATTTAATGTGTTCTGCCTGCCCCAAAGCAGGCAGGCACTTTGCTAGCTGCAAAGGGGAAGGTCCTGTATCAGCATAAGGCTTTCAACTTAGAGTTTATAACATGGCAATATCTTTACTGAGGAGGTGAGAGAAACATTTGATATATCCCCATCCCTCTACAGAAAGCACAAAGAGCTCGACTCCCTTTCGCTTTGCAGTATTCTGACTCTCCTAGGTACTTGTGAAAGCCCCATCGTTCTCTACTCACACGGTATTCAGAAGAGATGATTCTCCTTGGTTCTCTTTTGAAATGGGTGTTTAATGAACAAAGCCAGGCAGGAATTGGATTTCTCTTCCCAGGGGAAGTTCTACAATTTTAAAAAAGAATTCCCATTATGGAATAAAATGAAAATTTAAAAAAAAAGACAAGAGGAAATTTTTAAAGAAACTGCACAATAAACTAACTAACAAACAAAAGAGTAATTTTGGGTCAGTCAAGAAGTTAGCTTTTCTAGTATCAAAACAATACTGTTTAATTTCCAGTATTTCTATTTAAAATGCACATTGTTTTATCAAGTCAGTCCTGAGGCTGCACCAGCTGTTGGGGTACCTTTGATGTACCAGTAACTTTCCTCCATTTTTCCTGGTCTTTTGCAATCTTTGTACAACCAGATAGTTTTAATCCTGTCCAATGTTTGATATAGGTGGCCCAGCTTGTCCTAGGTCTTCCTCTTCTTTTTCATCCATTCACAGCACCTTGCAGGATGGTGTTGGTAAGGGTGCTGGTCCTTCTTGTTACATGTCCACACCACTACATCTTTCTTCTTATAATTTTGAGTAAGAGTTCATATTTGCCGACTTCTTGTCTGATTTGATCTTTCATAGATTCATTTGTTCTGTGTGCAGTGTAGGCTGTGCATAGAAGTCTTCTAAAGCACTGCATTTCACAGGTCTGAATTCACTTTTCCAGTGCCCTAGTGGATGTCCAGATCTTGCAGCCAGAGAGCTGTTCAAATGACAACAGCATATAGTAGCTGGAGTTTCGCTTTCATTGTCATGTTGCTGCTAGTTCAGATTTTCTTCAGTTTTGCTACTTGTCCAATGGCAATGGCTATTGTTTTTACTTTTTTTTCTGATGTAGCAGCTTTTGCTATATGGAATGCAAAAAATTAAAATGCAGCATCAGTTCAAAATGGAAAATTAAACCATTCTATACAGATCATTTTTCTAAATGAAATCTGGTTGGAATTGGCATGTTTCCATGACAGTTTTTGCCTGAAATGGCATTGCTGATGGAGGGAAAAACACGGTTCTTTTGAGAATTTCATAACAGTTTCAGCAATAAATTCCTGCATTTTAATCACTTTGACTGCAGCTCAATCCTGCAGCTTGGAAGATAGCTGAACATGAGCAACCATTCCCTTCGTTCTGGGAACCAACTCTCTACCCCCCTGCTGTGAACACAGCTCTGCATTCATTGAAGGCAATGGGGCTATTTCAAGTAGTAAAATTAAGCATGTGCATGGATGTTTGCAGGATCAGGGCCTTAGTCAGTATAGGCCAATGAGGGGACCTTATCTTCCACATGGCCTGCCTAGAGCTTTGGTTTGGTAGCATGGTGACAAGTGGATGCTTTGTGCCAATAACGACTGTCCCCAGTAGGTGGACAGATTACTGGCTAGAAAGGTCTTTGAGTACTTGCTTCCTCCTGACCTCTAATGCAATGGGCCCCTATCTGTCACTGTTTTAGTTTTGTGCTGTTTTTCAGAAAAAAAGTTGATACTGGCTAAGGCTGAAGACGGATTCAAGTGGGCCATCATTGTTCTAGCAAATAATCTGGGGTGAACTTGACCCACAGCCAGGTTTGTCCTGCTGTGCTGAAAATATGATAGTGTGCATGAATATGACTTCCCTCTTGGATGTACACATCACACAAGTCACACTCATGCACAGTGGCACATTTCTTTCCTTGTATTTACCTTTATTTACCTTCTAAATAAGGTGCATATTTTCATATGAGTTTCAATGTAGGAAGGACACACTGGCTCTGGGGACATCAGTGAGGGCTTTGCCAGGATTTAACATTGGCTGTTTAAATTAAACAATCAAATTGTCCTGAATGTTCAATCCCTATTCTTATCACAGAGAACTTCTTGAAGTGGTACAGCTTTGAACATGGGGTTACTTCATGTAGGTTGAACTAGAGCATTTTCCCCATCACGTTCTCTCTCTGCAAATGCCTGTACCTGTTTCAGCTAATCATTCTTTTTGGAAAAAGCTAGATTCATACCAAACACTTAACGGAGCATAATCTAAGTGTAAATAGCTCAGTAGGTGCTGAGATACCACATTCATAGATTCAGTCTAAACGTAAAGCTACCTGAAAAGATTCTGATAAAATATGTTTCTGCTGGAATATGATGTCTCATGGAGATCTAAACTTTCTATTGGAATAATGTCAATTTTGATGAAATTTTCTTTTGCAAAAAGAAGAAAGAAATCAATCTGACTGCAACAGAATGGAAGATCATTTATTTTTGTTTTGAAATCTATTTTATACTATATATATTGTAATATCTAATGTAACCTATCCTAATCTAATAATCATCAAAATGAAAAAAAATATTTTATCAGAACAGAATGTTATAAAAGACTTAAAATTAATATTGTAAATTCTATTTCACAAGGAGTTTCAAATGCTTTTATTTGTTCCACTTCAGAGTGAAAACAATTTCTGAAATTTCAAAGTGTCTCACGGAATGGATTTTTCAAGTTTCAACAAGTTCTAAAATATACATACCTAGATTAGCAAACTGATGATAGCTAAATAAAAAAAAACCTATGTGCAATTCATAACTTTTTAATGGTTATGATTTTGCTTAGAGACAAAAATCTTATATTATGCAGATCTCTTTGAAAATCAGTTTCCTACTTCACCTAAGGTATAATTTTAAGATGTTGGGTTTCATTTCAAAATTGCCATAAAGATTTAATGGTAGCATTAACATTTGGGAGGATGAAAAGCATCAAGAAAAGAGTGGTTCTAATGAGACAATATTATTTGCTTGAATGGGTAATTTTGGTCTATTTTTTTTAATGCTTTTTTCAGGAAGTTGCCTTTTTCAGTGGCTTTATAAGAGCAAGCCCGTCACGTCTGGGGGAGAAGGCAGCAGCTGTTTATGAGTACCAGGGAGGAAATAACTTTTCAACTGGACTCTTCAAAATCTTTTGCTCTGATAGTTTTGGTTTGAGCATTTCAGGCTTGCAGACTTACAGAGGCACTTTCTGGGAGGGATGCCCAGTACTCCTTGGAGGCTGGGCAGTGGAGTTAGAGCACACGGAAGTGGGGCCTGACTGATTTCTGTGCTGACTGGCATAAACCTGCAGGTGTTACAGTGCAATTCCACCAAAACAAGTTCAGCTCTGTAATTATGGGTAAGTTGACCTCCCAGTGAAGGTCAATTGGATGAAATCTGCTTTCAATGGGCCAACTATAAGGAAGTGAATTGTGACACCTGCTGCCAAGCATGAGTGGAACAGCCCAGGACTTTTTTCATTGTGCAGCACAGCCATCCTGCTGACACCCTCATGTCAACAGAGGGCTTCTGGTGGGAGTGATTGCTCATTTATAACTTATCTAGCATCCTGCTGCAGGTTGCATGTAGATTCATTCCTGGCTGCATATGATCACATTTCCAATAAGACAGGAATGTAATCTAAGGGCAGACAAGATGCATTTTCCCCCCTTATTCTGTATTTTCCTTTCCTGTATTTCTGTACTTATCCAAGGGTTTCCTTTACATGAAAGTACATTCTTAAAGTTTTAGCATGTAAAAGGAATTCTGGCACAAGAAAATGTAACTTGTAGTATAAAGATTCCACATGTCCATGAAAGGTACATTCCCAAAGGAAGGAACCTCTTGCAGACCATTAATGCGTTTGTCTCCTTAATAGTTAAAACCATTAAAGGAACTGTTAGGATATTTCCATACCAGAATTCATGTATAAGCACTAGAAAGTAACCAGCTTCAGTTTAGACAGATTCCAGTCATGCAGTTGGGACCTTAGGGTGGATCCTTGCACTGGCCAAAACCTCACTGGACTTAATGGGCATGTGTATGGGTGCAAAGGCTTGGCTGTAGGTACCTTTTGAGAAGATGGCCATTGTCTAGGAAGCTGAGATGATTTGGCAGAAAAATATGTATGTATAAAAAGCTGAAATTAGAGCTGAGTGAAGTAAGAACAGCAAAAAACTATTTCACAAAATTGGAAAGTTTCTGAGTTTGCATATCTTCCCTGAAATCATAATGCAAAATGAAATGACATATTAATTTAAAACTGGTCTGTGTTTGTATATCACAGAGCAAGGGCTGTCAGCCTGAGGTATGTTTACCCCTGGGGACACTTGGGCTGGTCCTAGCGGGTACGCATGGGCAGGCGGGGACACAGCACCGCCACCTCCCAGGAGCAGGGCTGGGGTGCAGAAGCTTGCATGCAGTGGCATCTGCTGTCACCCACTAGCCTGCTAAACTTCCCCACCCCGCAGAGGGTCACCAGTGCCCTCACCCCTCCCCAGACCTGCTCCTGGGAGGTGGCAGCACTCTGTCCCCACCCGCCTGCCCGCCATCCCACCTCCCCACTCAGTGTCCAGCCGTGTGACACCCCCCACACTTGGCATCTGGCTGCGTGCTACCCTCCGCTTCCTCTGGCGTCTGGCTGCTGGGGGTACTTGGACTAAACAAGGTGAAAACCCTGGCACAGAGGGATCCTGGTCCATGACTAGGGTGTCCAGGTGCTATAGCAATACAGGTAAAAAGCCACCATCAACCTCATCCTCAGAGGAAAAAAGGATGATGCCATCGGTTTAGAGACGTGATTACTTTCAGGAACGCACACAGATCTGGGGACCCAGGAATCTTGAATACTGTCTCCTCCTCTGTGATATTGACCAACTTTGCACTTAATGAACTATTAAACTATGTAAATTAGTTATACCTTGTAATAGCTGCGTAAAAAAGAGAGTATCATTCTCCCCAATTTGCCTAGGGCAAATGGAGCCTCTGTAAAGCGGAGTGAGTTGACCATAACAACCCACTAATCAGGGTGAGAAACAGGAATGGAAATCAGAGATGAAATTCCCTGCTGAAGTTAGTATGAATTGTACCATTTTGTTCATTAAAGCCTGGTCCCTGGGTTCCCCTTTTTAGTGGCTGTTTTGCTAAGAAACAGTGCATTTCCATAGCTAAATTATAATCTGAAAAACTTGATCAATAATAGAAGTTCTGCTTGCCTGTTGATACTTCTGTTAATAGCTACCATGAGTATTTTAAGCTTAATAATGAGTCTAGAGGCTTGTGAAAGTATTGTTCTTTTTAAAGAGGACTGATAGAACAAAATTTTAATCCTCCTTCTCTTAGCTTTTCCGGTCATAAACAAAAGACCCAAAAGAGTTCATAGGCAGGTAGAACTCTCTGAATACATTTAACAGGAAAGGTTCAGTGCTTGAAGAACCACTGTGCCCTGCATTTGGCCTCTTCTACTCCTGCAGTTCAACTTTTTGTCCATGACATCTATCTCATTAGTTGCCTCCTTTGCACTATGGCAAATTGATCTGTAGAGGTAGTCAAACAGTATTCACCAAATATTGCAAGTATTGGCATGTTAAATAATTTGCAAACCAATCCCATTCTTTACGAATGTATTCATTTTCAAAAGGTATTTGACAAATATTGCAAATAGACAAAAGGCATCTGTGGGCTATTTGTGCCAGATTCAGTGTTCACTGCCTGATTTTTAAGTTAGTCTTTCCAGGCTGCTAATGGGTCCTGTAGAATTAACATAAAATATACAGAAGGTAACAGAAGGGCTGGGAAGCCCTCTTGGCTAAACAGAGAAATCACCGTCCTGGTAAGAAAGAATAAAGAGGTTTATAAACAACGGACGCTCGGGGCGGGTCCCAAAGAGGACTATTCCACAACGGCCCACATTTGCAGGGAACAGATAAGACAAGCTAGAACTGGTGTATGACCAGTTAACAAAATTGGACGTATACAAGTCAGCAGGACTGGATGATCTTCATCCGAGAGTGCTGAAGGAGATGGCCAAAGTCATTGTGGAATCCCTGGCAAAACTCTTCCAAAACTCGTGGCACTCTGGAGAAGTCCTGGAGGATTGGAAGAGGGCCAATGTTGTGCCCATCCACATGAAGGGCAGGAGTGAAGACCTGGGTAACTCTAGGCCAATCAGCCTAACTTCCATCCTAGGGAAGATCCTAGAAAAGTTAATCAAGGAGTCTATCTGCGATAAGCTTGCAGAAGGTAAGATTCTGAATGACAGCCAGCATGGCTTTGTCATGGGCAGGTCTTGCCTTACCAACCTCATCTCCTCCTCTGACCAGATAACTTATCACCTGGACATGAGAGAGCAGGTAGACACGGTATACCTAGACTTCCAAAAGGCCTTTGATTTAGTATTCCATGATGTCCTTGCAAGAAAATTGGAGGATTGTGGGTTTAGCTCTGAGACAGTCAAGTGGGTGAGAAACTGGCTGCAGGATAGGACCCAGAGAGTCATAGTGAACAGATCTGTGTCGTCCTGGTGAGAAGTAGACAGTGGTGTCCCACAGGGGTCAGTGCTTGGTTCAGTACTTTTCAACATCTTTATTAACAGTTTGGATGTGGGCGTGAAGAGGTCACTGGCCAGGTTCACGGATGACAACAAGTTATGGGGAAGCGTGGTGATGCTTGAAGATAGGCTGCAGTTACAGGCGGACCTAGACAGGCTAGTGAGTTGGGCAGATTGGAACCTGATGAAGTTCAACGTTGAGAAATGTCAAGTGCTCCACTTTGGGATGAGCAATCCCCAACACACCTATAGGCTTGGTGGCACCAAACTGACTAGCACCACAAATGAAAGAGACTTGAGGGTAATAATAGACCACAGTATGAATATGAGCCGGCAGTGAAATGGTGTAGCCAGTAGGACAAATAATACTTTGGCGTGGATCAATTGATGCATCTCCAGCAAAACCAAGGAGGTAATTCTTCCACTCTATTCAGCACTGGTGAGACTGCACCTGGAGTATTGCATCCAGTTCCAGGCACCATACTTTAACAAGGATGTGGACAAGCTTGAGAGAGTCCAAAGAAGAGCCACCCATGTGATCAGTCTTAAAAGGCAAGCCATATGGGGAAAGGCTGAGGGATCTGGGACTCTTCAGCCTGAGGAAAAAAAGGCTGAAAGCAGACCTCGTAGCAACTTACCACAATACTAGGGGAGTACATCAGGGGCTCAGTGAACAACTGTTCACCAGGGCACACAAAGGGAAAACCAGGAGTAATGGCCACAAACTCCTGGAAGATCGATTCAGGCTCAACATCAGGAAAAACTTCTTCACAGTCAGGGTGTCCAGACTGTGGAATAAGCTCCCTCCAGAGATGGTGCAATCGCCTACCCTGGAAATCTTCAAGAGGAGACTGGATAGTCACCTTGCTGGGGTCACTTGATCACCAGTTACCTTTCCTGCTTGGTGCAGGGGACTGGATCCAATGATCTTCCGAGGTCCCTTCCGGCCTTCCCATCTATGGATGTATATTGTATGCTTACAATTGGACACTCTTTTAGCGTTTGTATTGTGCATATGGTGAAATCATGAAGACCAGATAGTTAAATTGTTTACAAAGTAGGAGACAGTAGATTCTAAAGGAAGCCTTAATATTCAGAAAGGAGGACATTAACCCCTAAGCAAAGCCGACATACCATTTAATTTCTACAAGCAGACTTAGTGTTGCATAGCCATTGCATAGCGGTGCATTTAAAACTCAAATATTTCTTTGATGCTAGCCAGATTTCCACTGATTGTATTACTGTGTAATTGCTGTAACCATCTTAACATTTTTCTTGGATACTCAGCTCATCTTTGACAAAAATTGTTCTGGCACTATGAATGACTAACTTTGCAGCCACTCCTGGACAGCACTGCAAAAGCCTCCACTTAGCAGCAGTTCTAGAAATATAACAACTTTAGTTATATCCTTCCTTTTATTTTAACTGAAAGTACTTCCATGTGAAGAGGATCACTTGTCTCAGTGATTTATTCTTTAACTGAGATTGTCACCTTTTGTGGGGTCATAACTAGTCTTTGTGAAAATTATGATGTCACACACGGCACATCTATGCAAGACATTTACCGCACAGTTGACTAATTAACTGTGCAGTAAATGTCTCACTGTCTATATGTACACCCCTATTAGGGCACACAAAACTAATAAACTCCACAGCAGGCTAGTACTTGTAAGATACAAGTAGTACCCTACTTCAGTGTTTTTTTCATGCAGAACAGTGAATGTGTAGATGCTGCGCTGACTGGCTGGGGGACAAGGTGCTTCAGTGCGGGACTAGCTTTGCAACAGATGGAGACTGGTCAGAGCAGCCTGGGCTGGCAGGCTGCCTCCTGGGTCCCCTGCCAGCCCGAGCTGTTCCAACTGGACTCCATGTGCTGTGTAAAAATAAACTGTGGAACAATATGCTCTGGAGTTTTTTGCTCCTGGTCTCATGTTCAAGCTCCAGAGTTTATTTGTGCACAATAATTACACATGTAGACTCACCACAGAAGATAGTAATTTCAGGTGGGGGAAAAACAAAAGGAACAGATAAACTTTTAAGGGTAATCAATATCTTATCTTCAAATACCAAAAAAAAAGTCACTTGGTTATGCTTTTTTCTTGGTTTATGTCTCCTGAGAGTAGTTAAATGGTATTTATAATTTGTAATTATTTGAAATTAAACACAAAAGGACTTGTAAAAGAGAACTTTTTTTTTTGCTAGTCACTGACCATATGATTAGTCAGGGTTACAAAAGGCTTTATTCCCTAGCCTAGCATATAGCGAAGGCCAGTGTTATAGTCTTTCTCAATTTCCCACTTTCTTTTGTCAAAAGGAAATACAAATAATACACAATATCATCTGAAAAGATCAACCACACACTAATCCAACCAGGTCATAGCACATAAATAGAGATGTCTGAGATGTAGATCAGGATATTGGAAAGATGTCAGTAACTATGGTCAGTGAGTCTCAATGGCCTCAGTGAGCTATATGCCTGCTTAGCCAGTACATAGCTTACTGCACATGTTCAGTAGCTGGGTGTATGCTTATGTAGCCACACTGCATGGGTAATGGAATTGCAGACTGTGGATAAATATGAAAAATGCCACCTAGATGGCTCAAAAATTGGTAATAGAATTTGACCCTTCATGTTCCTAAAACAGTGCCTTTGGCAGTCATCTGTTTGGATGATGTGATCAAGTATCTTGGAACCTGTCTTTGCTACTCCTAGGGGTTTTCATTAGTATTGCCTGAGTAAGTTGGTGTTACTTAAGTTAGCAACAGGAACAATTGTTCAACAATTGTCCATGGAAAATGTCATTTCATCAAAAACCAGAAAAGTTTAATCTGCAAAACACATGTTGCAATTAGAAAAATCAAAAAGAAATACAGTCAAAGCTCTGTTAACCAGCACCTTACAAGCCGGCGTGCTCTATTAACCGGCATGCTGGCTTGTAAGGTAAAGTGAAACCAGAAGTGCCTACCGTGGCACTTCTGGTTTCTCCAAGGCCCCGCAGCCTGGGGCAAAGCAGCCTGCACTGCTGAGCCCCTATGGCCCGGGGCATAACAGGCTGTGCGGGAACCACATGCCTGTCCTGCGGGGCCCGTAGGAGGGTGGCAATGCCACAAGAGGGGCAGTGATGCCTCGGATGTGGCGAGAGAAGCGGCAGCCTGAACAGGGAAAGATGCCTGTTCAGGCCTCTCAATTAGCCGGCATATTTTGTTGTCCAGCATCCCCCATTCCCGGGGATGCTGGATAACAGAGCTTTTACTGTATTTTGTTTCAGATGGCTGAAATATTCAAACTGGAATATTTAGGTCTGTCAAATTGAATTGTGCTATTTTTGGTCTGATTTAAGATGAAGACTTAACTGATTTGAGTCAAAGCACTTTATGGAACTTCTGTCCCAGACCTCTTCCTATTTTAAGTTAAATCAGGGTCCCCAGCATCCCAGCATTTTGCAGTCCTGGGCTGCACTGGGCTGGGCTGTTTGGTTCAGAGAGCAGGGCTGGCCCTGCTCCTTTGCTTCCTAGCTGGAGCAGTGAGGGCTGGCTTACAAGGGAGCAGGAGGGGTAAGCCTGGCTGGGGATGCAGCCCAGCTGCAGAGGGGGAGGGGAGGGAACTACCAGGCAAACCCCAGCTGGAGTCTAGGGCCAGGGATGGAGGTTAAACACCCCTTCCCCTGCTCAAATTTACTGCTGGCTGTGACACATCCCAGAGGCACCTAGAAGCAGGAAGAGGAAGTGACAAGCAATCCTGCAGAATCCTTCTGCTGTAAATCTGGACTGCAAATCCCAGAGACCTTGGGGGCAGCAGGAAGAGGAAGTGAACACACAGCTAGAGAGCTCTGCTGTAGTCCCCCCTGGCTTCTGGCCTGAGCGACTGCAGGCATGTGGCTGCAATTCCTGAGTGAAAGGCAAATGTCTGTTCACTTCTGTTCCAGTTTAATCTGTACAGTTTAGACTAATCTGGAAAGACTGAATCAATTCAGCCTCAGGCTTTTGGACTGTCTGTACTTATCCTTGACATCTTGTGTCCCCATTTTGCCTTATGGTTAGACTATGTTTTCCTTGAGGCACCACAGTCTTCCCTCTTGCTGACCTGTCACACTATCTTACTGAACTGTGGTGCATCATGCGAAAAGTAGTCTGTCCAGGGAATTTTGAGGCACCTGGGATAACTCTCCTGGAGCAGCTGAGAAGGAGATGATTTAATGTTGAACTCAGCCAAATCAGAGTGTTTGGATTCTGGAATATCAAAATGTTTTGTTTTAATTAAAATGCAAAATTAAAGCATCTTGACTTCTGAATGAAAGTGGCTTGAGCTGAAAAAAGTACAGTTTTAAAGGATTTGGTTTTTCAAATAAAATTCAAATTCCATGGAAAGTAGACATTTTTCACAGAAGAATTATTTGGTTGGGGGGGGGAGGGGGAGGAATAAAAGCAATTTCCTGTCCAAAATCAATTTAGATAGAAATGTTTCAGTTAATCAGAGATTTGACCTTGATGTGCATGGCAGGTGGAATCAACTTGATGGGGTTGCCAGCCATCTTGGCTAGGGACAGAAATTACACATAAACTGGTATAAGTAATTGGAAACTAGTTCAAAAATTGTTTCAAACAATAGAAATTCAGTGCACATAAACTGCTTTCAAAATGGCTGAAACCGGTTTAAAATAAACCTGGATGGATATAGTATCAGACTTAACTGATGTACATTAAATAGGTTTATTGAACTTCTGTTCCAGATCCCCTCCAGATTCAGGTTAACTCACAGTCTCCCAGCATCCCAGGATGCTTTGTACTTCCCCTGGAAGCCTCCCTTGCAGGGTGGGCAAGCTACCCTTGGCCCAAGCTGTCTGCTCCAGCCAGCATGGAGGTGTGCTGTGGCACCCCCTGGGTTCTGGCCTGAGCCACTGCAGGCATGTGGCTTCATTTCTGGAATCAAAAGTGAATGTCTGCTTACTTGCTTATCAGTTCAATCTATGCAGCTTAGACTTAACTGTGATGATTGACTCGATTCAGCCTCAGGCTTTTTTACTCTTTGTACTTAGCCCTCATGTTTGCAGTGTAAGGGCAAAAGCTTATTTCACTTTACATACCAAAATGGCAGTTAACAAATCATGTGTAAGAACCATTTTTGGCATTTACACACACTTTTCAATCTTACTGCATAAGCAGCATGGTTATGAAAGAAGTTTGCTAGATGTTAACACTCACTTGTTTTCTTCTACCCATGAGATATTCACCTGATAATCCGAATAAAACATTGTGATATGGATTACAATTATCTAGTAAGCCTAGACATGGATCTCCTTTAGCCAAGCAGGCCTTTGACTAGGTCCTTGATACACTGTACTGCTTTTATTTTTGCACACATGTTTGGCAGTGCACAGTAAGCCTGCAGTGTGGGTGCTGGAACTGATACACTGAAGAGAACTGCTTTGGGGGCCATAACTTTTTAATTCATTTGGAATCTTATTGCTGAGCAAACTTTGATTTACAGCAAGGTACTACATTGCTCTTTGATGCGCTGTGCAGCTGCTCAGTTAAAAATAAACAACTGCTGAGCAGCTGTCCAGCAGAAGCTTACCTTCAGATTTTGGTATCCTGGACAGCATGGGATGTAGGGGTGATGGTTGGGGTGCAGGGGCTGTGGTGGCAGCACAGGTTGCTACCACCTCAGTGCAAGCTCCCATACATGAGCTCCCTGAGGACTGCCATTCTGGCACTCCCTCTGAATCAGCACTGGGTCTGATGCCCTGGTTGCTCCCCGCTTCTCTTCCCCACCCCCACTCCAAGTTACACTGTTTCTATCCACTACAAAGAGGTGATCTTTTTAGTTTCTTTCACATAGTCTGGACATTAGATGACTAAGAATTTCATTGTAATTTCAGCATTTGAGGTGGGGGTGTTTTGCAGGGGAAGGTTTCTTTCCTGTTTTTGTAACAGATTTCATTCTTGGAGAATTTATTTTGATGATATTCATACCTGGTCTAAGTAAGACATCTTGGTCTCTGTTTCATAATTTACAGTTCCTAGAAGGATTCTATGTAGCACTTCTGGCTTCATGCTGTGCAGTATTACCACATAGTGTCCTTTGTAAATATCCCCATTATATGCAGCAATTTCATTTCTGTTGTCCCAATAAGATTTCATGCTTGACAGTGCCTGAACTTTTCCTGTTGGTTCCTCATCTGTCCACAAGTAAAAGGTAGCCATGTAAAGGATTTCTCCCTTGTTCCTTTTGTTGCTTTCTATTTGCTTCCAGGAAAATATGGAATTATTTCAGACACCTCTTCCTGTTTTCATCCCTTTCAGACTGAGAATTCAGGTGGCTTCATTTGCTCTCTTTTTGCAAAGACTTATTTTCTGACACTATAACAAAGAGATTAACACAAGGTAGTGCTGGCAAGAAACTGATCTTTTTTGTGTGGCACTAGTTCCACGGCATGAGACTGTGTTGCTAAAAGCCATAGCTTTGGCATAGGGTAGGCTGAGATAGTCACTGACTTGAATTAACTCTGTGCAAAGAAATGGAAAAAGTAGAAAATACATAATATCTAGACAGGATTGAAACCGCATTAAATGTTTTCCATACTTTTCCAGTAGCCATTTTTTAGTTATTTTTCTGCCTGTCTGTCTATCTACATTGCTATATGGCCCCCATCACCCATTAGTTCACAACCCGTGGTGTAATTCTCCTTAGTGCATCCTTGTGAGATAGGCCAGTGCTATTATATACAGTGCGCAGATGAGGAATTTTAGGCTTGTCTACACCATGGTGACAGTACTTACAACTGGGAGGTCCTTGAACACTCTTTAATTCCACTGGGCCCACAGAACTACTCCAAACCCAGAAGTACATTTGTGAGGCTGCTCTGTGGTCATTCAGAGTGGTCACTTTTCAGTATACTGGAGATCATGGTCACAAGAGCAGCTGCAGAAAGACAGTCTTGACTAGTATACTTCTGGGTGTGGACTATGCCTGTAGGCTTGGGTGAGCAGAGAGTGCTTAGGGGCAGCCCAGCTGGTGCATGCTGTCAGCACGCTGTAGACGTAACACTCAGAAGCTACCAGAGAGATGTAATGCTCAGAACCATTGCCAGGGAGTCTGTAGCAGATAGAGAAAGGAAGGCATGCATCTAGCACACTTGGATTTCCCTGGATTATCCTTTCTGTATCCAGTTCAAAGTTAATGTCTATCTGATGCATACAAGCAGTGTTCCCCTCTGGTCCAAAATTTACAATTCTGAAGGAGGGGATTCTGCATTGAGTCAGCTGAGCATACAGTCATGGCTTCACTGAAGTCAATTTACAGCCAGGTCTGCATGTTAATTACGCAGTTTTTCTTGATGCTCAACCACTTGATGCTCAACTTAAGTCACCCTAAACATCACATTCATCAAACTCCTGCTCCTCTACTCCTTTACTTCTGCTACATATCACTCGTTCCAAAGAGTGAATGGCAAAAGATGTACTTGTAATTCCCCAAGTACTTTCAGAATCTGCAGCTCTAAATGCCACAAGACACGGTAAAAAAAATCGCCTTTGTGTTTGGAGATTCTGATTTGGTTTCTGAAGCACAAGTAAATGTGAAATGAAGGTTTAACCTGCCCAGATCAGAATGGATACCAGGGTGGAGAGGAAGGGGGAAATTGTTCTGTGCAAATTCTGATTGTCCAAAGTGAGTTCCCTAGAAAGTGATAAAACTGTGATCACCAGCCAAATTGATTTTGCTCTGCCATGCCCTGCGGCTCTGCTTGCTTCAGGAGGGTGATAAACATCTTCCTGTGAAAGCTGTGAACTTCCCTGCTGATTGGCACCACCAGCTACAGCCCAGGGTATATTGTGCACCTATTTGTCACCCTGGAGACAGAAATGAGCCTACATCTTTTAACAGCGTCAGCTATGCTGTGGTCACTGCTATGAGGGTTCACCAACCTCTGATATTCAAAAAATAATGGTTCTGATGGAATTTGCTTTCTGACTCCCATGCTGAGTTTGTAAGCCAGTCACATTTAGCCAGTTACCACAGAATTGATTCTGGAGCCTTCTGTTTAGAAACCTACATGTACATCTTAGGCAATCATGCTGTCTCCATCAGACACTGAATGAAATGAGTCAATAATGACCATTCCAAAGGGTTCAAAGGTCTTTCCTATTATCATAGGTATTTTTATGACCACTTCTACGTAGCATATAGAGATAGATATTCAGTATATGCTTATAGGTATACTGAATATTTGTATTATTTTCTCTCATTATTCTGAACATACACAAATTATATCATTCACCCAAACAGGATCAAATTTTCAAACTACCGAAGCTTCAACTGAACTTCCTTCCGTATTTTTGCTTAGAACTTTTTAACATAAATAATATACCAAACTTTGTTACCAAATATTTATCAACTCATGAAGGTCTTATCTGATGCTATGTTTATTAGTGCCACAGCCATATCACCTGAGGCTCTTTACATAAACCCGAAGAGGAGCTGGTCTCTGTCTCAAAAAGTGTCCAAGATGGCAAGCTTTTAAACATCTGGCCCCAGATGTATAATTTATGTTCAGGTAGCATACAAACCCTCTAAAAATCTTAAATGAGGAAAATGTCAAAAAATCGATATAATCAAATTAAAATACACATGGAACATTATTAACATTGGTTTGATCTGACTTTCTTTTGCTGGGTAACATTTCCTTTTGTTTTAATATGTGGCAGTCATGTTTATGTCCATTTATACTCAAATCCGTAGGTATGTTTCTGTATTCTATATCTTATTCATGCTTACACTCTTTGAATGTATGTATTATCTGTATGTATAATATATTCAAATACATGTAATTATGAGATAGCTATAAAGGATAATATGCATGCAAAAGCTCATGCTGTATTTACAGGGATTGCCTCTGAGTTTGTCAAGTATCTTGGACTGGCTGCTATTCTCTTCTTGCTCTAATTCAGTCACCCTTACTTTCTTTCATGTGGGTCGTGGTTAAAAATTACAGTCAATGCATGAAGAGCAGATATTTTCATATTCTGCACAGTGGCCAGTAGTCCAATATGCAAGTGAGAGACCTCACCTTTTCATCTGTGATTAGCATCTGTTCATTTTGGTATGCTCTGCACCTGCTTTATCTTTCTGTTCATCTTCCAAATCCCACCTTTTTTGCTGAACTTTGACTGCATGGACTATTCATTCTTTCCTTGGCATTCATCTGATGACCCTTCAACCCTATTAGGATGTCTTGTCTTCAATTTCTTTCTCTTATAATGCAGGGACCGGCAGTGAAGTTCAGGCTTCAAAGTAGAAAATTATGAGGGGTTTAAATTTATCGAGAAAGAGAGATGTTGGAGCATGTCACCAATGATCAGCATTGGTGTCTCCAGGTCATAGCAGTGAGGTAAGAATGTGTTGAGGATCACTTTGGGGGATAGCAAAAGTGACAAAGTCTTAGCCTCAATCCTGGTGTGTAGCAATATGCCAGTGTTTATGAGTCTGCAGGAACACAGCCTATGTTATATTTCTTGCAATTCACAAAGGCCACCTAGGGTTTACACATGGAGTACTCACTCCTTCCACTTGCATTTCATTTTTCAGAGGACATCCGGTGAGCTATTTATCATGGAAACAAATTCAGCCTATAACCACCAGTGCTTTAACCGTGGCATCTCTTCCTGAAATACAACTGTAAAGGAATCATGGTACAAGTTAATGACACTCCTGTCCACAGGGTGAAATGAAAATATCGTTCAGCAGCTGATTAATAAGCTTACTTCATCAGGGATGGGAAAGAGCGGATGCGTGTCAGTGGGGCAGGAAAAGAAGCAGCATGCAGGTTAAAAAGAAACCTAGAAGTCTGGGCATTACAAGCATCTATTAAAAACAAATTATAAACAGCAATCATAGATACAATTGCAGGGAGATGGCAGAGACCCTTAGAAGTGCTGATGGGCTGCCGATAGTCAGTTGAAACAAATGGTTCAATAGTGTGATACCTCAGCTCCCAATAACAGAGGGCAAATGGCCTTCCTGGAGGAGATATAGATTTTCCTTTGAGATATGGAAAGGGAAATAAATTAAATTATGTTAGAACATAGGTGTTTTTTTTTAAGTGGGTGGGGGCTAGAGAGAGGGAAAGGGATGAAAAAGAGAGAGAAAATAAGTGTCTGTAGGCATTTGCAATTTAATTGATATTTGGCGGCAGGAAGCCAATCAGTATAAGTAAATTGACGTTATAAGATAAAAATAATCGCTTAATGGGATACCTTCCCCCATGGCTGAGGCAGATCAAATAAATGTAGCCAGGCACATTGAAGCAGCGTGATGGCCGTTACTGGGTACAGCCTGCTGCTGTCTTACTGGCAGGGTTCTGCTCATGCTGCAGTTTATTTTTATGGCATCTGTCTCCACTCCCTGAGAGGAGGCAATGAGCGGTTTCACATTGATTGCCGCTCCAGCCAACGGCGGCCGAGAGAGAGACCATAATTAATGACTTTATTTGCTGGAGCACTGCTGAGAACAATTGAGTTTGTTATGGTAACAACTGATGCCAGCTTTCCTAGAGGCTCAAGGGAGGTGTTTTAGTGTGGAGTCCAGCAGCCAGAAACCGGGCAGCGTACCAGATGATCCACACGCACAGGGAGCGCTTGGCAGATGAAGTGTCAATAAAGCTGAGTGATTCAGCCTTGCGCTGATGAAGCCAGAGTAAAGGATGAGGGCTGGGATGAAGCATGGCCTTCTCGGACATGCACTTCCAAGATTCATTATTATGATTCTTTTTTTAACCAGGCTTGCAGGATCTCATCATCATGGGAGAGCAGACTCTAGTTTGTTAGTTTCTCTATAGATGTAGTTAGGGTTGCTGCAGGACTTTCAGAAAAAATTGCCAACAATTTGTGTAGCAAGACGCTTGCTTTAAATGCTCTGAGTTTCCAATAAGATGGCAAGAAAGATGCTGTACAATCTTCCCCCACCTCCAAACCCTCATCAGAATTTCCCAGGGTTGGCGAATTTGCGTCTGTTTTGTGGTGGTGGCAAAGTTACAACAGTGAATCAGAAGTTTCCTTTCTTTAATTCCTGCCTCTTGTTCTTTTAAGGACTTTGCTCTGAAGCACAGCAATGCAAAACTCAGTGGTTTTCCTTTGCAGAGTTTTATGCAAATTTTTGTCTTTTTTCTTTTCTTTTTTCTTTTTTGGTTTCACTTCACTCTGGTTTGCATCTCCTGAATCTTGCTTTGAGTTTCATGTTAAAGCAAATTCAATGTTTCAAAGCAACACTTGGTCTAAACCACCAACTTTTGTCAGGTTGCAGTTATGCTTAGCATAACTTAGATGTGAAAACAGGAAAGATCTTCAATCATTTAAAAAATGAACCCATCAGCCTCTTAAAGCTAAACTGAGACTTTCTCCCAATGCTTGTGAAATTTGGAGAACCTTTTGAGAAAACTGGCCTGAACTTGGAAACTCAAAAATGGGTGAAGTCTGTGTAATTTGGGGTTCCAGTTAAAACATTCCACACAGTTTCAGTTGTAAGTTTTAATGTGGAGAAAGGCTTACCTTTGGGGGAAAGAATAGGAAAAGGGAATCAAATGAAATACTTTCATACCTTTAAACATCAAGGCAAATATTTTGATGCTGTGTACTAGTTTCTGGCCAAAAATTAGAAAGAAATTGTGACCCATCCCATTTTTTTCAAAACATTACATTTCAGTGGAAATGTGAAAGTGATAAAAAGAGTAGGTAGAAACTACAAAATACTAGGTAGTCATCTATCCCCCTCCATTTTTCATCAAGATTTCTAAATATTTGAAATTCTCTGATTAACTTCATTTAGGCTATTATGTGAGGGATCTATGTAGCCTACCTGTCCACTTGGGAGATTTAAGAGTGCAAGCAGGTATTCTACTGCCAGAACACTGGCTGAAAGAATATGGAATACTAGTATTTTCTGTGTTTGGTGGTTCTAGCCATACAGAGACCACAGTGGTGTAATCAGAGGCCCAGTGGGTGCATCTACACGAGATGTTTACTGCAGAGTAGACTAATTCGCTTTGTAGTAAAATGTCTCCATCTACACATGCGGAGTTATTAGGCCAGAGTAAACTGATTAACTCTGCCATAGGTTAGTACTGCCAGATAAAAATACTATCCTAAGCATCTGTAGATGCTGACAGGGGCTGGCTGGGGAACCAGGGTGCTGTATAGTGCTCGGCTGCCTTCTGGCTAGCTCTGCAATGTAGCACCCTTGTGCCCCAGCCAGCCCCTCTGCAGCACACTGAGCCAGGTTGGAGCAGCCCCTGGCTGGTAGGCTGGCTAACTCCCCCGGGCTCCTTGCCAGATAGGGCTGTGCCACCCCAGGTCAATGTGCTGTAGTCCCTGGCACATTTGTAAACACTGTGCTTGTGAGTAATAAACTCTGGCATGAACTGTGATGCAGTTTAGTGCATTGCATTAATATTCATGTGTAGACACACCCAGTATGTAGACAAGTCCAGTCCCATTTCCCTCCATATTGTGCTTCAGCAGGTTCCTCACAAGGACAGAAAGTCCTCAAACTATTGGCATAGTGATTTCACTTCAGAGCTGGTCAAAACCAGCAATGTCCATGAGTTGTGACTGGAAGTGGAAGACTTAAGGAGGGTCAGAGAATAATTGTGGAGAATGGGAGAATGTTTATCATGGGATCCAGTAAAACTGATGCATATCAATATATAGAGTTTGTGGTAGACCTTTGGGGAAAACAGATCAGTTTTGGGCCTCCTTATAAGATACTAAGAAAATATTACAAATCACTATAGCTAAAGTGGAGGGGAAAATTGAGATTCTTATGTTCTGCTTATAGTGGGGCCAATGTAGACTACATTTATTTTATCAACAGCCCTGGGGTTTGGAGTTTAATAAAATGCTCTGTAGGTTTGTCACTTATGTGCCTATTTATTAGGGCTGTGCGAAATGGCACCGTTCCGTTTCGACTTACGTTTTGACATTTTGATGGAACAGCGTTTCATTGAGAATTTTGTTTTGATTCGAAACTGCATTTCCATATAGTTTCGTCGAAACAGTTTCTCTGTTTCAACGCTGTTTCGACGTTTCACCCATAGGCTATAATGGGGAAGCTCAAAACAGCCTATAACTTTGTCATTTCTAGCCTGATTTAGATGAAACCCACAGGAATGGTAGCCCCATCTGAGGGCATGACACCTGCCAAGTTTCAAGGAGATAGGTGCAGGGGTTTTAGGGAAACTGTACCTCAAGGTCTTGAAAGCAAAAAACTCATGTCTCGTGTATGTGTTAAGCCACAGTAGGGTCAAAACTGCAGGCCTGCTAGCACCTACTCAGGGCATGGAGCCTGCCAGCTGTCAAGGAGATCAGTGAAGGGGTTCTTGGTTCTGGGGCCCTGCACCTCTAGCTGCTGACAGGCAAAACTCGGGACATGGGTGGGTGATGCTGTGTGTGTGTTAAGGTACGCCCTCACTCAGCTGACACCAAGGCAGAAAGCAAGACAGTTGAAACAATCCTGCCTTCTTTGCAGTTTTTCCATCCCTCCCCCAGAGCACTGGGATTGGAAGGGATCTCAGGAAAGGATGACAGTCACTGGCCAGCTACACAGTCAATAATGACAGCACCCCTCCCCCCACTTCCCCTCTCTTCCCCCTCCCTCTCCTTACTTTAGTTTCTGTTTCGCTGCAGGCAAGCCCAGCTTGAGCTTCGAAACTCGAAATGTTTTGAAAATTTTGAAACGTTTTGACTTGTCTTCTTTCGTTTTGAGGCTGTTTTGAAGTTCTCAGTTTCGTTTCTGTTTTGCTGTTTTGAGCTTGAAAGAAATCAAAACAGTGTCAAAACAAAACTGCTGGCAAAATTTTGCACAGCCCTACTATTTATTTATTTGATTTATATTTTGCCGTTTCCAACAAAAGCTTAGGGCCACTTACAGTAAGATAACAGAATAAATTATAGAACAGGCTGATTCCCCTAGTGGGGGCAAGGGCCAGGACCATGATCCAGGACCCCTGCTAGTTTGTGGCAGCAGTCACCTTACCAAGCCACCCTCCTATTAGCTTGCTGTCCTCCTGGCCTCACATGTCTTCCCCCACAGATGCTCAGTAGGCCAGTTTCAAGAGGAGGGCTAGAGAGTGCCCTAAGCAATGGCTGGCCTAGGGCTTGGTGGTCGGAGCATTTTGCTAAGAGCAGGAGATGCAGGCTCAAACTCCTTCTGGTTGTGGAAGGCCTAGAGCCTGGGTCTCCCAGTTCCTGGGTGAGTGCTCTAATAACTAGGCTTTTGCATGAAAAGGTGGGAGAGTCATCCTCTTCCATTTTGCTTCCAGCTGCTATATATCTACCTATGTAGTCCTATTCTCTTACAAGTGCAATTAGAATTTAAAAGATGCCTACACTCCCCAAAAAGCCACGTACGCATGTAAAAGCAAAAATAGGATTTCCCCTTAACTTCTCTCTGCCTCAAATGAACCTTAATGTGGATAATGATATTTACATCGCAATAGGAGGCTTGTGAGATATAGAGTTAATTTTTGTAATGTACATTGAAAATATAAACATTTGTGTATTATTATTGCTAGGGTTACTTAGAAAACTGTAATTCTGTTTTGTGGTAAGTCTTGTGGTTCTAAAATTTGCTTTTGATTTGATGTGGAAAAAAAGAGCCTTTTTAAATTTTCCATGAAAAAAAATGAGAGGCCTATCCCAGGATAAGAACTGGCATGGCAAATAAGACATTCACCTGTGTGCTTAATTTAGGAACATTGACTTGATTTGGCTCCAAGAGCTATGAACATAGCATTGGACTTTTGTTGTCAGGCCACCACCCTGGTACTTGCAGTAGTTACTAAAAAAACAATTCTGAGTGACAAATATAAAAGAGAAAACAGTGACCTATTCAGAGACAATTGAGTGACATGAAGAGAAAACAACATTGAAGTATACTAGGTTATTAACCTTTTTTTGCTGGATGAATTACACACTGGAATGGAAAAGGATGTAGGAAAGCTTTGGTACAGGAATGACCAGTATAGACATTGTAAATAAGTGTTTGATGGAACTCCGTGTTTGATGTGTCCATTTCCACTGGATTCTTCAGTGAAGATCAAGAGACACCACTTATCTCACTGACCATTAGCATCACTCCAGTCGCATAGCTCAGGAACCACCAACTCAACATCAAACTCCTCTGCTAGTAGTGAAAGCAGTTTTTAATATAATGGCATTATGTGTAGTGAAATGCTTTCATACTTGCCTAATAAGGGCATCCTTGACAATAAACACAATATCAAGGGAATTGTACTGGAGATTGCTAAATTTACTGCAGGATAAATAATTAATGTTTAGGTGACACTAATTAATTACATTAATTAGTAAAGAGCGACACCATTTTCCCTTCAAATATAAAAACTTGCCTGGCTTAGTTTTTTATTCAGTGTTCAGCATATCAGAACATTTTGATATGTTTAAAAAAAGGAAGAGGTAGCAAATCTACGATGAAGGATTTCATTTTTGGCAGAGCACTGAGTGCTTTTGGTCCCTTCTGTGCAATTATAAAGAAATCCTGAGTACAGATATATTAATACTACTAAAAAAATCATGTAACTAAAGTGATGTTTGCTGCCTTTACACTGCTTCCCTAACTTGCATGTGCTATACGTATATCTGTGTCCCCTACCCATTCCTATATCTTTTTGGGCATGTCTACCCGAAATGTTTACTACAGAGCTGCCTAATTAGTTCCACAGTAAACATCTCAGCATCTACACATGCAGCCATATTAGGCTGCAGTAAACTAATAAACTCTGCCATAGGTTAATACTTGTAAGCACAAGTACTATCCTGTGGTGGAGTTTTTTAGTGTGCAGCAACAAATGTGTAGATGCTGACCCAGCTGGCTGGGGCATAAGAGCGCTTAGGCATGGGGGATACCTGCTTCAACCTGGCTCAACATGCTGCAGTCCCACATGCACGTTCAAACACTGGAGTTTGAATGTGCAAATACGCACCAGAGTTTATTGCTGCACATTAATAGCACGTATAGACACTCTTTTATATGTTTAGTGTAAGGTCTTTGGGTAAGGGGCCTTTGCTGCTCTGTGTCTGTGCATTGTTCTACATCATGGAACCCCATTGTTGTTTGCCCCGGAAGTACTTCTGTATTATGTGTGGCCAATAATAATGACAGATGCAATAGTCGTTGGTAAATGACAACGGAACATTAAATCAAGCATGAGAGAAATGTGAAATTTAAAAATATAATTTATTTACTGAGCTCTGGATCCATAGAGCTAATGAAGAGTCAAAGAAGAAAAAGCAAGTAGATGAAGATCAAAGTTGAAAAGGTAAACAGGTTCAGGATCCACATGTTTATCTGTACAGATTATGTAACAGTGCTGTCCAAAAACTCCAGCCCTTCCCTCACATGCAAAGGACAGTGCTACATGGGATTAAACACTGTTGCATGTGTTCCAGTGCCTTGTAAACCAGGATGGACAAGTTTTTTTCTGTTCTTAAAAACTATTGCAAACAACCCTCTCATACAAATACCAGCCACTATTCTGTACTTTTCACTCCCATGTTATCTACTGGGCTTGTGGGTGGGCTTTCAAATGTTATATGATCACTCATAATGCATATAATATGTACTGGTGTGGGTGGAGTGTCTCCACTCTGGGAAGCTATTGAAGCTCGTGAAATGCAAAGAGAAATGGGGCCACAAATAGCTTTGTGAATTTATCAGCCTTAAAGAGTGTAAACGCCAGTCCTTCAAAGTGAATTGCGTGGGCATTCCCCTGTGTCTAAGTGGAACCCTGTAGAAGCAGATGGGTCTTCACATGAGTACTTCTGACAGGGTTAGGCCCTGCTTTTTCAGACAGCAGTGCTCCAAACGTACAGCATTGTGACTTTTGGCTGAAATCTTGGTCCAAGGGTGGAAAGCTCTTTAATGTCAATGGGACCAGGATCCCACCCCCTACCCATGCTTTGCCTTTATGTGAGTATCTTAGAATGTTATCACATTTCTCTGCTAAGGGGAACTGAAACATAAACTGATCATGTGGTTCATTTGACTAGAGAATGCACCATTGTTACTATTAGTAGTAGTAGTATTAATTAGGGGTGTGCAAAACAGACCTTATTCAACTTGGATTCAAATTTGGCCTGAATCAGGGACAGTGATTCAATTTGTTGATTTGGATCACTGTCCCTGATTCAATTTGGCTGAATCCGAATCTGAAGATTCGATGCTGATTTGGAGAATCAGCGATTTGGACATAGACACAACTTTAAAAGATTTTTCTGCATACTGGAGGTACCAGGCCTGGCTCATGAATGCTGAGATGATGGGGTGGATGGAGCATCCCACAGGAGTGCGGGGAAGCCCCGCCACATGCTCAGTGGCAAACCTGGAAGTGAACCGAACATACTTCCAGTCCACTTCCGGGTCTACTGGGGAGCACGCAGGGGGGCACAGTCATGCTCCCCTGGCTCAGTGATTGGCTGTCGGGGTACCCCAGGTGCTCCCCCCCATACCCAGGAGGCACCAGTCACCAAGCTGAGGGTGGGGGTGGGGGGAGGGCTCCCATGTGCACTCCCTGGCAGATCCATAAGTGGACTGGAAGTGCTTATGGTCCACCTCTGGGTCTGTTGCTGAACATGCTGGGGACACCCCTGCACTCCTGCGGGATGCTTCATTTGCCCCACCATTGCAGCATTCATGAAAACATTTAAAGCTGTGTCTATGGCCGAATCACCAAATATTTCTGAATCTCTCCGAATTGATTTGGAGGGCTCTGATTCAATTCAGAGGGCTTAAAGGGTTTCCTGATTCAATTTGGATTTGGAGATTTGGCCACTGAATAGAGCTGAATCTCCACCGGATCAGATCAGTGAGCGAAGTTTTGCACAGCCCTAGTATTCATGTTGTTGTTATTACTATTATTTGTGATTATGCAGTGTCTGGAAAGTTCAGAAATTTGTATTATTGAAGGCACAATAGTTTAGATCTCTTCTTCATTGATTATGATGATGATGGAAATTACTCTTCAAAATAGTGTACCATTCTGTTGCCTACCATGATAATGTCCAGAACCTATCTAGAAGCAATGAATTGCTTGAGAAACTGAACATTTTTGCAAGTATTTTAAACATGTTTTTTGATATTTTGCATTTTCATAAAAAAATTTGAAAAATCAATGTTGTTGTCCATTATGTTAATCACTAGAGAAAAAAAAAATCCCATTCCATTTACCTCAGCTGTCCAGAAACTCTTCTTACAGAGCTACTCAGCCTAGCCTCTGAGTTTAATTTTCAGCTTTTTGTGGGGTGCAATCATGGCCCCTTTGAAGTAAGTGGGAAAACTCCAATTGTTTTTAGCGGGGCCAGGATTTCATCTACTGGGTTTATTGTGGTTAGTTACTGTCAGAAGAACAAATACCTTATATAAGAAACAACAGCATATGGACTGATTCCTTGTGCTTACAGCAATCCTTTTGGCTTGCTCAGGTACCATATTTACTTGCACACCATACGTACATTTTCCCCAAAATCAGCCCTCCAAAATTAGGGTGTGTGTTGTTAATGAGGAAGCTGCTTCCTGCAGTGGAATTGAAGCATAGGGACACTGTAATGGCCAGCCAGGGAGGGAGAGACAGAGTGCACTGTTCGGGTTACTGTTTTAGCCATTTCACAGCCACTGACCATTGAACAGCCAAAAGCTGCTGCCAGTTTGGCAGTGGCTATGAGAGGGTCAAATCTTTAGCTCCAGGGAGAGAGGGAGTGACCTGAAGTGTAGACACTATTTCTGCTCCATGAGGCCTGGAAAAATCTTTTTTTTTCTTCATTTTCAAAACAAGGTGCATGTCTTATTTGGGGGTGTGTGATATGTGAGCAAATACATATTTTGCATTGCTTGTCTTTCTCAGCTGCCACATTTAGGTTCTTCTTCCTCCTTGATAGTTTAAGTGGTGTAATGGTAGGCCATGTTTTGCATGTTCACTATGACCCCTTTACACTGCTAGCCTGGTGTAAAGGAGTCTTAGGAGAATTCTGTCCAAGTAACTGTAAAGATATCAATATATTATATTAACAAAATCAGGTTGTCAGTTTTTGAGAAGTTCCTTGCTTGTTCTTTTTGTTGTGCTCATCACTCAAAATGTATTTGTACAGAATAGCAGCAACTACAAGACCTTCCATCTTTCCCTCTATCCATCTTGCCTTCACAGACCAGTATTTCTAAAACATACAAATCCTCTCTAAGAATATAATGGAAGTCTGGTTTGGCATGTCTGATTTAAAATGAGATTCCAATTTCATCTTTCACTGGGTATTTTTCCACATAACCCAAACATTGATAGAAATTGCTTTTTAAAAGAAATGATTAAAAGATGTATTAAGACATGATGTAGAACTATGTATAAATGATTTTAAAATACTTCAGATGAGATTGTAGGAACCAGTTAAAAAGCACTTTCAAACTGGACTACATAAAATAATGTTTGAGTCTGTATAGTATGTCATATAATACATCTTACAAAACAGAGCAGGGAAAAATCAAAATCTCATAATCATTTATTAATAAAGTAGCCATGATTGTTATTTTGTTTAAGGAGTTACTGCAGTTATACCCCCCACTCTTAAATATGATAGAAATTTTAGAAATACTAACACTTCTTCAGGGGTCTTGTTGCCATGGGCAAATTGACCAATGACCATAGTTAGTAGCCTGCTGGCATTAATTTGTGATATAGAGCTCATGGAAGTCAAAGGGAACCTTTCCAGAGATTTCAGTGAGCTTTGCATTGGGTCCTCACTAAATCTTGCTGCCTCATATATTTTGTTGACCTCCTGTTCTGCCTCTGACCAAGTCAGTCCTAATTGTATTACATTTTACCTCATTTAGTGCTAATTGAGTTCCCTTTTTTCCAGTCTTTATTTTACCTTGTATCCCTTAGGTTTTGGATCCCTTAACAGTAGGAGAAATGTATAATTAGAAATTGCTTTTGTGATACAGTATATTTAAACAGAAAAACAAACCAATAAAAGTGCCTACAGTATCATTGTTGCGAACTCAAAGTATTCAGGAATGAGGAATGCAACTCCAAAAATCTTGTGCCCTTGTTCTCTTATTTTATGCTTTGGAAGCTATATAACACGCTCTGTGGATAGTTTCAGGCTTTTGAAAGGAAACTTGCAGGGACAAGGAAGCTGAGGTTCTCATATAATCTTGTAACTGAGAGCTGAGAAACACTGAATATTGTTCCATGTGAAAATCAAGAGTTGGCAATGCTGCTTTGTGTAACAGCTTTCCTTGGGGTTTTAATATAAAGTTTGGGAGTGAAATCACAGAACCTCTGAAGGTTCGTAACACAGTGGAACCAAAATTGGCCTGAGATCTTGTGGCAGGGGTTAGGTTAAGTGTGGTTGGGTAATGGAGAGAACTCTGTGTGCTATTGGACTGAGTTCTATAATGACCCACTTTGCTGGGGAGGAAGGGACATATAAATGATCCACCTGTAGCATCCCAGCAGAGGTCTCATCTGTCTGTGTGGCAGGAGGAGACAGTGCAGGAACAGAGGGAGTCTACTGGAATCCCTCCCATACTAGTGGGAATTTCTGCTGGCCTGAAGTGCACTGTAAAACAGAAGAACACTTCTGTAATGAACACTTGCTGTTGCCTGTTAAAGTGCAGACCTGTGAATGTGAGCACAGGCAGTGCCTGTCTGTAAGACCTTTCTTTATTCATGGTGCTGAGTGCTTGCATTCACAAGCATCCCCAGCTCAGGAGCATCATTGGCCCGAGGCTTGCTGGGATGCACAAGGGCTACACCATCAGGTTTGTGCTAAACATCTTTGGATAAGGAGGTCTGAGTTTCATAGAGTTCTTTTGCTGATCACAATGCCCTTGAGTGTGGTTGGTGGATGTTGTATTTAAACTCAAGGTACGAGAAGCATGGTAAGATTTCAACATGGCTGCAGGTGAAGGCCATATATAATCTTCCCAGCCTTCACAGGAGTAAGGAAAATCCTAAAAAAAAAATTACTCCAACATAGCCAGTGACTAGAAGAATAGTCCTGGGACAGGAGAGCTGTCCCAGGTATCTCATTAAGATGCTAAGGCTGGGGGCTGAGTAGGGCAGTTGAAGGGCAAAATTCACTGCTAATGGGTGCCAGCCAGCTCGTGCCACATGCCAAACTCCTTCCTTCCCTCAGTGCCTGAATTTGTTTGACATCACTGCAGACTGCCTACTGGAATGCTGTGGGACCCTGACTCTTGGCCTCGGGGAGGAAGTCCTTGCTGTGGATGGCCTGACTGCTCTTGTCATGGTGTACTGTGCGGTGGTGGGACTGCTTGTGGCCCCTATTACAAGGCTGAAGTTTCATTTTATAAAGCACTGCCAGGGGGAGACTTGCATAATCCAACTATGTTGTCCAGAATGACCTTTCAAAGCTTTTTGAAAGTGGAGGTATCCACTCTTTTCTGATGAAGGAAGGAGATTTCTGTAGTTACTGCAGATCGGTAGAGCAGGATTTTGTAACTCATTCTGTCTGTGTCTGCTACTCCTTGGAATTCATCTCTCTCTGTCTTGTGGCTCCTATCCACTAGGGACCGTTTCTTATGGTCTCATTTACCGTAGATTTTAAAGGAAAATCCAGTCTGAATTCCTAAGGAAATAGGGACAAAGTAATTTACTCAGGGAGTCAATGGCACACTGCTGGGCACAATTTCTCCGAAGACACCAGTTGTGTCTATCCCACATGGCCTTGCTGTCAGGACCTGTACCCATAGGCATCAGTGTAGGGAAGCCACGAAGCACCCAGGGCAAAATGAAAGCAGTAAGTTCAGGTTTGTGACTGCAAATGTGAATGCGAATGGTAGCAGCTGTTTTTTTGCATCCCCCCCCGCAATCTATGATTGGGGTAGTTGCTCCTATTGCCCCCCTCCTCCCAGTTACACCACTGACCATAGGGAAGAGAGAGTGCATTTTGCACTAACTCCCCATACACACAAAGGGCAGGATCCTCTTTCACTTTGCACAGCCAAATGGCATTTAGTCAGCCATGTGGCTGCCATTTTTGGCACTTACGCTGGCCTAATTTGTGATTCTATTCCACGTGCATGATTGATGTCCACAGAGTTAATGAGCTCACCTAGTAGGCTGCACTGGCTGAGCAAGGTGTGTGGTGCCATATGAATGTACTGGCATAAACATAAGTCCTGAAACCATAGTTAGACAACAATTCATGACTAGTGGGTGTTGGATGTGGGAGGAGGAGGGACATCCCCAAGTTTTGCCCAATAGTCTGTTGGTTATGGGACTTGCCCAGGAAATACAGCACATAGGGTCAAGGGCCCCTTCCCTAAAGAGAGTAGGAGGGTAGGAATCTGCATCTCCAGTTTCCCAACACACTGCTCTAAACACCAAGCCACAGGTCACACATTATCCAGTCTCCTCTCCAGCACTTCACTGCACCTTGCATTTAACAGTCATTGGGTAAAATGGATGGAAAGTAGTGGGAAGGTTTCTGCCCCACTAGCAACAAGAATCCAGGTTAGGGTTTCAATATTGATCCCTCAAGAACAGAGGCCATCTCTCTGAGCCACACATCCTCTGGCTTTCTCTTTTCTTCCTGACCTCACATCTCTCTCCCTTTTTGGCTGTACAGAGTGGGATAGTAAAGATTAACTTGTGGCCTTGTGGGTAGACCACTGTGCTGGGTGGCAGGAGGTTCAGGTTTAAACCACCTCTGGGTGAGGGGGGCCTAGACTTTGGGTCCCCTCCTTCCTAGGTAAGTGCCTTAACTACACAGTTGGGCAAAACATTGTTCTCCTTCTAGCAGGATTTTTTTTGCTTAGCTGCAATTTCAAGACTTATGTGTGTATGATGCTGTGTACCTGCTCAGCTAAGTACAGCCTGCTGAACATGTACGTCCAAGCTGTGCATGGAATAGGATTGCAAGCAGAGGTGCTGAGTACGTGGGGGCCCAAAGGCCCAGGCCTCCCTCAGGAAGAAGGCTGTCACCTAAAACTTTCCACATGTCCATCATCTTAGCCCTTGCCCCCCAAAGCAAAAATAAAAGTTGGCACCAATGATTGAAAGTGAATGTAAATGCCAAAAAGAACAGATATGCAGCTGGATAGGTGCCATTCAGGCATTGTGAAATAGGATGCTACGCCCAGAGTGCCTTTGCAGAAGGCAGCTCCACTTCGAAAGTGGAGTAAGGTATTTTGCAGTTACTACTTGCTAAAAGTAACTGAGTAACCAACTGGAGCAACTACGGTTACTGCACTCTAGCTTCCCTCTGTAGACAAACCTGAGTTTCAGACTGCCTTGTTATAGGTGTGAGACACAAGTATGGACGATAATAAGGAATAAGAGAGAAGCAAGGCTGGATGGTGTGTATGGCAACATGAGGGTGTGAGGCTGCATCGCTTCCCTGGGCATCCAGTGGGATGGTAATTACCTGACCTTTGAAAAATAAAGAGAAGAGTAACATCAACAGCCCACAAGGAATCATCAGGCATCATACTTCTTCTTGCTTTATCTCCATCCACCATCTTCTGGCTAGCACTCACCACCTTCTACACTTACTGGGCAAAATTCTGCATAGTGTAGTTTGCTTCAAGTCAACAGGAGTTGTGTGTATATACACAAAGACAGAGTTCAGCTCATGGTATAGATAGCATTTTGAAGTACATGAGTGTGAGTAATGTGATAAATAAAGTTCTGTTGTGTTTCTCTAGTTATATACAGTATGATACACAGAATATTACAAGCATGAAAGCAAAAAGCAGAGGTGATCAGATGGTGGAAAATTCTAATTGTTACACACTGACATGACTGAGCAGAGGATTTATTTATTTTTTACAGTCATTATGTGTGTAATAATAGTAAAATACATGAAATAAAAGGGAACATTAATGTGAGACTGTTTAGAAAAAAAATCTCTAAATTCTTATAAACTTGGACATGAGACAATACACTTCAGTAGGCAGATGCTGATCTCTGTGTATCCAAGAAGAGCAGAACTGGTCCAAGTATATCTAACAGGTCAAGCTTTGAAATGAAGAAGCAATAAGCCAGTGAAATGGTACTATCACCGAAACATGATTGATCAATTGAATTCTATCAGAGACAGTGGACAGTGAGATTAACTCAGGCCTGATAGGTTCAATGAGTTAAAGCATGATGTTCATTTCAGCTTCATTTCACCAGTCTTTGCTTGTGAAATTGGTCAATCAATAGAGGTTGAAGATCATATATATATATATCGGTGACCATCTTATAGGGAATATAATCTAGTGTAGTCAGCTCCTGACTCCGGCTGCCTTCAGTGGGTAATGGAGACAGAGCTGAGACTCTATCAGTGCCACTGAAATGGCCTGATATCTCCTCCAAATGAAAAGTATTTTTGGATCTCTGATGATTTATCTTTTTTCACCCTCCCTCTCACTTTGATCTGCGGCAAAGCCCATACCCATCTGGGAGAAATATAGTGATTTCTCTTGAAAACATTTGTGCGATGATCAGCTATATACACTTCAAAATATAAAGCTTCTTTTTAGTGATATTGCCACCTGAAAAAATAAATAATGGTGTTTAGAAAACTCAAATAACGTAAATGCAAAGATCTCTCACAGTGTATGCAATTTTGAAATGCTACTCTGATAGTGAAACCAAGTAACTGCCTGCCACAAAGCACAGACAGTGCTGAGGAGATGGGCTGGAAATGCACTTTACATTTTAAACAAAGCCTTCCAAGTGGTAATTAAACAAAGTCTTTATCTTTTCTGGACTAATTTACAGGCATGATACAAGGAAACAAATCACCTTTTTGGCTCCTAGTAATATTTCATTTGCTCATAATGTTTTAAACATAGTGGATAACATCCTTCCTAATTAGCCTGCATCCTCCTGTAAGGTGAAGTAATTAGGTATGATACCAGGTAATGAAGTTGGACAGTACAAATTAGAGACAGAAACCATGTCCTTTATGAATACAAGCTGTTCATGTGATTGGTTCTTTACCTTCCTGATTAACTCTTTAAAGCTGTACAGGTACTTCAAAAAATAACCCAGCAAGTTTGCTTTGCTGCAATAAAAACATAACCTTTTACTGAATCTACAGAATGACTCCACAAAGACATACATATTGTGTTGCACCACTGTTACAAGTAGCTCTGAAAAAATGTTGAATATAGACTTTACACCAGATCCTTTGCTGATATATATTGGCTTAATTCCATTGTGGAACTGTATTGATTTATACCGGCTAAGAATCTGTCCTGTAATATTCTGAAGTTTTATAATCATTATTATCCTGTTACATATTATAAATTGCTATTTTCCATCTCTAGATGAGCAAAGACAGCCTAGAGTTGATCTTTCTTTATTTTAGGTCTGCCTATTGGTGGTATTTTTGAAAATATAAAGCTATAGTTCTGAGTTCATTTAGGATTTTAAAAACTGCCTAAGTGTCTTACAAGCACAAGTATCATTAATACTTCTAATTTTATTAAGCCGAAATGTTTAAAGATATTTAGGCATATAGATCCTATTTTAATCAATGGAAGCTAAACATCACATTCCTTTACAAATCTGGGTCTTAGGCATTTTTCACAATCTTATGCATACTCTATTGCTGTGTGAAATCTATTAGGGATATGAATTTGACTATAAACTGCATTCCTAAAGGTAGATCACAGCTTAGTAAACCCTTTAAAGAAATATCACCATTACTCAGGTCCTCCTCCAAAATTTTCTTTTCAAACAAAAAAGACCTAATATTCATGGGTATTATTCAAGCAACTCAAATTACAGATTGTCAGCAAAATATATAGATGAAGGTAGTCCTATTATACTCCTCACTCTATCTAGGCTATTTACTGACTTTTATTTACTGTAAGGACTCCTTTACTAGCCTGTATGTGCGCATCTATGAGATGTTTACTGCGCAGTTAACTAATTAGCTGCTCAGTAAATGTCTCGGTGTCTACATATGCATTCCTATTACGTTGGAGTAAACTAATTTACTCCGCAGCAGGATAGTCATTGTAAATACAGGCTGCTGATAGAAGTGAAGAAACCCCCCCCCCCCCCCCCAGTGTTTTGCTGAAAGAGGAAGCATGTTAGTTTGACCCTGCTCTCCAGCTGAACATGGAATAGGATTGCAAGCAGAGGTGCCGAGTACGTGGGGGCCTGAAGGCCCTGGCCTCCCTCAGGAAGAAGGCTATCACCTGAAATACTTAAAACTTTCCTCATGTCCATCATCTTGGAGTGGATACTTCAGCAGGGCTTTTTGGTGCTTTTATCTAAAGAGGATTCAATCAGCTATTAGATAAAAGTGCCAAAACGCCCTGCTGAAGCACGTGAGCTCTACAGACATTGGGCGAGCTGGGTCAAACTACCACAATGCCTCTTTTGGGCATGTGCTACACTCGGCATAGGGCTGCACTGAGTTTAAAGTAAAGAACTGTTTTTTGCTTCTTTTTTTGTTCCTGGATACACATTCAAATGGTGTGCCCAGGAGCAATAAACTCCGAAGCAATAAACTCTGGCGTTTATTCATGCACAATAATAGCACATGTAGACATGCCATGTGTTGATTTTTATTAGCCTGCAGCTGCCTGAACTAGTTCAGATTTATTCAGAATAGCGGTTGACTTTTCCTGCTAAATTAATTAATTTTGGGGGGTAAATCAAAAATACAGAGGAGGAGTTTGCATCATTGCTCATTAATCTGTGGATGGTAATATAGAGAGACATCACTGTCCCAGCTTCAGCTGTATTCATGGGCCAGGGGAAGTGTGAGAACTATCAGGGATGCTAGTGAGACTCCTTGATCAACACGAAACATCCCTTTCACAACTATGGGCAAAATCAAAACTTTCAAGCTATGAGTTTGCCCGTAAGTGAGACTACATGCTCCCATATGGGGGTAAGACCCACTGCCCCCACTTTTGTGGGATATCTAAACCCTAGGGCTAGGAATATGTGATTTCTCAGGTAAACACACACAGATTCTGGGCAGGGTAGGGAGAAGGAACCCTAAGCACTGACCCGTATAAGCAACCAAGAACATGTAGACTGTTGTAACTTGTTGCTGATCAAGGGCAGGAAAATCTTACTAACCCCAGAGAATGAGGGGGAATGTGGGAGGGAACTAGGTCCAGGAACAGATGACTTGGAGGCACAGACCTTCCTGGGGTGTCTGTTTACCAGCCTGTGCTGTCTCAGCTTTTATACCAGGAAGCCCTGGGCATAAAATCTAGGCACATGGATGGATTAATAATTTGTTTTGGGAGAGTGCCCCTTCCTGAATGAAGGAGAGCATTGTGCCTGCCTTCTTTATTAGCATATCTGGAAAGATGCCATTGGATTAGGAACTAATTGTTTTTCAGAGTAGGTGGGTACACATACACTGTTACTATCAACAACATATAACCCTCTGAGGTGGATGCAATGAGTATATGAAAAATGTTTTTACCACTCCCTGGAGCCTATTTATGACCCAAACTGTTTCAAACATGCCAGTGGCATTTTAATTAACAAAGATGTTCTGGTGTATTTAAACAATGCATGATGTTAATGATAATTGTCTTGCATTTATATAGTAACTTTCAGCCAGATGCATCCCAAAGACCCTTATATTTCAGATAGATAGATAGATAGGTACTGTGCTATAGGAACTATGTTGCCAAATACTGTCATGAAACCACTTCCGTAGTGAAAAACATGGGGTTTTAAAAACTGGGCAGCAACAGTAAATAATAGTTAGAGAGGAAGTGAAAAACAATGCTGCTCCCTTTTGAAACTTAATGTATAGGCACGTGCAGAAGGAAGGTGGGCTGAAGGGTAGACAAAATGTAATTACCAAGGCTGGAAAGTGGCCAGGACAATGGAGCCAAAAGCACTTCTCTTGTAAAACACATCAGGGGGCTCTTTGGCCACAAGTAATCAAAATGGTCTCTGTGTAATTTTTGCCTGTACATACCTACTGACAATGCACCATGTACTACATCTTTGAGATAGACTCAAACGGGTTGTGCCCAGAAAGCACTCCACTTTTCAAATATTGCAAAGGACAGATGCTGGTCCAAACTAAGGGCATCTTTACATGTGCTCTGGTGGAGGGGGCTCTTTAAAGCGGCTCCGAGAGCTGCTTTAATTAAAGCGTGTACAGCATCTTGTGTATTTGGTGTCCTGTGCTTCAAAATAGCAGTGGGAGTTGAAGTGCCCCTGCTGCCATTTTGAAGCATGGGGATGCTGAATACACAAGATGCAGAGGCTGCTGGAGCATGCTAATTAGGACACTTCAGCAGACTTGATTAATCAAGTCTGCTCTGATATGCAGTAATTACAGTGTGTTGGAGCAGTGTCCATGCACATCTGCAGGCACCCTAAGGTCTTTGTATACAACTGGAGTGGTGCAGTGCAACCTGAAAAGGCCTCTAAAAGGGCAAATAAACATTACCTTTATGTGGAAGGATCCAAAATGGAAGTCAGGAAGGTGTCTCATTATTATCATTAGTTGATTTGTAGTCAAGCTAGAGCAGGGGTGGGCAAAATACAGCCTGCAGGTTGGATCCAGCTCACCAAAGGATTTTATCTGGCTGGCAGAGAGTCCCTTGGCTCCGCCTGGACCAGGAGTGGGGGGCAGCCTAGGCCATGGCATGTGTGGCTGGTCCTGCCACCCCCAGGCACAGGGTGGGTGGGCGGAAGTGCAGCCACTGGACTTGGCTTCCTGGCAGCCCCCACAGCAGTGGCTCACTTTGCCTGGCTGCCACTTCTAGTCTGGCATACACTCACTGCCAGGGGTACCAGACAGAGCAGGCAGGTGGATAGGTGGTGTTTCCACAGAGCTGGCCTAGGACTCCTGCGGGCAGGGCACATTTGGCCTGGTGGATGCGGCTGGGCTATGGGTGGGTGGGCAGGGAGTGGTGTCTGGAACCAGGATGCATGGGTGGGTGGGTCCTGGGGCCGGGATCATGGGACAATGACAGTGTGAGTCTAGGGGTAGGACAGATATGTGATTCGTTCCCTGCATGTCCCTGCCCACAGAACTGGCACCCATTGCAGGGAGATGCAGGGAGTGTATCACGGCTTTGCCCCAGCCCTGGCCCCATCTACCTGCTCTGCTACTGGACACTATTCCCCACCCACCCACAGGTCCTTCCCCTCTGCTCGGCTGAGTGCACCCGGCCTGTGGGAGACCCAGGCTGGGTTTCCATGGAGACCTTTCCTGTCTACCTGCTCCATCTGGTGCTCTTGGCGATGGATGTAGGGCAGACTGGTCCAGGTCCAGGTCCAGATAGGACCAATTGCCCCCACCTCCCTGCTGACGTGCTGGGACAGCACCCCTCCTCCCCGCATCACCATGCTGGGAAGGATCAGCATCCCTGGCCCTGCCACAACAGCTCACTGAAGCTCCTTAAGTGGCTCTCCAGCCCAGATAATAGCCAACCCCTGAGCTAGAGGCTTTAGGTAGGTACTGTACAAACAGAGAACCAAAAATCATGCTCTGCCTCAGAGACCTTATAGTCTAAATGTGTTGCTGGCCATGTGTCAGTCTATCCAGCTCCTCAGTATTGGGGGTTGGAACAACTGCTTGTGAACCAGGGTGTTTCTGAGGATTTACCTTTGAACATTTCTTAGTCTTTTTATTGTGCATAAAGGCACAGGATGCCGAAAAAAAATGACAGTTTTCTGAAAATGAGAACCAAGGGATCTGTAAAGAAAGAGTTATATATTGAACTTCCTAAAAGGCATTTGCTAAGGCTGGAAATAGTCTTTGTTCCAATCACATCCCAGCTCATTTTACCTCTTGACATTGGTTTCTTTTCCATTATCATCTCCAGTCAGGCCTGGAGTTTCCAAGCCATTATAATTTTGCTTCTGCCTGTTTATCCAGTCTCCTCTCTAATTGTGTTGCCCTGAGCTCCTGTCTCTTCTGCTGGCTTTACCACCCTAGAGAATTTGTTTTTTTGCTTCTGTCATAGCCAACTCCATACTTCTTCCACGTTGTGCCCCCCACCCTCATTCATCATGTTTTCTTCCCAGAGAGCTCCGAATGAGCATCTTCTTCTTTTCCACACCCCGCTTGGCACTTCCACTGTGATGACTACAAGGAGTCAACTACCTAGTGCTGATCTGGTCAAGGAGCAGTCAGTAATAGATGCTATTGGCCATTATATATATATAAGCACCCTGTATATTGCAAGATTGAGTATATTTGATTGCATTCTTTCTTTCTACCTTTCTTATATCACTTAGCTTTGTCTTTTTGGCCAGGGACCACATCATCCTGGGTACAAAACTTAGGAGAAAAGGGCCTTGGTTTTGATCTAGGAACACCCATCCCAAAGATAAATCACTGCATGAGAATTAATTTTAATCTACTTCAAAGGCACGCACAAAAAAAATCAATGGATATGCTTAGGGCAGATACTTAGAGGTACAACTGTTGCCAGAAGAACATGAATCTGCTGCACCATATTTAAAAAAAAATAGATCTAATTATACATGTGATCTTTGGATATATAAACAAAGCAGGAACCATGAGGAACAAATGGACCATTTACCAGGTCATTTTTAATTTGAGATCATTTTGCTCCTTTGCTTACCCCTTTTAGGCCAAAATTGTATAAAGCTTTAACTTCACTGCCAAATTGCGAATAACGTTGGTTTAACCTGAAATTTAAAGCCAGCATTTCCATGCTCCAGAGACAGGGTCTCCCTGGCCTTTTGCTACCATGCAGCTAGCAACCAGAATTTTAATTTTATAAGCTATGGTTGACTAAACCCAGCACTAGGTCTATTAGATATTATTTGATTTGGAATAGAAAAAAAAGATTTAAAGATACACTGCTCCCCTATATACCTTTGTATCTTTTCACACTTCTGTGCACATGCTTAGACATTCTATTCAAAGGACAAGGTTCAGATTTTCCTCTTTGCAATAAAATTGACCTTAACACTGTTACATAAACCTAAGTTAGCTACCCTGATTGAAATCACAATGACTATATTTAAACAGGTAAATAAAAAGTGGTGATGGCTTAAAACATTAGCTAAATGGTAGAAAGATTTCTCTTTCCTGTTTTGTTTTCCTAAAATCCATCATGTGTCCTGTAGCCCCCATTAGTTTGCAATGCTAGACCAGGTTTACAGAAATAGCTAATGGTTTTAAATGCCTGGAGATTTGGGTATTTGAGACACCTTAAAGAGGTCTAGCTTTCTAAGTGTGGGTGCTCAGCACGTTCTGAAAATGAGTCTGTTTTTAAATTGTCTCAAGTTGGGTATTCAAAAAATCAGTAGCACTTCTCAACATACATTGTACTGCTGTAAACCCTGGGGAGTTTGGCATGGAAGACTGGTCTTCTCATGGACTGAAAACTGGTTAAAAGATAGGAAATAAAGGGTAAGACTAGAAGGTTTTTTTCCCAGATGGAAAATGGTAAATAGTAGGTATCCCAGGGATCTGTGCTAAGATCTGCACTATTCAGCATATACATAAATAATCTGGAAAAGGGAGTAAACAGTTAATTGACAAAGTCTGCAGAGGAGACCAAATTATTTTATGTAGTCAACTCCAAAGCAGATGGGAAGAGTTAGATAAAGATCTCACAAATCTGAGTGAGTGGACAACAAAGAGACAGATAAAATTCAGCATTGGAAGTGCAGAGTAACACCCATGAGAAAAATTAATATCTGTATACAGCAGTGGGCTTTGGCTTAGCCATTACCAGTCAGGAAAGAGATCTTAGAGTCATTGTGAAGAGGTCTCTAAAGACACTGTCCCAACGTGTGATGGCAAATAAAATATTAGGAATCAGTAGAAATAAAATTGAAACAAAACAGAAAACATCACTAGGCTAATCTATGGTGGACCTACTTCTCGAACACTGAGTGCAGTTCTGGTAACCTTAAAAACAATACAGTTAACAGCAAAGGGACACAGCCCAAGGCACGGGGCAGTGATGACTTCCAGATGCCACCACGACTGGGATTGCAATTGCACAGCTACCAGCAGCAGCCACTTTTTTGCACCTGCCCCTCTGCTACCAAGTCAGTGCCTGGAAAAATTGACCTGTTCACTCTGCCCTACTACAACACTGAATATAGTATAGGTAGAAGAAAGGTAAAGAGAAAGGTAACAAAGATGATCAGGGGAATGAACATCTCTCATAGAGTCACAGAGAAGTAGAGCTGGAAGGGACCTCAGAGGTCATCTAGACCAACCCCTGCCTGAGGCAGGGTCATCCCTATCTCAACCATCCCAAACAACCATAATCTAAATTCTACATAAGACTACCCTCAACACTCGACCCTAACCTGCCACAGGTAAAGCAAGGGAACCCCAACAGCCAATGTTCTGCTTCTATAAAATGTTGTCAATATATTCACAAGACATCCTGGGCAGAGGGCCACACCCCACGTTACAGAGGAAGGCTGCCCCCCTTCCCACTCTGTACTAGTTTAACCATGGGGTAAAATTCCTTCCTGACTCCAAATACAGCAATCAGTCTGACCCTGAGCAGAGGGGCAAGACCCTCTAGCCAGGAACATTTGGCTTTGCTCCTAGCAAAAGAATCAGAACACACCAGTTGAAGTTCCTAGCCTCAGCTATAGCCAGCACCCAATGCCTATAGGGAGGCTTAAAAACACCCGCATGTAGCAGAAACAAGGAAGCAGGGGGTTGGTGTGGGAGCAACCAGCAAAGCCCAGAAGGCATGGGAAATACCCATGGTAGAAAACAGGCATAGCTGTGCCTAGATCATTCCCAACCAGTGACTGTCCAACTTCTTCTTAAAGACCTCCAGTGATAGAGAGAGTCTAAAACTTCCCTAGGTAGTCTATTTCACTGCCTCACTTTTCTCACAGTGAAGAATTTTTTTCTGGATATCCAATCTAAATGAATTTTGTTGCAACTTCAAGCCATTGGCTCACATCCTCCTTTCTGCAGCAAGAGAGAAAAGGTGTTTTCCTCTTCTTTATGGCAGCCCTTCAAGTACTTGAAGACTGCTATAATGTTCACTCGTAAGCATCTTTTCTGCAGCCTGAACTTGCCTAGTTTATTTATCCTCTCCTCATAATTTGCCTTCCAAATGATCATCTTTTTTGGCCACCTCTTGACCCTTTCTAATTTCTCCACATCCTCTTAAAATTGTGGAGCCAAGAACTGCATGCAGTACTCCAGATGAGGCCCAGTCAGTACTGAGTAGAGAGACACTGTCACTTCCCATGTCTTGTACTAATACTTCCAGTGATGCATTCCAAAACTGCATTGGCCTTTTGTGCAGCTGGATTGCACTGGGGACTTGTATTGAGTTTATAAACATTTTGAACAGCACCAGGCCCAGTCCCCTGTGGGACTGCAATCAAAACCTCTTGCCATTATGATATGGATCCATTACTAGTTACCCTTTGCTTGTGGCTGTTGAGTCAGTTATCTATCCACCTTGTAGGAGTTTTATCCAGCCCACATTTCTCCAATTTGTTTATGAGAAGGTCATGCAGGACCTGGTCAAAAGCCTTGCTGAAGTTCAGCTACAGTATATCTACCACATTCCCTTCATCCACCCAAGCAATTACTTTGTCAAAGAAGGAGATCAAGTTTGTTTGACATGATTTGTTTTTCATAAATCCATGCTGGATGCTTGTGATCAGCCTTTTCTCCTCCAGATGCTTGCAAATAGCCCTCCTTAGGATATGCTCCAGCAACTTCCCAGGCATTGAGATGAAGCTAACCAGCATGTAATTTCCTGGGTCCTCCTTGCCTTTTTTTAAAGGCAAGGGCAGTACACTGGCTCTTTTCCAGTCCTCTGGTACCTGGTCTGTCTCCCATGACTTCATAATGATCTTTCCCCAGGACTCCAAGATCTCCTAGGAGGAGAGTCTGACAAGACTAGGAGCCAAATTCTATTCTAACTGCTAGGCACTTAAGTGGATGTAGGTGTCTAAGTATGATTCAATTTCACCCTGCTCAAGTCCCTGAAAAACTATTAATGCAAAAGGTGTGTGGGTCCTCCTTCCCCTTCCTGCTTTTTTTGTAACTCACACTGTCATCCTACCCTTAAGACTATTACAGAATTCGTTGCATTAATGGATTTTCATGACTCAAACTGGGTGGAATAGAATTGCACTTAGGTGCCTGAGTCCACTTAGATGCTCAATAAGTGATATAGAATCTGGCTCTTGGACTCTAATGTAAAAAAGATGGCGGGGGAGGGGGTATATGATGAAGACCTATGAAACCACAAATTATATGGAAAAAGTAGACAAGACCAATCTGTGGTGATCACCACCACAAGACATCATGGAGGCCAATCGTATAATCAGGCTAAAAGTGAGATTAAACAAGTTTACAGAGGATAGACCCAGGCTGGGGTATGGAAACACCACAGTCATAGATAGAACCTCAGGCTCAGGACATCCATTACTGTATGATGGTTGGTAACTAGGAAGTTTGGACTCACTGGGCATATCCCCACAAGTGGGAACATGTGTTTCCTTGGGGACAAGTAGCAGTGGTACACATTGTGCTGCTGCTACTTGTCTCTGGGGAATGGCTGTACCATGCACACTCTAGAGCATGGCATATTGCCCAAGGTGGGGTAGGCGAGGCTGGGACCATCAACTGTGCTGGCCTCAGCAGCCTTATTTGGGATCCTGAGGGCCTCCAGGAGATGCAGCCATGGCCCTTCTGCAGCAGTGAGCCTTGCTGGCAGCTGGAGTGTGGCTTTGACTGGCCAGATTCCAGTTTTGGGTGGCGCACACTGCTGCCACGTATACTGCCCTGCTTTTTTTACACATGGGTTTTTTGACCCCAGGATCTCCTGGGTTGGAAAAATCCACCCATGCTGCAAAGTAGCAGTGTGGGGAATGCCTGTATGTCTGGTGCTGCATACCACATGTTCATGCTCATCTGGACACGCCCAGTGGGTGCATCCATCTGTGTGCGCACGTACAGTTTGTGGCACCACAGAGTTATTTGAGGCACAGCAAACTGCATGCATCGCATGTGCAACCATTTACCAGACTGCTAATTTGTAGCACTGTGCCAAAATTTGGCACCAGGAAATCCTGGTGTCAGAAACAACCTCTCCAAAAAAAAGTGGCATGGCGCACACTCCAGGAGCGTGCGTCAGCTGGCATGGAGGCTCAGTCCTCCAGGGAGATGCTCTGGCTTCTGGCTAGAGCATCTCCTCATTTCTAGTTGTTTCCCAGCTCCTCTAGCATGCTGGGGGCCAGAAAATGGCCATTTTCCTGAAGTGGAGCATTTTGTCCTGCACTAACCCCATGTTCATGGGCTTACAAGAAGAGGGTGCCACTGCTATTTTTGTGCCACAGCAAATGCACACCCCTGCATGTGCATGCTCATCTGGATGCACCCAATATGGCAATTCTTATTTTATTATAGTCTTATGGACTTCAATGGTGGGAGCAAAGGGGGAGGCAGGCCTGGGGCTTACGAGAAGAGGATTTATTGAAGAGACTCTTGCCGTCAGAAAATTTAATTGATACAGAACCTGTAGCAACAATTGCCAATGTGTAGTATTGCTGATGACTTTCTTGAGGGAAATCATCTTAACTATAGATAAACTCTTGCCTTATAGAGTGTGTTCACTTTATATAGCTCCAAACCATCACTAATACCTGTTCCATTGCTTCAAATTTGCTCACTTTTCTTGGTAACCCAGAGTGGATGGCCCTCACAATTTCATTGCAAGATTCATAATATCTGGTGTTTTCCCCCTAATGTCCCAGCTTCTGGAATCACATGAATATCGGAGAACCTCAGGTTCCATTTCATAAAAGAAGTACATTTCTAGTCCACATGGTGGCAGGGAAAAACATGAAAAGGCAACTGAGTCCACTTTAAAGCCTCAGAAACCAAAAATGCAAATAAGAACAACCCAGAGCTTATTAAATGTTAAATATTTTTTGTGATTTTTGGAGACTGACACATTGGTTTTGAATCTTTTGCCTGTCAGTATGGCTAAGGAATTTAGCCAGTCTGCCAAATGGATTGACCCTGAAAACCCACCTTGATCCTGAGAAATCTAACTTTCTATTACTGCCATCAGATACAGTGAAAATGAAAAAGTGATAGCATAGCAGCAAACACTGTCCCAAGGCTGGATTGTGAGGCAGGAGCCCTCAAGGCAAGCATGCCAGACCCCATGAGGGTGTAGTCAGGATTTCTGTTGGCCAGTGGTCAGTGCTAGTGGTTCTGGGATTGCCTGCCTGCAAAAGGTAGTGCTGGGTGCAGCTAGGTTTCTTCTTGGCCTTCCTACCCCATTGCTATGAATGGATTAGATTGCAAACCTAAGTACGAGATTGAAAGTCATCAGTGAAAAATTATGCTTGCTGTCTGTCTGTGACACCTATACAGTACTGATGGAGGAAGCAATGAGACATTTATTTTTGTGTGTGTCTGACTGAGGAACTGAAAAAATGCAGGCCTATTGCAATTTGCTTAGTACAACAAATTACATAGCACTTCTGCTGCTGTTCATTGCAGGTCTGAACCTGTAGGAATTATAAATATGGTAACAACAAGAGCAACCCACATTTGTCGTTCTGAGCATAGAAAATGACCTTTCAAATAGTTAAAGATGAGAGTCAGTTTGGCCGTGGTGTCAAATAGATACTGTGCGTTCTGTTTTGTCTTCAGACCCCCATACCGTGTGTTGCTAGGTATCAGGATAAAGGCACCTTCTGCCAGAAATTGTCAATTTACACCTTTTGGTGAAAGTTTTTACAGCATCTTATGACCACATGCAAAAGTAGTGACACAACGTGCTTAACACATTGTGCTAAAGATCTGTTGTCAGAAAATACACAACAGAGTATCTTCTGCACCAATACAACTTGCTCTTAACCTTGGAGAGCCTCTTTTGTCCTTTTAACATACTGATACCTACATGTAATCAAAAGACACAGTAGAACAAAGCAAGATGCTTCAGTGTTATGTCTGTGCTTGTAATTCCTTTTTATTCTTCTGTATATTTTGTCCTTTTTGAAAGGTATTCAGGAATCTCCAGTACCAAATGGCCATTCCCTCCCGGGTAGAGATTTCCTTCGGAAGCAGATGCGAGGAGATCTTTTCACTCAGCAGCAGTTAGAAGTGTTGGATCGAGTCTTCGAGAGGCAACATTATTCTGACATTTTCACAACAACTGAACCCATCAAACCAGAGCAGGTACTATTGTCAACTGCCCAAGCTTTCCAAGTGCTGGGCTGTAGGCTCACTTTTGCTTGAAATCATGCAACACTTAATACTTATGGTCTAACTAGGGAAAATAACAAACAAAAGGGGGTGCCAAACTGAACTGTGTTCAAAGAAGTACATAGGTGTCTTAAAGATGTGTACATTAAACCAAGAAATAGATAAGTAGTTGCTGCTTACAGGATATAAAATGTTTTGGGGATGAAATTGCAGTTGATGTTGCAGTTGGATCACACATGTTTAAAGTGTTTGGAGTCTGTATTGCATGTTCTTACTAGGTTTATGGCAGGGTTTGCAGATACCAAGGACTGCAATTTTAAAATTGCACAGTATTTTGGGTGCATATGGACTGTTATTGTGCATTTGTACCCAAACTGGATGTTTTGCACAAGTAAATGGCCAGTTAGTTGTCCATCTGGCTACATGTCCAGACACAACCATGATTTCTGTGTACCACTGGGTATTGCATCTGCAGGTTATTTGTGGAGTTATGAGAAATATGGCCCAGATATATTTTTTAGGAAGCTCTTACATTTTTGCCCCTGTTTCAGACAGCGTAAAGTCCTGTCTCTGCTTTCCAAGTAGCTGGTTTTGGTTGTTGTTAAACCACTGTTTAGCCCCATCTGTAGGACAAGTTTTTACTAGCCTCTATCTGAGGTAGCCATGTAACTTGTGCTGTCATTTCAACTCTAGGATTCATTAGCTACTTTGTCTGTGTTTAGCAATGCATCTGGCTACTTGTCAATCATCACCTGGATTTCCTGTGTTCAGTCTGTGTTCCTTGCATGATGAAAACATGGGAAAACAAATAATCTCCTGCTGGCACACGTGAATTAGGGCCATGGCGGGGCTTTTAGAGATTCTGGTAGGGGCACAGAAATGGGGAAATAGATGTTGCACTCAGTTCTTTGATGCTAAAAATTCTGCAGTAGAGTAGAAATCTTCAAACTCCAAACACTCTAATTTTTGTTAATTTCTCCCCAGTTCAATCTTCAAATATTGAAGAAGCAGCTTCTGACTCGAGTTGTCCCTGTCACAGTTTGCATTCTTTAGGAATGCTGCAATCCGCTGTGTTCAGCCGAACACACCTGGAAAAAAGTGCCAAGAGTGCTCAGATAATAATGGGGTTGTTTTGAAGGTAGTTCAATAAACCAAAGAAACAACTGAGACTAGGGAAAGTGAAATGCCTTCATATACCACTAGATGGTGATTATTCCATCGCTAATACTTGTGGTAACTTTGAGACACTAGCACAGCATCTGCCCATATTGTAGGCTGTTTCAGAGTTGGTTACATGCAAGCCTTTTGTTGTCAGTTCTCTCTCAGTTTCTTGCATTTCCATGTCACCAGTAATTACAAATGAAGTGCTGTGGTGGAAAAAGCTGCCGGACAACATTTCTGAGTCTGCTAGATTCTGAAGGATCTCCTGTTACTCAGAATCTGAGTTCAAAGTCAGAGTGGAGCAACAAATCTAGAAACAGGAGTTTCTGCTGGTTACCACCTGATATGCTCAGCAGTACAGGGACTTAATCCAGGGGTGCTGCTAAGCCACCCTGATCACCAAATAATGGAATATCCAGCTACCTGCCGCAAAGAGGGATCATATCTGATCCGCTCTTTCTGTGGACAGATGTATTGATTACAGTCAGAAATTAGACTGGAGGTGTGGACCCCCTCACTGAACTGAAGGTCTGATGCTCTGAGGTGCTGAATACCGGCTGGGAGATGCTATGTTAATGGCTGCAGAGGGCTTTCAGCTCCTTGCAGGAACTAGGCTCCAGAGAGTTTTATATCTTTAGTTATACGTGGAGGTAGCAGATTGATTGCCTTAAATAAAGATGAGCACATTCATTTGCTCAGAAGACCTCTGACTCAGGTTTTTGATTTTCAGAACTGGCTGTGGCTGTTGTCAGCATGGTACAAAACAGAATATTCACAAGTATGAAAAGAGAGAAAAATTGCAGCACTAAGCCACAGTGATGCTATGCTCAGAACCACTTTTCAGTCCCTTATAGCAACCATAAGATCATGCCTGATCTCAGTCCTAGGAGAAGCAAACCTACCATTCCAATACAAAACCTACTGAAACAGGAACTCTGTCTGTTTCCATTAATAAGACTGAAAGAAATCAATTACAAAGAAAGCCTTAATTACTTGAAGGGGAAAGACAGAAATATTCCTGCCATACATAGCTCAAGGACCTGATCCAAAGCTGATTGAACTTAATGGAAAGAGTTTCATTGCATTCAGAGAGCTCTGGGTCAGGTGCTAAATGAACAGTGGGCATAAAGAAAAATTAGTGACTGCTGAAGACGAGGCACCATACCATGCCTGAAATAAGTCAGGATTGCCCAGCATTGGTGGAATGTAGATGAGTTCTGGTCTGTTCTTAAAATAAGCTGCCTGCTCCTCAGCTGATAATGCTACACTGTAAGCATTTGCAGCAATGCCAATAAGACCTTTTGGGCTAAGTGCTATTTCTCTGGTGAAACACTTTTCTGATTCCAGTGGGAAATTTGCCTGAGTGGGAACACCAGGATTTGGTCTCCTGTTCAAACAAATAATTAACAGTTTTCTAAAAGGAATCTCTTGTCCCAGATCTACTCTTAGAAACCCGCAAAGGGATTTTCCAGACAGAATGTAGGTAGAGACATTCATATCATTCAGATAGGCCACTACATTCAGATACAGATTTTGAGAAGCTTGGGAAATTTGGATCATAGATTTGGGTTCATTCCATCACAAAGATGAATGTCATAGACAGTGCTTAAAGGTAGAGCCTGGCTTGAAATCTGAGCATCCAATAAGTATGTTGAGTTTGGCTGCAGCATGGTATTTTGGTATCATCTCCAGATTCAAGGTTTACAAATGAACAGCACATTTGTAATCCTTTCTAATTCTCCATTTCACTTCTTGGTTTTGGGGCATGGCTTGACCTCAAAGAATCTCCACATGAGAGTGAGACTAAAAATAGGTAGAGTTGGATGGGGAAGAGGATCATGTATCTTCAGGTATCTTACCAGGGATCATGGGGTGGTGCGGATTAGGGAACATGTCCCCCCGTGTGGCTGGAAGTGTTATGGTCCTTGTGTGCTGTGTCCTAGGAGGCATTCAGGCTAACTTCTGCCTGTGTTGCTCGGGATGCCTAAATGCTCCATACTGAGTTAGGACCCTCAAGCACATGAGCAAACACTTCCTTTCAGAAGCTATCCATTTGACTTCACAGGGATAACCTGTGGTGCTAAGTAGTGTTAGTAACAATTCTACAGTCTGGCTCTTAACAACCTTTATTTTTTTCTGCTCCCAGTTTATTTCGATTTGCTTTTACAAATTTGTTTTGGTTTTGTTATGGGCTATATGCTTGCTACAATTCGGTATGCTCTTGTCAGCCGTCAGAGGCTAAGCAAGATTAGGCTTGGTTAGTTTTTTGAGGGGTGGTGGGGGTGTATGTATGTAGTATTGCTAGGAGGCAGCATGCAGCAGAGCTTTCATTTGAGAAGGTGTGAAAAGCATCAGCCTCTGGGTCAAACATTAACCGGGTCAAGCTATATTCTACCTACTTACAGTTTGCTACAGTTTCATTTCTGCACAACAGAGGTTCCCAAACTTTTTTGGTATTGCATACCCCTTTCCAGATTTACCAGCTGCCTATGTACCCCTACCAGCAGAGGTTTTATATTTTAACCCCTTAAATGCCAATTATTATTATAATGAAAATTAAATCCGCTATTATACAATTTCTCCCACGTATCCCCCAGAAATATCTTTTGTACCTTCACCAGCATGTGTACCACAGTTTGGGAACCTCTGCTGTATGGTATGTGTTTGCTGTCCTAAGCAGTTGTATAGTGGTGTTGTGAGATGGGGTAAAGCTGCTGTGTTGTCCCAGGTGACTACAGAGAAGTGGTGACCAACTGATTCTGGTGTAAGTGGAGCAGTTGGAGAGTCTGAAAGATATTCTGTATGCATTTTTATTAAAACATATGGGCACCTATACACATGCCTGATGCCTGCTCTGACACATGCTAATAAGGATATGTTGGAGTAGACTTGATTAATCAAGTCTGCTGGAGCATGCTAATTAGCATGCTCCAGCAGCTTCAGCATCATGTGTATTTAGTGTCCTTGTGCTTCAAAATGGCAGCTGGGGTGCTTTATCTAAAGCTTGTTGAAAGAGCTTTAGTTAAAGTATATCTGCCACCATTTTGAAGGATGGGACACTGAATACACAAAATGCTGTGAGTGCTTTGATTAGAGTGGTTCCCGAGATCCGCTCTAACTAAAGCGCTTCCCACCTTTTCATATTGGTATTTAATAGTGTTCCTCTTTTTGTGGGTACCTGACTTGAGATCCTGAGGTCTGATGTGCAGAAGCACTGAATGTTCACAGTTGCAACTGTGGTTAGGGGGAGCTGTGCTCTGAACAAAGAAAGTGCTGTATAATGCCAAATACTGTGATAAATCAGGTTCTCAGTGTCTCATAATGGGCATGCAAGATTAATAGATACTTTTGATTTTAATCTCTTTGTGCCTCAGTTCTCATTCTGAAAAAATGGGAATAATAATTTTCGCTCCTCTCAGAGAGGAGTTGTGAAAATTAATTAATTGATTAATTAATATTTGTGAAATGCCCAAATGCTATAGCAATAAATGCTTTACAAAGGTGAATGAGGGTATTAATAACCTTGTCTCAACAGGTGTTGAGTGGGGTTCAGAAAATAAGGTTTGGGGCCACACACTGGACAATGGGAAGTACATGAATTATTAAGTAACTGCTGCCCATTCTGTGTCCTGAATGAGGCAGAAATCCTGTTAAAAAAAACAAACAAAAACATATTCACATAATTAATGATTACATCACAAGGCATATGCATGAGGACAGAATTAATCTTAGTAGTGACATTTCTTAATGGTTGTGTGATTCATATTGCAAACCAAATAATATTTAAAAATATAGATCTAATATAGCACTCAATATAGATCCTTTTTAATATTAAACCCAATATACCTCTGTGTGTGTGTGTGTGTGTGTGTGTGTGTGTGTGTGTCTATCCATGTTCATAATCTACTTAAACAAAACTAGGTTGGAAGAATGTGAAGATTAAAAAGTCAAGTAGTCAAAAGTTAAGAAATGTGAGACACAAGTTTGCCAGTGGAACCATAATTTGGTCCCCTTGTGGGTACACCTGGGCCATGTCCCAATGAGCAGGTGCCTGTGGTTGCCACAGGGAAAAAAGCAGCAGCACACATTTGTGCTGCTGTTTTTTGCCTTCGTACATGCCCCTGTTTGTGGGGTTAGTGCAGGGGAAAATGCTGCAAGTGGGCTCAGGTGCTGGCCCCAGCAGCCTTACTGAGTCCCTGGGGGACTCCCAGTGAAGCAGTGGCAGTGATCTGGGTATATCCTAGTTCTCATAGGCTCCGGTTTTGGGCGGCGCACATTGCTGCCATGTGTGCTGCCCTGCTTTTTTTCTGGCATGTTTTTTTTTGACACTGGGAGATCCCAGTGTAAAAAAACCTGCTGCACTGTTAATTAGCAGCACAGTGAATGCATGCATGTGTGGTGTGTACGGTTTGCAGCACTGCAAACCACACACGCATGCTTGTCTGGATGTGCCCATGAAGGGGGAATCCCTCCTGTAAATATTCATTCCCATTTTAAAATGAATTCCTTTCTGTCACGTTTGTGACCTTTTGTGTTTGTTTTCTGCAAACATCCCATGATCGATTTGTACTGGCAGAAAATGTTTGCAGAAAGCTGATTTCATGTATTTCTGGAAACTGAATTTTAAGTACTCTCAAACTTATATTTACAGTAAGAGCACCCTGGTGTTAGGGTAGCGTGTCACATTTAGCTTTAGTTGCACCTGCCTGAGTGGTGAATTGTAGTAGTATTTTAACTTTTATTTTATATTGAGCCTTATTTAACCATTGCTTAAGTTTTTGTATAGCCTTATTATTCTTTGAACTTTTCTTTTGCACTTTGTAGCTGCACTATCAGCTAATAGCCTTGAGCTCACTTTCACGGGGAGCTTATATTCCAGTGTTATCAACATAGGCATGTATAGTGTGAGCCTTGTTACTAGCTCAGATTAACTGAACTTGGCAGTAACTGACTAAATCAGAGTGATGATATGATTGGATATGTTAATGAAGGGTGATAAGAGGGGACTGATTGGACAGTGCCCAACTGCAGAGATCTTGGAATTTCTGGTTTTGATGGACAGACCAAATGAGGAGTCTGGGGCATGCCCAAATTAAGACACTGATAAGAGACCAAATTAAGATGTGTGCATGTGATGGGTTTGTTAGAACAAAGGAATATGTTGATGGGCTAGGAACATGAATAGTATGATGATCACAGGGAAAGCAATCAACTGTACCTGGAAATGAAGGGTCAACAGAGGAGTGAGTTAAAGAAAAAGCATAAAAGGAAGGCAACAAGGAATTGTGTGTGTGTCATTGTCCAACAACATCTGGACTGAAAAACAGCTATTACCAACAGATGACCACTCTCTACTTTCAGGAACTGACTGTAGAACTACCTTTTCTGTGAAGTGGAGTAATATCTGGGATTGGGTGAGACCATTGAACTAAGTGTTTTTCTGTCTCTCATTGAAGAAAATATTAGTACATTCAATGTACTAATAACGTTAGATTTTAGTTAAATTGAATGGTGTGAGGCATAATCCGTGTTCACTTTGGGTTGATTATGCTTTAGTGATCCTTTAGCATTATAGGTGTGTAACACTGGTCTACTTGTAACCAAGGATCATTGCCAGTGCCATGTGAGCTGTTTGACTGATCAGAACAAAGTCATACATACAGAGTTTCACATATTTCCAATTCATTTGCATATATTCTGTATCAGAACCTACTTTTTCTTTATGTACCTTATTGCTGTGGGAACTAGATACTGCTTCTCACCAGACTGTGCTTGTTACCCTAGACCTTGTAGTTCAGTGATTCTCAACATGTTAGACTCAAGTCACTCCTTGCTAGAATTAAGGCACTCTTTGGAAAATGCTATCTGTTTGTTTTCTCTCATTTTTTGACTGAAGAAAAAATAGAGCAATTCTTCTGTTGCAAAGAACTCAGAAAGACCACAACAGGTCAGAATGGTTTAAACACTATGGATTCCTCTTTGAAATCTCTGGGTTTAGCTTGTGAATCATGTTTGCACATATAACAGTGCCAACATTGCATGAGATTCTGCAACATCCTTGAAAGAATATCAGGGCATCTGAGGGTGCTGCGCATCCTGGTTGGAAATCGTTGTTCTACTTTCTGGGGCCAGGAAGTTAACTTCACTGCTGTCCCATTTATAGAAAACTTTTTGAATCCAACATAGCTGTACTACCTGTATCAAGATCTGTCAGCAACCTCAGGAAAGATGCAAGAGATTTTTAATTAGCACAAAAGTGTATATTAATTGAATAAAATGTTGCATAGACTGGGGGTGGGGTGCCTCTGGTCATCATCAGCAAGGGAGCTGTAAGGTGTAGTCCCATACTGAACCAGCAGAATAACTCTTTGCATTGGAAAGGCTTGTCTTGGATTTTCAGGCAAACATAGACTGCACTGGTGCCAGTTGTGGCTTTCGTTGTCTGTACTCAGGGTTGCAGCCACATAATTATGATCATGGAAAGCCAGAGATGGCTGGTAACCCACTCATTTTGCAGTGAGCATGCAAACTACACCACTTGATTGATGATGGTCCTCCAGTGCCTTCCCACAATTCCTCCCACACGCCTAGAAAGCCAGACACATTTTTCCACAATTCACTGGAGAAAAATTATAGAAAAGCACAGTTGAATGCACTGTTGAGAGCCATGCAATGTTCTTGTGAAAGTCCTAGTGATACACATAGATGAGTACTCACACTCAGGTTAGTTTAACCAGGGTGTTCACAACTGAGTGCTGATCAACCAGGTTAATTCTGCAGGAAAAACATGCCATTAGCTCTGATGGTGGCAGATTCCTTAGCACAGTAGAAAAGAGAACATATGACAGCTAATCTCCTCCCTTAGCACATGAACAAACTCCTGATAGAATCTCTGCTGTTCTCTGGATAGAGGAAAAAGTGCTCCCCTCAGGCCATGCAGCACACTGCATTTCTCTAGAGGTGGAAGCATTAAGATCAGCCAGTCAGATAGATGTTTTCCCCACATATCGGAAGATATATCTTGTAGATCTGAAAGGGGCCTTGTATGCCCAGTAACCCACAGTGTTTGTATCCTTCATTGCAGGATGCCTTGAGCAATTTGGAATGCCAAGCTTCTTTATTTCAGAAGTGATTTTGGCCTGAGGGCCAAATTTTCTTAGGTGTTTAGGTGTCTAGATATGTATATAGGCACCTCCTGAAATGTTTAACAGTTTTGAAGTCAATTTTAAAAAGTGGCTGAAGCAAAAGTGGCAATGGCAGGGAGGTTCTCCCTTCATGAGCCTGCTTCTGGGTGGCTCCTGGCAGAGAGCACCCAGGGAGACTGGTCAGAGGGGAAACCTCCGTGCTACCACCGTTGCTGCTGGCTGAGCCTGGATCCCTGCATAGCCTGGCTGGAGAAAGGGAGCAGCAAATTGGAATTCTCCCCACATCTGGGCCGCTTGAGACAGTGGAGACAGCAGCAGTGGTGTGTGGGGGAATGGGAGGAGAGGGGAGTAGGTGCTGCTGGGCATGGAGGGGAAATGGGGAGGGTGGGAATTCTTTTCTAATTCAGGGACTTAAAAAGAGTCCCCAGCTACTGCTCCTGCAGCTTAGTCTGAAAGAGGGGTGTGATCATGCCACTGCACCCCCTTTGGATCCATCCCTAAATAGGGAGGAGGGTGGTTTTCTCATTTTGGATACAAAAAGTGTGACATTTACCAGCTCCAGGACACTTCAGCTGACTTTCACTTTGCGATTTTCATGTTCTTTTGAACCTCTAATAAAAAGTCAGGGGATGCAGACTAAAACATCAGCGAAGCTTTCCATACATCCTTGTGGACTCAGACTGTCACATTTTGTTCTGCGCCAGTCTCAAAACCTGGTTGTTGTCTGGGTTTGTTTTTACCTGTGATGGATGTGGTATTTAGTAACAATTGGCAAAATTCCCTGTTGATGCAAATCTGAGATGCTGGCTCAATATGTACGACTGAATCAACCAATTACATAGAGCAAGGGTTTCAAACAGCTGGCCTAAGGGCTGGATCTGGCCCATGTCATCCAGCCCAGGGGGCTCCTGGAGGGGCTAGAAATTCAGCAAGCATAATTAAGCCCTACAGCTGCTTGAACCTTTGTGTTGGCTTAGGGATTAATGCCACTGTTACTAGCCCTGCCACTGAATTCCTGGGTATGGAGCCCCACTGGGGACTCATTCCTCATTGGCAGTTGGATGAACAATAGTGGCATTAACCCCCCAGCTTCCTGAGCTGACACTCTGCATCTGTGTGGGTTAACACTGACATTGCTCACCCCAGAGCTGAAGGTTGGTTTGGATCAGGCCTGCAAGGAACCTTATGGTCTGGATCCAGCCCAAAGGGGCCAAATGAGTTTGATATCCCAGACACAGAGGATGCAGTTTATGAATTTCCTTAGAGTAAAGAAGAGAATAATCTAAACTGGATTTCTGTCTTTATGTGAAATGGATTCTCTGTTACTCCAGGCATCACACATGTTTCCAATCGAATACTCATTGAAGCTAAGAGGAATATTTCCATTGACTTCAATAGACTTTAGACCAGAGCCATAATGAAGCATAGCCTGATGTGACCAAATGCAACACTATGTAGGTCACAAGCTTAAAAGAAAACCACTTGTTACTAATAGCAGGTAATTCCCAGCTCTGCACAGATATTTTCCCATTGCTTTTAGATAGAACTGAGCTGATTTTTGGACATCAAATTCAGATTTAGATAAAATATGAGAATTTTGGATTTGTATTAACATTTATGAATTTTTAAAAAAAATAATTCATTCATCTATCTGCATAACTTGTATTAATGTATATTTTAATTGCATGAAGTTCAGATATATCTGATATTTAGAGGTCACACATGGGCAAAGGAAACTAAGAGCTCAGATGAAAAGTGAAAATGTTATGTAAATTTACTCAACTTTCAATGCTGTCACTTGGATCTCCTCTATTTTAGAAGGAGTCTGGATGTGGAAACTGGAGAAAGCATAACAATGTTTAATAAGAGTGACATAATTCCCTCTGAACATGTTCAGTTCTGCTTTTATATGGAATAATCTTAAATGAGTCAGGTGGAGGCGAGTTTTTTCATTTAAAGGCATTGCATAGGGTGGAAGATTCTTTAGTATTTATGGGAATAAAAGGGCTGAAAGAGTGACACAATTCTCATAGCATTTGAATTTGAGCTTCATGAAAAACAAACCAAAACAAAACAGGATAATGATACAACAACTCTTTTTTTCTGGTTATTTGTTATCTGATTTATTGGTAAAGTGTAATTATGAAGCCCCCTCTATATGTGCTGGTAAAGGTGTGATTGGGTCTAATATGTGATCCACACAATTGTGCCTCCTCTCCTGCTATGCATGCATGGCAGGAGGTATGACTGTGAGATTGCACATTAGATCCAATGCTGGTGTAGGGGAGTCTGATCCTGGGATTCCCCTGTATTAGCAAGAAGCAGGCTCCCATGGCTGGGAGCCTTCTTTGCTTGAAGGGGCTCCCTCCCAGCCATGGCAACCACATGCAGCCGGGATCAAGAGCCCTGTCAGGTGAGGAGACTCTTGATCCCAGTTGCACATGTTGGCCCAGGGGTTTCACACCCCATTGAACCTTGGGGTTCACAGTAGCCATGGCTCAGGGTTTCAGGCTGGGCATAATATACCCTTGCGAACCTTGTCAGCTGCTATAGCTCCCAGCCACAGGGGAGGCCCTGCTATATGTGCAAATTAAAGCTTGATAGCAACCAGCCATAAAGTTAGTATACATTTTCAAGGTCTAACTTAGCTGGTTTGATAGCTACTTTATCATGTGAAAGCTACTTTGCATGTTTAACTGGTCTTTAAGTAATTACCTTAAATTAAGTAATTTAAGTAAATACCTATAATATACTGTATAAGAGGGGGCTTAAGGCCAGTGCAAGGTGAAGTGCTGAATCTGTCATTACTTCTTGTGTACAGCTAATGGACTATGAGTAACATCCTTGTTTCTTATTGGGTACCCACCATTGAGGATCTTATTATAGTATTTAGAAGGGAAAACAACTATTGAAGTGTACAAATTCCTTGAAATCTCCAGATAAGGTTCTTTGGGTGAATCTGATATCTTTTATTAGACCAACTTAAATAGTTGGAAAAATAATTATTAAGCAAGCATTCCTAGATGGAATGATTTTCATTCCATCCAGGAAGAGTACACTGCTGAAACTTCCTTAGCTTGACAAAGGGTTTTGAACCTGAAAGCTTGCTTAATAATTGTTTTTCCAACTCTTTAAGTTGGTCTAATAAAAGATATCAGATTCACCCAAAGAACCTTGTCTGCCTGTGTTTTTAGACCAACACGGCTACAACTTACACCCTTGAAATCTCCAAAGTTTCATCCCTGGTGAAATTAACCATGTTGAGTCTTGAAATAAATATTAGCTTTGTATTTTTCATGGATGCCTTAGAAAAATGTTGTGCAGTCTAATAATGCTGAACATTGGTGAAATCGTTCATGCCTGTATTTACATTTTTCAGAGCCATATCTTTCCCTGACCCACATGATGCAAAGATGAGTTAATTAATGAAGTAAATTAGTTACAGATCGTAGTAAATACTACATTAACTATAATATATATGAATTCTAAAATCCAGAAAGTTCAATAAAATAAATATATATTTAAAAAATCCAAAAAAATAGAAGATGAGATCTGCCCTAAATTACAACCCCAAAGACAATTAAGAAAAAAAAAGTAATGAAAAGGAGTGGGAATATAGCATTTAATTTAAGTCATAAGGAACATTTTTTACACATACATTTTTTTTTGTACTTGTCACCAACCAGGCAAATAGTTATGGCTCATATAATCAAAACATCAATTGTAAAGTCAAATGGGTGAAATTCTGATTTCAGCTACTCTACTGCTCCCCTCCCTCTGATGTTATTGGAGTTTATGGAAGTGTAACTGGGTATGTCTACACATGTAGTTAATGCAACTGAATAACTCCCAGTGCAATTTGAGCTGGAGTAAATTAATCTGGATGTCACTGTCTACTTGTGTGTTTAAGTGCAGTGATAGCAGTAATTTACTTCACCATTGGATAGTACTTGAGTCTGATGGGACTATCTGACAGGGCAGTAAATTAGTCTACACTGTCCTCATTGCCACGCATGTGTAAACAGTGACATTTTACTGTGCAGCAAATTAGTCTACTGCACAGTAAAGTACATGTGTAGACATGCACACTGAGGTCTAGCTGAGTGTCTGGGGGCATGTGTACATGTGCATTAATATGCCATGGTTACTGTGCATTAAGTTTAGTACCTGTAATAATAACAGGTACTAACTAAATGCACAGTAACTGGAGCTACTATGCAGTAGTGCTGGTGTATGCCTTTTAAGTGATACTAATGTGCAGCAGATTAATTGTATTGTGCATTAGTGTGGTAGCACAGCTTTTGCTGTGATGCGCTAATGTGCAATAGAATTAATCTACTGTGCAATTAGCATCTCGTGTAGATGTGCTCTGCTTCTCCTATATGTGCCCTGCTACCTCCACTGAGATAAGCACAAAACAAAATGAACTGCAGCCTAACGTCCCTGTTCCTCGTATTTAGTGGGGAGTTAACAAACCAGCCTGGGAATAGTAAATCAGCAGGAATTAAATATGGGTTCCAATACCTCGGAGGTTAAAAGAAAAGCCTTTTCACTTGGGTGTAGTAACTGAAACCTAAATTGGCCTAGTTGGGGGCACTCAGGATGTTAGGGTAAATTTTTGTCTAATGGAAAGTCTCTATCAGAATGTACTTATCATAGAGGTGGAACCAGGAATATCCTATATGTGCTACTGAGCACATTTTTCCTTTCGCCCAAACCAGTTATGTATTGAGAATATAAAAGGACTCCTATCTGAAACTGCTCCTTCAGGCCCTGGAAGATTCTAGTTGACTGCAGAAGCATTGGGTTGTGACTACATAAGGGCTAATAATTGCAGTGTACTTATAATATAATGTAATATAATATAATATATATTTTAGTGTAAAGCAGAGCTTTGTGGACAAATATAACTTCATCCAGTCAGAAGACATAAGAAATAATGTAATGGATACCTATCCAGGAGACAACAGGCAGAAGGATTTAATATATATTCTCAGGGAGGATAAACACTTTCTCATTTAATTATTGTTTGTGAGTTGTACTTTTTCTTATTTGTGAAAACTGGCAGCAGAGGGGTGGTTAAAAATAACCTTGGAGGAAAATAGATTAAAAAAGCAGTTTTTCTAATTTTACAGCTGTGTCTCTTTTAAGTAAAACTACCTTTGATACTGTCTGTAGCTTTATTGGTGGGAGGGGGGGAAAAACGCAACTCCTAAATCCAGCACAAGAAAGCCCATCAGGAGAGAAAAACCTTCCCATATTTACTCTCAGTAGACTATTAAACAACACCAGGCTATTAATTTGGCTTTTGAGTCTTCACTAAAGCCCATAAAAGCGCACAGTTGTCAAATGGAGTTCATTTTAATTTCCTTTCAATCACAGTAAATTATTCAGGTGATAAATCAGCTGGGGCAGCCTCCTGGCTGTAATAGAAACCCTAATTCCTGGCTAATTATCCAGCCCATTGCTGCCAACAGATCAATACGACTACAAAATGGAAAGGGCTAAGGGCCTGTGGTGGGCAGAGAGACAGAAAGACAGCAGCTGGGAACAGTGACATGCATATGACCTCCCTTGAAGTTCAAAGGTTGCAGGAGGTTAAACTGTGCAAAGGGCTCCCCCACCTTCCTTGAAGGAATGCTTCCCTTCCAAGAAACTAATTTATCCCAGGACATGCAGTATTTTGTCAAGGCACTTGCAGCACTGCAATCCTCAGCTTGCCCTTCTCCCTTTCCTTCTGTGAATCTGGCCTTCCCAGGCAGCTGCTTAGTTCAGGGAGCTGAGCCTTTGTGCATATATTAGACTCAGCACTGGCTGGTTACTTGTCTAGGGTGCTATTCCAGTTATATAAATAAGAGTAAAGTATAAATCATTTTTCTTTCTCTTCCAGTTTATAAGACATTACGTAGGCTCTCCTGGCATTTGCTCTGAATTGTCCTCCAGACAAACATTATGCTTCTTCTGCCCATGTAGTGCTTGGTTTGACCTTAACATTGTATTGGTACAACTAGCCTGGAGGTAGCTCAGTGGTACTGTTTGATACTGCCATGCATCAATTTTGTAGCTTGTGTGATTCCCATTCACACTACTTAGCAACCTGGTCTTCTCTAGGTGAAGGCAGAGGATAGCACATGCCTACTGCATGAAACAAAACCCATGTTGCTACTTGGGCAGAGCTCTTCAGGAATTCCTACGCAAATATTTTTTGAATAATTTATGGTGATGTTGAGAAATAGACCAGAATTCAATGTGTAGAGCAGAATGTGGTGAACCAGGGCTCAGTCCATGGAGCACAGAATTTTACCTGGAGAGGGAGATAGGTCCTGTGGAATCTGGACAGCATGAATGTTACCGTCTCTTTTCTGAGCGGGCAAAATCGCGCTGCTCAAAAAGCTGTTTGAATGAGGGCCTCAATGGAAGGAGATGCCAAGCCATCCCTTTTTTGAGAGGTGTTTTTCCTTCCCCCTTCAACTTCCTCCTTCCAAAAATTGAGCGAAATGGCTCAATGTGTTGTTTTCATGCGTGGGGCAAAGCTAAAAGTTTGAATGGAAAGAGTAGCCCATGCTGTCTCTCCTGCTAGAAGTTCATCTGCAGTGGAATAACCATGGCTCAATCCATTGTTTTAGGGAGAGTGAGAAGAAGGCTGTGGTAACCCTGTAATGAGGGATCATGGCAGACACTTTGGTCAGTTACTATTAACCCCTTAGAACTTCTGGGTTCTTTACGTGTATTGTTACTTGCTACCTTTCATGTATTATCTTAATTATATACCATCAACATGAAGTCCAGTGAGGGAATCTTGTGAATGCTTTATCCATATTTTTCTAAGAGTGAAATATTTCTTTCCATCCTATCTTTTGGAAGTTGGAAAGGTGAAAGTAACCCATTTCACTCTGCTACTTGGTTTGCCATGCCTTGAATTAAGTGTGTCAGGTGTTCAATAATAAACATATTGGTGGGTATTTCCCAGGGAAACACCTGTGCCACGTGTGCTCTAGCGCATGGCAGGATACCCCAGGCTGGGTAGGGGGAGGCTGGGATCAGAAACTGTGCCAGCCCCAGCAGCCTTACCTGGGGGCCTTTTGGATGGTGCATGTTGCCACCATGTGCACTGCCCCGCTTTTTCTTGGCTTGGCTTTTTTGACCAGCAGCATGAGGAACACCTGTATGTGTGGTGTGTGGTGCCACAGGTGGGTCTGCAGCGCCGCATACCACAAGTCCATGCTCATCTGGACATGGCCATTGTGTGCAAACATGAGTTTCTGCTTCGAGTTAGCCTTGTCTCAAATGAATAAAGCAACTGCAGTTAACAACAACAACATGAAAGCATACCACCAATATCATCATATACTAGCTGTACCATGACAGCTATACCCTTATACCAACTCTGTGATGACCTGCGATCTTGTTTTCTCTGTTTAAAAATCACAAATTCTGTGATAGAAAAATCCAAAATACATATTTTTCCATGATTCAAATAAAACACCACTATATATATATAGGTATCAGTTGAACACAATGTTTTATTGATAGATATATTTACAATTTTTAATTGGAATATAATTTTCAATTTGGAAGCCTACTGGTGCCTCAATCACTATAATAAAATACATTCTAAATACTTATGCATTTTGGCATTTGATTTGGGGTTTTTTATCATGGAAAAGCAGAACTCCCCTTGCCCCCTTTGTCCACTAGGACATGGATCCACCATGGATTTTGTGGTGCTGAGCAGCACTGATATGCCGGTGCCCTTCCCATGCTATTGCCCTTCACCCCCAAGCCACAGCCCCTTGGCCTTGCTTGTGCCCCTCACTCCCGGCCTGCAGCTCCCCAGCCCTGTCAGTGCCCCTCACTCCGCACCTACAGGTCTGCATTTTTCTCCTTAAAAAGAGAAAAATCTCTGTTTTACCACGAATGGAAAACCAGGATTCCTGGTGATGACCTTCATTGATGCATGAGGTAGTGTAACAGGGCTTTTAGGTTCTGGGACTACAAGGAGCTAAAGGCCCTGAATTTTAATTGACTTCAGTGGGGAGTAGTAGACATGCATGGCCTTGGGTCCAGCCCATAGCCTATGAAAAATCTTTACTTGCATGATTATAATTACCTGTGGGTGTATCTACATGAAATTTTTACTGTGTAGTAGACCAATTAGCTGCAAAGGAAGTGTTTCAGTGTCTACATGTGTGGCCGTATTAGGCTGGAGTAAACTAATTTACTCCACAGCAGGATAGTCCTTGTGAATATAAAACTGTCCTGCTGCAGGGTAAAACAACTCCGCAGCAGTGCACATGTAGACATTCCCCTGGCTGACTGGGGCATGAGGGTGCTTCAGCGTGGAGGCTGCCTGCTGGCTAGCCCTACACTATAGCACTCTTGTGCCCCACCTAGCCCCACTGCAACATGTTGAGTTGTGGTAGCAGCCCCGGGCTGGCAGACTGATCCCTCAGGCTCCCTACTGGCCCGTGCTGCTCTGACCTGGCTCAATGTGCTGTTTTTCTGGGCAAATGTTCAAATGGCAATAAACTCCAGAGTTTATTGCTCTGGAGTATATTGCTCCCAGGCACACCATTTGAATGTGCACCTGGGAGCAATAAACCCTGGAGTTTATTATTTCACATTTAATTGCATGTGTAGATGCACCCTATTTGTATTACAGTAGTGTCTACTGGGCCTAGTCTGCACAGTGTACTCCACCTACAAGCACAGCAGATAAATGTATAATTTGCTTAACTACATAATACATGCCTATCCCAGTTTTTGCCTATAGCTTACATTATCTATGTTTTATCTTTAGTCTTGTTTTATTCATTTATTTTTATTGTAAGCCATGTTTAGGCTTTTCTGGGACAAACACTTATTATCTCCCAATTAGATAAGTGTATATACTGCTTCATGGCATACCACCTTTCAGCCCCACCTTTTACTTTGTGATGTACTTATACTCTGGTTAGCTGCATAGAAAGGGAGAAAGGGAAGTAGCTGTCAGAGTTCTCTTGTCAGAAGTCTTGACACTGATGGGAGCTAGTCAGTTTTGGAGCTGCTAAAACCACAGCATCGACAGCGCTGCCTACTTCAGAAGCATTCTTTGCAGTTGTTCAAAAAAATGCAAATGGTAGGTAAGGGTTGACACTTTTTTTTTTGTTCTGATGCTACGCACTGAAATGGAGCGTATTGCATCAAAAGTCCATTGTGCCAGATGCCTGTACATTGTACGTAACTGTCCCAGCCCTGAAGACCACATAGACAAGAATGAGAGGACCAGTGAAAGGTGGAAGAAAGAAGTACTGTCCAGTTTTAGAAATAGAAAGTGAGAAACCAAAAATAATTGATTTGCCAAGGGTCTTGGACAGGGCTGGCCCACAATTTTTTGGGGCCCCCTGCAAGACACAGTCTTGGGGCCCCCTGATGTGAAGAAGTGGGCAGTGGCATTGGCAGTGGGGGAGGAGGGTGGTGAGACGCCAGAAGTTGGTGGCGGCGGCAGCAACACGGGGTGGTGGCAACTGCCCATCCCCCCTTGCTATGGCAGTAATTTGGGGTGTTTATGGCCACAGGGGGCCCCTTAGCTGCAGGGCCCCCTGAGGCTGCAGGTTCTGCAGAATAGGATGGGCCAGCCCTGGTCTTGGAGGGAAAATATGGCAGAGGCAGAAAAGGAGCCCAGACCTCTTCCATCTAAAGTGAGTACCTAACTCAGTAACAAAACCAATCTTTATTTTAAGTTTTCAATCTTATTCAGTTAAATGATAAGATTTTGTATAGAAGAAGCTTTCTCTTTAAAAATAGGGCGGGGGTGGAGGGGGAGTAGGAAGAAAGAAGAAAAGAACCCCTCCCCCCAACTTTTTTCATCCTTCTGCCAAGTGGCTTTGTGTGTGTGTGTGTATCTATGATTTTTAGGGAAAAAAAAGGTATGAAATTTCCTGTGTGTTGTACCTTGTTGTGACATGTCATGTTGGGTGGCGTCAGTCACATTGTGCTATGTTACGTGACACAACATAACACAGTGTGATTGATTCAGCCCAGTGTCTTGCATGACAATTGGTTGCAGTAGCTGAGAAATTTCAGGGAAACTACAGCTGCACAAACCATGTATCCCGCTAACAGGCTTCTGCAGCAACTTTTTTCTGTCTAAAGCCCATGCAAATGTTTGGGAGGTGTCTCCGTTGTTATGAGAAGAACTGACAGGTCTTTCTAGTCGTCCAGAATGCAAAGGAAATAGAATAAAAAAAGAGAACAAAAAATACTGAAATATCATTAACACTGCAGTGCAAATGGTAGAAAGCTAGTATGGCCAAAGGTAAGGATGTGGTATGAATCTATGCCATGAGAACTTTGCAAAAGGTAAGAGTTATACAACGACCCAGAGCCCTAGCTTCTGTTCAGACTTCTAAGGCCCTTTGTTTGGGTACACAGAGAGAGAAGGCCTTTGGGTTGCTACATCAGCCTCCTCACCTGAGTAAGCAAGTAGAGAGGAGAACTTGGTCTCCTTCAAACAAAGTGATCAGGACAGCTGATTAAACCTGAAAGCCATGTATGTTGCTAACGGGTCCTAGTAGCAACCTTCCTTGTTAAAGGACTCCCACAAACTGTTATACACATTTGGAAGCATCTCTTAAGGGTATTTTAACAAGCCTTGCTGCAGCAGGACAGTAGCTGCTGCTGTCCAGCTGCTTTACCTGTGGCAGGTTAGGGTGCTATGCCTTGCACTTGTGTGTCAGGGTTGACTGCATAGTTTTAGTAATAGGTTAGAGAAAAGTTTGTATGGGATGGTTTAGATAGAGGTGATCCTGCCTCAGGTAGGGGTTTAGACTAAGTGATTTACAGAAGCCCCTTCCAGGTTATTTTTCTATAGTTCTATAATTCCCATGTAATCAGAACTGTCAAAGGGTATTTCTGAACTTCCAGAAAGTGAAAGCAATGTATTAAAAAGTAGAGAACAGAAAGGATATTAAAATTATGTTGATAATGTAACCTGAATTGCCAAAAAAGCCCCTAGGGGCTTTTTGCTGCTGTTCTTTCCCACAAAGAAGGTATCAGTTGCTCTGTTTATTCTTGTCACCAACTGCACTGAAGGCAAATGCATTTTTTTCTCAAACTTAACCTAAAGAAAAATTACATACCTCATTCTGGTTTTGATCTCAGGTATACCTGGGTAAATCCAGGGTGTCTTGGTTGATTTCAGCGGCAAGTTTGCAATAGTGTAACCGAGAGAAGAATTTGCCTCCAGGAGCTCTTCTTGTATAAGTGTATAGATTCATTAGCAAAATGCTCCAGATAAGAATTTCAAATGCCCCCTACAATGCACATTTTATACTGTCCCTAGCATCCCTTGTTTTTTTTATGTACATTGGGCCTGGATATAATCCTACTCTCTCACAAGAGGCTTCCTGTGTTCCCAGCTGTGCTAACTCAGAATCAGGCTAGTTATTTTAACACCCACATCCAATTTTTCTTTGTTTCTTTATCATAGCCAGACTGGAATGGGTCAAAGACCATCTCCTTGCCTCTGAAGAGTCATAGGTAATGGAAGAGGGCAAGAAAGAAAAGAAATAGAAAAAGTTTCTTAGCATGACTTCACCCTGTTCCTAATAACAGAAGTGGTGCAGATTCTTTGTGTTCAATAACCAAAAATGATCTGAGGGAAACGCAGCCAGGCAGTAAAGGACTGCATAGGGAAGAACTACCAGCACTAAGTGGACTGATCAAATAGCTGACTGAGGGCAGTACTGAGGGCAGAGACACTAGCAGTCTGTCCCTCGGATTGCCTGTGCCTGGAGAGCAAGATGAACTGATCTGAAAGACTTAAAAAGTGTCCAGTGTCTGTTACTTAGTTGATGCAGCTTGAGGAACAGAAGCAATCATGATTTATACTTCAGCAGCGTTCTTTGTGCCACGGTACATTTACTTCTCTGGAGTTTGTTTTGCTGCGTGTGTTTGCTAGTGGGGTCTGGCTGAAAAAGTGAGCTGGGTCCTGAGAAGTTTTTGTTTCTTTTCAGTGGTGGCTAGTGATGCACTGCAAAAGTGGTATTCCATTTTTTAAAGAGGAAATGCTAAGCTCTGTTTGAGTGCTCCAGAAAACTATCTGTCCATCTCAAGACTCTTTAAGAAATGTAATGCACACCCAGTTTTTACTGCTTTCTCTCCTCCTCCAGAGACTACTTACCATATGTGGAAATATAAATTCTCAGGAAAAGGAGTGTCATGTTGGTGCTATATCAACACTTCCTTTATCTTTAGTTTCTCTGATTGTTTTTTTTTGTACATTGGGGATTTTTCACCATTAAAAATTTCCACTGGTGGTAACGGCAGTGGGGTGCACTTACTTTCAGGCTAATGTGTGTTTTATTAGTAGTAGTGTGCTTAACCACCATGCTACTAAAACTGCTCAGAACAGATGAGAGAGCAGGGTGGTTAAAAATGTCAGCAGTTCTTGAAGCCTTCTGCACAGTCAGGTTCTCACCTTTGCTACTTGCTGCTCCATCTACACCAGTTGTAGCAAGGGTGGGATATTTTTGGCAAAAGCTGCTTATTGTAGATAAGTGTTCTGATGCTCAGTCATGCTTGATGTAGGCACTTCAAGTTTAAAATGCCCTTGGAGATATATTTTTTATAGCCCTGCCCACTCTGAGAGACAAACTGTGCTGACTACAATTATGCTTAAACATAGCAGAGTTTCAGCATCATTTTCGTTATGTGAAGTAGGCAGGGATATTTTGCCTAGACCCATGCCTCCTCCCTCCCTTTTGACTGTGTGAAGAATTACTTTGCTCACCTCATTCTCAGAGAAATACACTGGGCCAGATCTAAACCCAGGACTTAGGATGCCTAAAATCCAGGGGCTTTGCCCCAGGCAGGTGGTCCAAACTGATGAGGTTTGGCACCTGGGCTCACTATACTGTGAATGGGAAGGCTGAGATGCTTCCCAAGGCTTCTTTACCTGCTTCATGAAGAGAACGCTCCCCTAGGGGTAGGTGGGATAGGGAATTCTGGGGTCCAAGCTTCCCACCAGGATTATTTCTGATTTTGCATAATACATAAATATCTGGCAACTAGCACCCTCCTCACTTGAGCTACAAAGTCCATACTTGCTAAGTAGGTTAACACACACTTTAGGCAGTAGGACTGTACCCCCAAGCTTGGGCAGCACTAAGGCCAGGTACAGACATTACACCGTCCAATCAGTATAAGTGATTGGAAATAGGTCTATACCCATAAATTTGGCACACGGATTGATTTAAAAATGACAGAACCGAGTCTAAGATTGGCTCCCTCCACAAAGGACTAAAGTGTGTTTTATTCACTACTGATCTAAACTACACCACTTACAAAAACCAGCTTAACTTAGATCAACTCCACCTCGGGCTTTTTGAGTGTCTGTACCTTGTCTAAGTTGTTTGTTAAATCATCCCCCTATTGCCCTGCTATGAGTTTAACTTACCTGTGACAGTGATGGGAGGCAGGGTATAACCACCATTAGGTTGTCAGCAGCTTTATTGCTGGGGTTTTTCGAAGTGCAGGTGCGGCCTTACAGGAGATTTCTCCTTGCTATAGCCAACAAAATACAGTGTAACCATGGGAAATATTCCGAAAGGTAGCCCCCCTGGAGCTTTCACTATTTCTATAGAAAAAATTATGAATGCTCTTGCAGCTTTAGCAATTTGCCTTAGTTTCTGTTCATTTCTGGAGTTTACTAGGGAAAGGCAGATTTCTAGGTTTGGGGGAAAAGAACAAGTTTATAAGTTGAATGGAATTTAAAACAAAGAAAGTAGCCTGCTACCTAGCTGGACTTTTCTTTCGATGCTTTCATATCACTGACAGTTAATTGCAGCTCTGTCTTTCTAAAAGAAGTCATAGACAGTAGTCAAGCAAACAATGGACTCTGCCCATGAGCTGAAGGAGAACACTGATTTACTGACCATGCATCAGATTTTCAATATCATGTCAAAGCATAATATATGACTAAGATGAGTACAATATAATTGCTCATGCAGTCTTTGTCCCTTTGAAAAATAATAGAGTCAGGGAGATCATCCGTGCAATTTACAGTATGTATGTGATGTTCACCACTTGTGTTGGGAAAATAGATATGGAACTGTCTGAGGCTGGCTTTCTCTGCAGATAACACCATATTGTATGGCAGCATCAGTCACCACACGTTTGTGTAATAGTAATATTGACCTACTTCCAACTGTCTATGTTAACCCTACAGGAGAGTGAAAGAGAAATCTATAAGCAAATAAACTTGCCTGTTGACTTGTTTAATGGGCTGCAGTGATAATGTGGGGTCTGCTAATTTGAACTGAAAGCTCTTGCATTACCCCACCCTTGAGTAATGGATATCACAAAAAATACTGTTTTTAGTCCCAGCTACTAGGTAAATCCTACAGTGTTGGTTTGGTACATAACTTTGCAATTTCTTTCCTATTTTCTATTTTCTTGCTTTGTTTTGAATAGATCAGAATAAGATTTCCACCCTTAGGTCTGGAAATTGTTGTTTTTTTCAGGCTCATTTTGTAGGCATTTATGAGGCAATTTAAACACCAAAAGAAAGTATTTGAAAGCTTATTCCCAATATAGCTTGTGAACAGTGGACATCTTGATGTGCTAAATGATTTTAAAGGGAATTCCTGCTGTTTGTCATGTCATTCTAGCTTCTTTGACTGATGGCATTAAAAAGAGTGTACAGTAGCACAGGAATAGAAAATGCAGAAGTGTGTCAGTGGATGGAGGAAGGCATTATCTGAATTATTCCAATATTTAGAAGATCATCCTATCTTTCCAACTGTGCACAAGCTATGAACAATTCCTGTGTGTGACTCTTGTGGTGTAGCAGTCAGAATGACAGTACTTCAGATTGCCTTTGTTATGTCAAAGTGTTTGTAATACATAAGCAGAGAAGCGCCTAATTCACACTCTACAGACATCAATGGGAGTCTTTTCACCAAAGACTCAGTAGATCAGGCACAACTGTGGCTGAGATTGAAAAGTCAGAATTTGCTGGTCATTGTGCCATGTCGTTCTGCAAACAGTGGAAAATCAGTTTCTCCCTGTTTAGCACAGAAAATAAAGCTGAATCCCTTGAGTGCTACAGAAAATGCTGTTCCTTCAGCACTGAGTAGGCTCACCTTGCTATCACTGCAATGTAGGAAATGAAAAAAAAATGCATGGGAAGAATAAAAGAATAAATCAAAGTGAATCCAAATCGTTTAGAAGAATAGCCTCAGCTTCATGACTCCTCATTTCTCATGTAAATAATAGGTACTTAAAAATGTGATAGCACCAGTCGTGTGTGGAATGGAAATATAATTGGGTGTGAAATTTAAAAAAGTTCATTGTAGAGAGGGGCAGCTGAACAAGTATGGTCATGGGTTTTTCCATTTCTCCCTTCACATTATACATAAAAAAATTAAAGCACCAATAAAAGGAGAGAGATTTTTCATGTGCTCTTCTTATTGCAGAATGAGCTTCTATTCTCAGTTTGCCATTGTCTTCCAAGTACAGCCGTGGCAGATCATTTGGGGGAGATTCTTGGTTGTGAAAGGGAGTTAGACACCCAGTTTATGTTGGAGTCAAGAGGAAAGAAGGGCATAATTACTATTTGTGCCTTTGAAAATCTTCTTAACCCCTCTGTGTCTCAGTTCCCCCACATGGAAAATGCTGAGTTCACTGATATCTGCAACGCACTCTTGGAGTTCAGATTAAAGGTGCTGTGGAAATGTAAAACAGCATTAGCAATTAATACTGTTAAGAGGACTAAACAAACTTAAGTTGACCACATTTTTTCAGAAGCTGATCACTATGTCAAACATTTATGATGCCACTGGAACTATCTGCATGTCTGAAAAAACATTTTAAAATATCACATTTGCTTAATATTTTTTAACCAATTATATAGAGCTGGTAGAACAGTTTAAAGAAATCACTGATTAAATTATTTGATGGAAAAAGGCAAAAATTGCCAAATAATGTGTTTGATGAACGATTTTCAGTTTTGTGAGTACTCTTGGTTTTATTGAGAATTATAATATTTGACCGATTCAGACCCATGGTTTATGTGGTAAAATGAAAAATCTCAGGTTGTATAAAAAGAAAAAGCAATTTCCTATGAATAGAAGTTTCAAAACATAACCAACATGTCCCCCAAATACTCAAAACCAGAAAACAAATAGATAAATCAAACATATTTTCAGTTTCTATTGAAGTGAAGTTCATGACCAGGGATCCTGGTTTTCTGTTCACCACGGAAAAACGTGGTATCATGTGGATTCTCTCTTTTTAAGGTGAAAAACACGGACTTTCTTCTTTAAAGAGAAAAATGTGGGAAATAGCAGGTTTCCCCTTGTAGGCTGGCAGGGTTCCAGCCTGCAAGGGGCTGGGGGGGAATGGGAGGGGGGCGATCAGGCAGGGGGTGCGATGTGCATGGCAGCATGGGGCTCCCAGAAGTAGCACCAAGTCTCCCCACCCTGCTCTGTTCTGCCATGCTGAGTCCTGCTCACTGGGCCATGGAGGCCGCTGGGGAGAGGGCAGAAGTGTTGGGAGCCCTGAGCCTAAAGCAGGCAGCCTGCAGCCGCCCCTCCCCCCCATGGGCTCTGCTCTGCCCTGCTGCCTGTGGGGGGAGCTGGGCTCCGGCTCTGCTCCAGCTGCAGCAGCTGCCGCCTCCCACAGGTGGCAGCTGGGGCTTGGGTGCTGCTGGTTTGGGCAGGGGCTGTGGACCCGGGTCCCTGTTCCTGTAGCCCTGGCAGCTGGGGGTGTGCAGGGAACTATGGGTGGGGAGTGAGGGGCACCGGCAAGGCCAGGAGGCTGTGGGCTAGGAGTAAGGGGCAATGGCATGGGCAAGGCACAGGCATATCAGGGCTGCTTGGTGCCATAAAACATCAAGGTAGGGGAGATTACCACAGTTGGACTCGCATCCTGGTGAGTGAAGGGGGCAGGGAAAGCTCTGATTTTCTACGATAAAAAACCCAAAATCAAATGCCAAGATTTATAGGTATTTAGAATGTATTTTATTATAGTGATTGAGGCACTGGTAGGCTTCCAATTTGCTTAAAAATTGTAAACATATCAATAAAACATTGTGGTCAACTGATACCTATAGCTATCTAGCTATCTGTCTGTCTATCTAGTGTCATTTCATTTTAATCATGGAAAAACAGGGATGTTGGGTTTTTTTAATTAGAGAATTTGTGATTTATTTTTTTTAATGAGAGATTTTGCGATTTTTTTAGACAGAGAAAACCAGGATCCCTGCTCAGGACTTTTAGGGGCCTGACTCATGATTTTTGAACATTGGGGCCAGCTTCTGTCTATTGGGCACTTCAGTGGACTTAGGTGCCTGAGTGTGGTTCTATTCCACCCAGTTCAAGTCCCTGAAAATCCATCAGAACATCTACTACTGTAATATACTCGCATCCCACTCTTTATCTTGAGTCACAAAAAAACAGGTAGAGGAAGGAGGACCCATGTACTTTTGGTCCTAACACTTTGTCAGGTTTCTAAATCCAATTAAATGCCTAATAGGTGGAACAGAATCTTGGCTTTGGTGCTGGCAGTACTGGTTTTTCAGTAAGTGGTAGGTGCTGTAATGGGGAATGCCAGAATGATTAAGGTCATTGGGTCTATATAGAACTGTTATATTTAGTACAGCCGTTTTGAGCTGTCTTTTAATTATGTTGTTTTGCAGAAACAGGCAGGGTTGTGATGAAATTTCCACCAGGGAGTTTTCTTAGGCCAGGATGGAGTTTTGGAGAGAAAGTTAGCCCCCAAGAACAGCCAGAAAGTTAGAACCTTGTGTGGGAGGTACATTAAAGTCCCTTCTTTGTTTGCTTCGGAGATGGGACTTAACTTGAGTCTCCCTTGGCCTGAACCAGTGCCCTAGCCACAATGCTACAAAGCCATCGTATCTTTGTGTTTCTGGCCCAATTAATATTTAGTGGCATGTACAAATGGCAGCATGCCAGCAGGGAGACTGATTTAGAGCCTTCTAGTTCAGATACTGGCTTTGGCCACAGGAGATCCAGGATTAAGTCCCTGCCGTAAGCTTTCAGCTATTTTCTCTTTCTGACTCTCTTTCTCCCCCAACCTCCCTTACCTTCTACCACCACAAACATTTTTTGTGAAACAGAATTTTTTTCTGACCTATCCTACTTTAAAGTGGATATGATTTGTAATATTCAGATCCAGGCACTGACCCTAAAGTAGAGAAGCTGATTTACACCTCAGCTGGTATAAGTCAAAGTAATTCCTTTGTATTCAGTGGCTCTACTTGTTTTTTACAGCAGTGAGGATTTGATCAAGAGGAGAAGAAAAAAAGTTTTTTGGTTCTTTTTGCTTTGAAGATTAGTAGTACAAGGCAGTAGAGAAAAGTCTGGAGTAAGTGGCAGGAATGTTAATTTATCTCAATGGCTTTGGGAAAACAAGGGTTGGAATGTTGTTGTAGCCAAGATCCCAGAAATATAAGAAGAAGAGGTTTTTTTGGTATCTTTTATTGGATCAGCTGTATAGTTGGGAGAGAGTGGCCTGAGGAACAGCATTTGGTGCCTGAAAAGCTCGTCTAAAATCTCTCCCAAGTATACAGTAAGATATTTCCCAATATTTAAGAAACAAGGGTTGGAGAGAGGGGGTGATAAGATTTTTTTCTGATGATACAATGTCCTAGATCTAGTACATACTACATTTGCCCTGGCTTCAGCAGATCCGACGGATTTTACGGTGGAAAAACAAAAGCACATTTTTTTTTAATTAGAGTTGTACCATAGTATTAATTGGCCCTTGTCCATTGATCACTGTTGAATATCAGATGGAAAGAAGCACAGTAGACTTCCAAAAAACCCTTCCATAACTAATAAAGGTTTTTTATCATATATTTAGTAAAGTCGGCATATATATAGTATTAATGAAATTAAAGGAGTATGACCTGAGTTATGCTTATTCCAAAGGCTTTTACTATACCATTACTAGACCAAAGCTAACTTGCTGCATGGTGGAGTTAGTCAGATGGTCACACTGTCTTCACTTCCCCAACATACATACAACCCTAGTCACAGTGAAGGACCTTTAAAAGGTTCTGATGTCAGGATCTGTATGAATGTAGATATGCAGTTTATTCAAACTACCCAAAGCTCTTGTAACTTCAGAATTGGGCTAGAAACCTTGTAGGAATCAGCTTTCTCTTGAGATTTCTGACTTTTTATGGACACATAGTGTAAAAGAACATTTCACAGTGTTGTTTTTCTTTTAGCTCGAGCCCCAGTTACGTCAGGGAAAAACATGGAAAAAATTTAATGAAAATGTTGTCAAAATATAACTGCTTGAGTCAGAATTTAACATTACATTGATTATTATAAATGCAATGAAATTAGAAACCTTCTGACCACCACCTATAGTCTCAGCTGAAATCCTACAGGGCAAACATGTGGAAAAATAAATTATTTGAACACCCATGAATTCCATGTAATCTGTGTAAATTCAGTTATAGAAATAAGCAAAGGTTTGGGGGATTTTCTTGTATTATATAAATTTTAACATTTCAGCATATCAGAAAATACTGCAAACACTACTTCTTTCTCTTGTAATCTAACCTTTTGGTGGTGTGTAAATATGGCTTGAAGGCATGAAGGATGGGAACTATGACCTTTTAGGTTCTGGTTGTAGGTCTTTGGAAAGAGTTGCGTGGCATAATCCAATATGGATTATCATTTTGAACTAATGTTGTAACTGGAGACTTCCAGCACAGACACATATGCTTTAGGAGATGTTGCTCACAGTTTGGGTGATGTTAGATACACATTCAGGTGAAAGGGAATTTACCAGCTAGAAAGTGTGTGTGTGTGTGTGTGTGTTTTAAAATATATATGTATATATGTGTGTGTGTGCGTGTGTGTGTGTATGTATACACACAAGTAGTTGTAGTTACAAAGCTGTTAGCTGAACTCCAGTAAAATGCTGCCTTCCATCACTTGGATGGCATCCATGTTACAATCGTAAGTGGCTAAGTAATGACGTTTACTAGGTTTCCATTGATATTTCCAGCTAATTGAAAGTTCTCTCTTCAGTCTTTATCAGCACAGAATGGTACATTTTAACAACATAAATTTAATTCTCCAGTGCATTGTGCTTTGTGTGGTCATTTACCTTTCTTTAAACAGGGTGATAGCATTTTACATTCATTTTGTGTGGAAGCAAATGGTTATACCAACAAATAGGTCTTTTGCCTCTTAGTCCAAATTATTTTTACTGAAAGATTTTAGGTGTAATAACAAGAGGGTCATGTTTAACATAGAAACCAGAAACCTTCTTGACATCGATTTCTCCCATTTCCATACCAACCATTTCTTAGCTACTGTTTATTTTGGACTACTTTTTTGCAGTCTCTCCTTAGGTAAGCAGTTGAAAATAATCACACAATCATTTCAGAAGATTCATTTATGTTGATGTATATGTTTATATTGCTGTTTGTGCTTTATGGTTTTCTTAGGGGTTTTGGCTTTTTTAACATTTTTTAACAATAATAAACAAATTAGAAGTAGGGAGAATGCATCGAACAATGACTTTGCTCTTTGTAAGCTACTATGCGAGTGGCTGAGACGGAGGGAAACACCCATAATAAGTGGTTGCATTTGGAATTTTGGCCCATAATCTATCCTTGCTTGAGTTTCCTCATCTGCAAAATTGGGGCATTACTGGAAGGGGCTTAGCCTGCCAGTATTAGATAACATTCCCAAAGGTCCTTGAGATCATTGGTCAGAAAGTGTTATAAAAAAAAGACCAATGATTCTTTTTCATTATTATTTCACAGGTGTCATTTGTAGGATCAGGATCAGGAAGGTACAGTTGGGGAAACCTTGGTGATAACTGGTGTAAACACCATGGACAGTCCCAGCATACCTGGATTTTTCTTGTAAAATTATCAATAGAAAAATTCTTAGCAATGTTGCTATTTCAGTTATCTCCAACCATGGCTAATGTCAGGTGCTTCAAGAAAATGTGCAGAACCACACAGTAAACAGTTGTGTAATTCACCAGCTAGTGGGACTGAGGTTTTGCTATTGTTAATGTTACTGGCAGCGTTACTATCAATATAAATTCCTAATTGTTGTTAATCCTAAAACCCTCCTAGTCCCTGTAAAAGGTTGCAGAAATGAATTGTGCAAAGTGATTGGGAGCTGACTTATAAAAAATAGTATTTCCTTCTGTCAGATTTACATGAGCTACCTTATTTTTTTATATTATGAGTACAGCTGCCTGAATTGGAATCATTTACTTTTTGAATTAGCCAAACATAGTTTGTTTTATTTACAGAAGAAATTAGTCAACATCAGCACATGCTGTCTACAAACATATTTCTTCCTATAGACTTCCAAATAACTAGTTAAAGGACATTTATTTTCCTAAAAATCAGATAGGTGCTTTGTATGTTTTTAAAAAGTTCCTGAGAGCCTATCTCCTGTTGACTGTAATGGGAATTTGACACCTTGGTGCTTTTGAAAATTCCACTGGGTGGCTGCCTGAAGAATGTGGCAGGGAAACTATTAAAGAAGTTGAAGGAGAAATAAAGAAGATAGTTGTGGAAGTCAAGGGAGGAGATACCAAGATGAGCATAGACAACTGTGTAGAACATAGTAGTAATATCCAGAAAGATGAGAATGAAGAACTAGTTCTGAGCTTTGGCCCAGAAAAGGTCATAAGAGGGTTTGGCAAGAGCAGCTTCAGTGGAATGCAAGGGGCAGAAGCTGGATTGGAAAGGGTTGGAAGAAAGGAGCACAGGGCTGTAATTGGAAACAGTGTACTTAATTATTTAGAGATGGAGGAGTCTTAGAGTAGTGGATGGAGAAGAAAGCAGGGTGTCTTTTTAACATGGATGACTAAATGCATGGGATAGGGATAAGCAAAAGCCACAGGAGAGTGAGAATTTGAGGGGAAAAGGAATGGCAAGGGTAGGATTGGGTTGGAGGGCTGAAGAGCAGGAGCTGGGGTGTTATTATTGTCACATGGCTCATTCAGATGTGCATTGTTTGCCTTTGTGGTGACTAGAACTAATTGCCCAAATCAAACTTTTCACATTTTGGTGCTGTGATAGCTCATACTATCACCCTGAGACTCAGTCAGCCCCTAGGGATCTCTACTGCCTATCTGCCTCTGACTGCTTGGGAGCTTTAGTGTCGCCTGCCATGTCTTTGATAGGATAATAGGTATATATGCCCTCAGTCCAGGTCAGAAGGCATCTACTCTGGTGCCTCACTCTTTGAAGACTGTCCTTGCTGTGGACTACTAGTCCTCTATAACAATGGGCCACTCGCCAAGCTTCCCACCCATCAGGCCAATAGGCTGTTCTATGGGCTTCCCACCTGTTAGGCCTTGGCCTCTAGCCTGTGCTCCCCAAATAAATAGTTGGCTTCTTCCTTGTCCTCTGGTTTGCTATTTCAATTGCCAACTCTTAGACTTCTGCCCATTACAGCAACAGTCCCATTTTACTCATCTCTTAGAACTTCTGCCCATAATACTTGGCCTCTGGCTTGCCAGTCTGATAGGCTACACTCTCTCACTGGGCTCACAGTCCACTATGCAAACTGTTCCATTCTCAGGATTCCTGCCTGCTATATCCATAGCATGGTCTTTGGGGTCCCGGCCTGCCAGGCAAATGGGCCAGTCCTCTGTTAAGCAATACAAATAGTTCTGTCTTGTGATGCATGGGCCTGCCACACCAACAGGTCACTTGAAGAGTCCCAGACCACCAGCTTTAACAGACTCTCCACTGCAACCCCCCTACTGCCCTCACAGTTGCCCCATGCCTTGCCTTGTAGATTACCTTTGTCCTTCCCTAGAGAAGCCCTCAGGTATATCAGAATCTGAACAAAGGCCTCCCTACCCCCCTCACAACCACACCAGAGCTCAAAAGCAATTATGTCTAGCTCAGAGATTGGCAACATATGGCACACCAGATCTTTGGTTGTGGCCCATGGATATAGGGCTTTGGCAGCATTTGGCAGGGATGAGTTCCAGCTGGGGGTACTCTCCCTGCTGTGCCACAGGGACAAATGCCAGTGGCAGCTGTGTCCCAGCTGCCACCCACCTGCCCACCTGACCTGTAGTGAGTCATTCCAGTTTGCAGCCAGAAAAGGTTGCCTACCCCTAGTCTCCCCATCAGAGCTTTGCTTCTGACTCAGAGCTCTGCCCCAGATTGCCAAATGCTAAATTAACCCAGAGTCTCCAGTCTGGGAGTCCCGGCTTCTCAGCAGTCCTTTCCAGCACTCACTCAGCACAATCCAGCCTTTCTTCCCTAGTATCTAAAAACTTCTCTCTGAGCTCTTTTCTAGGCTCGGGTACCAGGATTCTTGCTCAGGCTTCAAGCACGGACTTGGGCTTCATCTCCTGCTGTCAGGCTCCAACCCAGGCTTCTTGCTCCTTCCTCCAGGTTATTTCAAGAGCAACTGACTGGGTCAACCTGCAGCAGGTTTCTACAGCCAGGAGAGGGACTGGGGCCTAATCTGCACCTGTTCTCTTAAAAGGTGCAGAGGCCTTTTTCTCTCCAACTCCATAATGAGGACACAGACCTCCCTTAGTGTTTAAAGTTAGTTTTCTTTGCTGTTGGGATCATATTTCGCCAGTGCCTCTTTAGGCAGGACTCTTTGGGGGGTCTCAGTGGCTATTGCTGGTGGTCAGAGAAACCATTTAGTTTATTCCACAACTGTGAGGCTAGAGCCTCTGCTGACGGAAGGGAGACTTGAATGAGTGCTTTCTGGTTGAAACCCTCATAACCAGGGATCCTGATTTTCTCTGCTTAAAAACGGCAAATTTTCTGATAGAAAATTGCAGATTCTCTGATTACAAAACCCAAAATCTGCAATTAAAATGAGATGCCACTATATATATATAGGTATCAGTTGAACACAATGTTTCATTGATATATTTACAATTTTTAAGCAGTTTTGAAGCCTACCAGTACCTCAATCACTATAGCAAAATAAATTCTAAATGCATTTAAAACGTTGGCATTTAGTTTTGGGTTTTTTATCATGGAAAATAAGAGCTCTCCCAGCCCCCTTCACTCACCAGGACACAGGTCCGGCTGCGGCTGTCCCCTCCCCACTGCTTTGTGGCACTGAGCAGCCCTGATGTGCTGGTGACCTGCCTATGCCATTGCTCCTTACTCGTGACCCACAGCCCACCCAGTCTTGCTGGTGCCTCTCACTCCTCAGCCACAGCCTCCCTCACTCCCAGCCCTGCCAGAGAGGTCCCCCAGGGCCAGGGCTACATGGCTAGGGACCCAGGTCTGCAGCCTCCTGTTGCCAGCAGCAGCGCCTGAACCCTGGCTGATGCCTGCAGGAAGTGGTGGCTGCTGTTGCCCCAGTGGGGAGCTGAAAGCTGAGCCAGGCTCCCCCTCCTTCATGGGCAGCATGGCCAGAGCAAGCCCACTGAGGGGGGCGGGTGCGAGCTGCCTGCTGTGGGCTCAGGCTTTCCACCCTGCTGCCCTCTGCTGGGGGACTCTGTGGCCCAGTGGGCGGGACCCAGCATGGCAGGCCAGAGTGGGGCTGGGTGGGGAAACTTGGTGTGACTGCCACGAGTTCCACACCACTATGGTGAGGTGCCCCCTGCTTGCCCAGCAGCAGCAGCAGCAGCAGCAGCAGCAGCAGCAGCAGCAGCAGCAGTGGTAACAACTCTGCACTGCACCCCTGCTACTGCCAAGCTCACAGCTGGCAGCCCACACCTGCCTCTGCTCCGAGTGCAAATATGGGGGGCACATGCCCCCCATACACACCCAGGAGTGCACACAGTGGTGGGGACCCAGCCCCTGCTGCCTTGTGGATGAGCCACCTATGGCCTGTCCTGCTCTCTGCCTGGGCCCTGTGGCCACACATGGCTCTGGGCCCCAAGCCCCACACCTAGTCCTGTCTAACTCCCTCCCTCACTAGGGAGTCCCAGTTCCCCTCTGCCCAGGCTTACCTGTAGGGAGCTGCTCTCCAGGCTGCCTGGCAGCTATGTGCATGTGTATGTACAGACATGTACATGGCATGCTCTGCTTGACTGCCCTCCTCCCTGTCCCCGCAGTCCCTTGCAGACTGGAACTCTGCCAGGAAACCTGTGTTAACCCACATTTTTCTCCTTTAAAGGAGAAAATCTGGGTTTTTCTCCTTAAAAATGAGGGGTTTACTTCATTTTTCCATTGTGAATGGAAAACCCACATCCATGCTCATAACCATGGACCAAGCACATGTCATATAAATATTTATAGGAGTTTTGCCTTCTGCTTGAAAACAAAAATTCTGTCACATGGATGTTCACAGGAGAAGAATAAAGGCCTATCACACTGGGGAAGGAAGGCTGTTCCTCTGTATAAGGCACCTGAATGGGACTTGGAAGCCTGTGTTCAAGTCCCAATTTCATAAGTTATTTAGACTCCCTAGGTTTCTGCTCCCTATATGTAAATTGGGAAGTAAAAGTAGCCTGGCCCTTTCCTAAAGTGTGTTATGCATGAAGTTTGAGGTGCTTAGTGATACAGGCCATGGAAATACTTTATATAGACCAAAGGCTGTAAAACTGCTTCCTCAAGTTTTATTCAAACATACTCCATGAATAAAGTCTTGCAGTGTCCATCCAGCTTGAATGACAAGAAAGGGCTAATTAGAGTTTGTGAATTATATGAGAAAATAAATTGAAGTTTCTGAACTCCCTCCCCTTTGCCATTCATTGTTTTAGATGTCTCTGTTGTAGTATGTCTCAGTTCTTTTCTCTTTTTTCTGGAATTCTTATTGTACTCCTCCAGACTTTCTATATGTTTTTAAGGGCCTATAATCAGGTTTACTCCTGTCCAGCTGGGGGTGAATATGCCACACACACACACCATAAGGGGTTAATATGCAGCCTGCAGGCTTCCTCCTGGCCTCTGCTCCCCCACTGCTGTGGTTCTTATGATGGTGAGAAGCTATGGATTTGCCTTTTCTCTTCTGGATTCTGCTTCCTGCCCCACTCCTGGTTCATTAGCAGCAGGTCCTGTCAGACCAACCTGGTGGCCTTCTGTGACCAGGTCACCAAATCCTTAGATGCAGGGGTAGCAGTGGACATAGTCTTCCTGGACTTTCGGAAGGCCTTTGACACTGTCTCTCATCCCGTTCTCATTAAGAAACTGGGGGACTGTGGTGTTGACACCCACATAGTCAAATGGGTCACCAACTGGCTGGAGGGCCGCACTCAGAGTGTGGTGGTGGATGGCTCATTTTCAACCTGGAGGGATGTGGGCAGTGGGGTCCCCCAGGGCTCGGTCCTCAGGCCCTCACTGTTCAACATCTTCATCAGTGACTTGGACAAGGGGGTAAAAAGCACCTTGTTCAAATTTGTGGATGGCACTAAAATGTGGGGAGAAGTGGGCACTCTGGAGGAGAGGGACAGGCTGCAACTAGATCTAAACAGGTTACAGGGGTGGGCGCATAAGAACAGGATGGGATTCAACACTGACAAGTACAAGGTGATGCACCTGGGGAGGAAGAACCAGCAGCAGACCTACAGGCTGGGGAATTCCCTTCTTGTCAGTACAGAGGCAGAAAAGGATCTTGGAGTCATCATTGACTCCAAGATGAACATGGGCCGGCAGTGTGGGGATGCAATCAGGAAGGCCAACCGTACCTTGTTGTGCATCCACAGATGCATCTTGAGCAGGTCCGAGGAGGTGGTCCTCCCCCTCTATGCGGCACTGGTCAGGCTGCAGCTGGAGTACTGTGTCCAGTTCTGGGCGCTGCACTTCAAGAGTGAACAACATGGAGACGGTCCAGAGGAGGCCACTCGCATGATTGGGGGCAGCAGGGCAGGCCCTATGAGGAGAGGCTACGGGACCTGAACCTATTCGGCCTCCACAAGAGAAGGCTGAGAGGAGATCTAGTGGCCTGTTACAAACTAGTTAGAGGGGATCAGCAGGCACTGGGGAAGTCCCTGTTCCCCCGAGCACTGCCAGGAGTGACAGGAATAACGGTCACAAGCTGGCAGAGGGTAGATTTAGGCTAGGTATCAGGAGGCGCTATTTCACGGTCAGGGCAGCTAAGATCTGGAATCAACTTCCAAGAGAAGTGGTACTGGCTCCTACCCTGATGTCTTTAAGAGGAGGTTAGATGAACACCTTGCTGGGGTCGTTTGAGCCCAGTAATCTTTCCTGCCGTGGCAGGGGGTCGGACTAGATGATCTACTCAGGCCCCTTCCGACCCTAGAAACTATGAAACTATGAAAGGAGGGCCAGAGAGGAATCTGTGCTGCCTGCACTTTGTGTTCAGCTAGACCAGGGACATGCAATTATTGTAGGCAGAGGGCCCCTTACTGAGTTTTGGCAAGCCATCGAGTGCCGCTTGGCAGGAAGCCAGGAGCATATAAATATTAATTTTCTTAATTTTTTAGGGGCCCTGCAGGCCGGATAGAATAGCCTGACAGGCCGTGTTTGGCCCACGGGCCGCATTTTGCCCACCCCTGAGCTAGGGGGACAGGAGCCAAGTTGCATGCGCATTGTGCAGCTGGGAGCAGAGCTGGGCTGCACACATGGCTGTGAGTGGAGCCAGGCTACACTCTGCTGGGCGGGGGTCAGTCGGTGTGGGGAACTCCAGAAGAGTCACCCCCATGATGTGTGGCCCATGCAGCTTGGCATTATAATATTTTCAGTCTTGTTCTGTACTCTTGCTCCTTCCACAGGGGCTAGTAAAATAGGAATAGAGTAGGGGTAAAAGAAGACTAGAAGGGCTGACTCTAGATTCTTAGTCATGTATAGCTGAGCAGCAATTAGGATGAGCAGGTGTAAAGTACACTTCACTCAGGAGAGACACCCCCTGACTTTGCAGCGGTATAAACAGCTGCATAATTGCAAAGGAGAAGAGAATTAGGCTTCTAGGGGAAAGCTTAGGGGAGAGCTTCAGCAACACAAAAATACTTCAGCAATGAAATTTGCATCTTGTGGTCACTACCTTTAATTCCTGGTGGGTTTAGGGAATAGGTGGACATTTTTTTTTAAGTTTTAAATCTGGAATTGTTTACCTGATGGCTAAATGCATACCTGGTTATTGATCTGCTCTTGTAATTGTTCCCCCTGTATGCTGAGAGAGAGCGAGATGCACTTTCTATTTGTATACCATGGGGTGGAGCCTGATCCTCTTCTTTTGTTGGTTCCACCAGAGTAGGATGGTTGGGAGAAGAGAATCGAGCCCTTCTGCTAATATCTGCTGTACTGTAATTTAATCAGACTTGACGATGAGCCAGAAAATATTGTTCTGCTTGAACACCTCTTTTTTAGACAATGGAGGAACCCTCACATTATCTACCCCAATGATAGCTGTGCACTCACCTTGGATCTTTTCAGGTGAAGGCTATCAGTGCTTTGTCCATGTCTTTGTACACTCCATGG